>NC_073702.1:53968700-54271730 GCF_023634085.1 Falco cherrug
GAGCCTTATGTTTTCAGTAAATTGCAATCCTCTGTTGCTCTGGGCCAAGAGTGCAGAAAGGACTGGCAGAGGCTCTGTGTTGATTAGGCTAGGCTGAAAGTGCATTCAAACATTGACTTGAATTTGAGGACCAGATTTTTTTTAAGCCTAGTTTATTCTCTGATGACAAAGCACTGACCCTCTGGGATGCTGCCTGCTGTGTCAGATGATTCAGGGTATGGGCTAATCACATCCGGAGGTCAGAGAACAGGAAGGAAAGGCAGAAATTAAAAGGCAGCACACTTAATGAAATAAAAAGGAAAATAGAAACTGCAGGTTTTGCAGAATACCCTGTAACATTCACTGCTGGTGGGGTTGGAACAAACAGATAGGGATTTCATCCATGTGAAGCCTGTGCAGTTTGGGAGAAAACCTAACGATTAAAATCTTGCCTTTTTTCCTTGCAAGAGGTGTAACAACTAATGTGTCTAGGATCAGGATGATATTTTAATAATTAAATACTGATTTTTAATTACTGAAGACACAAATCTAAAAAGAAAGGGAGAGAAAGAGATGAGACATATATAAGTACAAGGAGGGAATCTGAAGTTACTCCAAGGAAGATAAAATATAAACACTGTTGTTCACATAATCTGAGTCATGGATCAAAAGGATCACCTTCTGACAAGGCTAAAAGATTAAAAGACATTATCATCTCATAGCACATAATTACCTTAAGTTTTGTTACCATCCTTTTCCCCGTCCACTGATGTGTGAAGCTGGATACCAATATGAACAGTCCATTGACTTGGTTTGGCTACAAATGGCTGGGAAATCTTTTTTTTTTATATACTAGCAGCATTTTGACTTTCCCGAAGTTCAATTAAAAGGTTTTGTTAATTGACAGAAGTGCCATCCCTCTGTTGTGAGGAGCTCACAGGTCCCATCCTTCAGAGCTGTGCAGGATTACTCACAGAACTAGACCGTACTGATTCAGAAGATCATTGAATGTGGTAAACCTGCAAATGCTATTGCTGTTCAGCCAACAGGATATCCCAGGGCAGGTATCATTGCCACCTACTGCCATCCCTGCCAGATGGCTTTGGAAAGTGGGGCTTGCAGTATTTGCACTGCCTTCTGCTGCTGCATTTACCTCCCTTATAAAAACTTTTGGATAACATTTTGCAATATATGACCTCTCTCATCTTGAAATAACTACCATGTGATACAACAAAGCTAACATGGTTAAAGTAGGACGAATGATGAACTGCTTGTGTCATTAAACACTGGCTGATGATATGGTAAACCTCAGTGAACATGGAAATTCATTATCCTCTTAGGTCTGGACCAAGACCAAATATGAATTTATTTCAGAATATGAAGAAGATAAATGACAGATAAATGGGAAAAGAAATAGCTGTCTTCCATAAAAGGAAAAAAAAAAAAAAGGAACAGGGCATGTTTTAGGAAGTTTATTGCAGGGATTAGGGGTTTGCTAGTCTGAAACCTGATAAGGGAAAGAATATCTGTAATCCTATTTCACTGAGAATATTTACATTAATTAGCAATTTAGATCAAGCTAAATTAAATGCACATGAAGGAAGAAAGAATCCCTATCTTTGTTTCTATGCAGTTTTTCCACACATAGTTTGTGGAAGCCATGCCCTTCTTTCTAGGTTGATATTTTACAGCACTACACACCAGCAGCTTTCTCCATGTAGAGGCTAACTCATAAACATCATCATGCATGAAGCTGACAGCTCAGCTTGCATTAGCACTCAAGGCAATGAGCTGCTGAGGGGGACTGCAGAATTACCTGAATACCATTTTTAGGATTACAGTAATTTAGTGATACAGAAAGCCCTTGAAATCAGTACTTCCAGCTGACCTCCTACAGAGTATGTTCCCTCTGGTAGATTGTGCTGCAGGTGGGCTGCTGTCTGCTTTGCCACTTTTACAGGTCTAGAAGTCCATTACAGGCCTGGAGTTACCCTTTTTTTAGGGTAATTGGGAGCTTATCTAGACAAAAATAAGCAAAAGCCAAAGCTGCCTGTACATTAGGAAAATGCCAACTTTATATGGGGATGACTGCCACTTTCCATGGCCAATGTCATAAAAGTACATAAATTGTAAGGGTGATTTCCAGAGACAGAATCCTGGCTGACTGCAAGGGAGACAGAATTATATTGTTACTGTTGTGTAAGAGCCTGGAATGAAATGAATAAAAAAAGAAAGACATAAGGAAGGATGGAGAGAGAGGAGAGGAGAGGAGAGGAGAGGAGAGGAGAGGAGAGAGGAGAGGAGAGGGAGGAGAGGAGGAGAGGAGAGGAGAGGAGAGGGAGAGGAGAGGAGAGGAGAGGAGAGGAGAGGAGAGGAGAGGAGAGGAGAGGAGAGGAGAGGAGAGGAGAGGAGAGGGCAAGGAAGGGCAGAGTAGGGAAGAGGAAGAAGAACAAGAAAGAGGAAAGTCTTCTTATTCCTTTCTCCCTTTCCCTAACCTCTCCTTCCCTCTTTCATAAAAATGTAAGACTGGAAAGCATGTCCAGGCTTTTTAAGCTTGTTATCTTCCTAAACATGCCTTATAATTCCTACCACAAATTTGTCAAGCTGCTGCTGGAAAGTGCCCAGGTCTCTTTCACTTCTTGGAAAATCACCCTGCTTGAAAATTTAGGAATCCTCTGTCACTTACAGCCTAATTTTACACATGACCCATTTATTCTCCTTTAAGCAAAAACTTAATAGCTCTTGCCCTTCCCTCATATGTATAACCACGGGTGTATTTCTAGAGAGCAAGTCTTTCTTCTCTCAGCTGTATTTGGTTAGGCTAAATAAGCCAACTTCACTTAGACTTTTAGGATAGACTTTCCATCCGCCAATCACCCTAGCACACAAAGAGGCAGCCATCACATTTGCTGGCCTGGAGATCCCTTTGGGATTATCAAAGCACTCGTATATTTCTCTTGCACTGTGCTTCCTCATAGATTCCACTTCACACTTCTAACCTCCATCACACTCCTCTCCTCCCACTCTGGTCCTCTGTTGCTGAGCACGTCTCCTGGGTGTCACTGGTGAATCTTAGGAGCGCAAGGCTAGATTCTGTATCAAAGCCACCTCCAGTACTAACCTTCTTCTTGCCAATACCTTTAGCTTGTTCCTTTCTCTAATAATTATTTTTGTAAGAGTACTCTTATCTTCCGTTTTAACTAATTAATTCCCATGTGTTATTGCTGTTTACTGAGATACCAAAGACCATATGGACTAGTTATCCGCATTTGCTTCATCAAAGGAAGTCATCAGGCAAGTCTGACATACCGGTAAATGCATGTTGCATTTTATCTCATTTTCTATTGAACTCTTTAAAATTTGCTCTCTCTTCAGATGTGGTAAGTTTTGTTCTGTACATATAGTTCCATAAAGCTTTTTCTCCCATGCTATACACCACTCTCCTCCTGGAAAACGTAGACCACAGCATTTTCCTAAGATATACTTTTTATCTCAGCTCGGTCCTTCTGAGATACAAACTTCTTCTTTCCTCTTCTTTTTAAATTTCAGAAACTGACTGGATTTTTCCAGGCCCACTCACAGCTGTTCTACCACTTTCAGGTCCTCGTTATCCACCATCACTAATGAAATAGCAATGGTGGGGGGAGGTTCCTTTGAGAGCCTGCTCTGGCTCATTCTTTTCAAGATCAGATTAGATATTGCTTGAGCCTGAATAGTGCTTTGGTCTCTCTTTATTACATGCCTTCAGAGTTGAGCATGGCTTCTCTTTGGGGAAGGGCCAGCTGTGAGATCTCTGAGTCCTCTGCCAAGTGCATATTAACACTGTTTTAAAGGCCACCGAGTCTGGAGTTAAATTCTTAGAGCAATCCTACCTCAGACACAATGTCATCACCGCTATCATAACTCAGCTCAGCGGCCTTAGTATCATTTACCCTCAGTCTGAACATCCAAACTGTCTGAAAAACATCGTGATGCAAGAAACTGCCAGCAAGAACAGTGCAAAGGGTTTTGGACACCCTTGGCTGTGTGGGAAGAGGTGATGCAAGCTGAGATACTGAGAAAGCAAACAGCTGTGTCTGCTGAAAAATCAATGTGATTCCTCCACCAAATAGGGAAAGTGATAAATATGATCTTCAGGAGCTGGGAAGGACTAAGAATTTGGAGCAACTCAGTGTACCGTATCTACTAATTAAAGAAACATTTTTGATAAGGGTTACAACCTCAGAGGAAGTCAAGGGTTTTGCCCATGGAGAAAGGAATCAGAGAACTGAAGGGGAAAGCGTATATCCTAACAAATTAGCTGATGTAGAGAAGGAGAAAACAGAAGGATAGCAACCATCTCTGAGAAAAACATGTAAATGGAGATGCTAAAACAATGGAAAAACAAGCAAGATCTAAAACCACAAAAGAGGCTTGCAAAATCAAATCAATAACACAGAAAGTTTTTTCTAAATAGCATGTGATCACAAAATAATTGTTAGTGATTCTTATTTACAACAGTTGCTTTTACAGCAAGACAATCAAATATTGAGAGTAAGAAAACAGCAAATAGCTCTGAGAACAATAAATTTTAATGTTTATTGAAGACTCTGCACTGACAGATTTCCAAATCAGTTTACAAGCAATTAACCAAATCTCAGAGTATCCTGATGAGGTAGAAAAATCATTCCCATTTCACAGATAAGTGGACAAAGAGAAAATAGGTAACTAAGGCAGTTAGACAAGTTATTATACATGAAAGAAATTACTCTTTTCTTCCTGACCCTTACTGTAACTTTCCTTCACTAAACAAAACAAAGCAACACCAACCCCCCCCCAAAAAAAAAAAATTCAAAGGAGATACTTATTCTTCTTGAAAGAGCAGCAGCAAACATCTGCCAAGGTTTTCTGTGGCTGGAGGTTTTTCAGGAGTTTTAAGCAGCTTAATGACACAGGCACCTTTTTTCTTTTTTTCTCAAATGGTCAGAAGAAGTGTCTGATACAATCTTGCTTACATGGCAGTGGCGTGGCACTAGAAGATGCTAGATACTGTGTTAAGCTTGAAAAGCTATTATTTCCAGTCTGCTCAGCTCATTAAGAAATTGCTGAAGAAATAAACATGACAATTAGAGATTCTGCCTGCCCTACAAATTGAGAGTGCCAAGGGGCATGTTTGTATTATAAGAGTCTTCCAGCATGGCCAAAGCTTGTTCCCATACTGTGGCACATCGGGAAATGGCTGCAGAGGTGACAGCCTGAGACTGGAGCCCGCTGTGCTCTATAACCCAGTGCTTATTTCACTGCTCTTGTGTCTCCCACAGGCAACCCCCCAAATATGCAACCCCTGCATAACATCAGAAGCACAGATGGTGAGCCCACACGGGGCAGGGGCTGCCTCTTTTTACTGTAGATATGGGCAGACTTCATTTGACACTAAGCTGTTTTACTTCCCAGCTCCAGTGAAGGGAGAGCCGTACACGTGGTCAGACGCTGCTGCTCAGTAGCCAAGGGGACGGTTGTTCAGATGCCAGCAACCTACTCACTTGTGCTTTTCAGGGCCACATAGATTTGTGCACTGTACAAAGCACACAGTTGGGGTTCAGTTGTCTTCTGTAAAGATCTGGAGGACCTTTCACATGGTGAAAGTGCCTGCTGCTTAGGTAGTACACATCAGGACTTCCGTCAAAACATGCAGAGTTTACCCTACTAGGAGAAGGGGGAACCCTGTGTCTGCTGCCCCACTCACAGATGCCTACAGACATGATATGGGGCTGGAACATGGCCCTGCCATCCACACTGTGGGAAAGGCTCCACTCTCACATACCCACAGCAGCACTCTCCCAGCATCTCACTGGGCTGGGACCTTTTCAGGTGGCATTTTTAATGGGCTGCCTTGCACCAAGACTGGGTGCTAAAGGAGTACTCAGGAGAACAGACTTCTCATTGCAGCTCCAGCTGGTATAATGTTTGACCTGGGAAGCCACCTCAGCTATTCAAACAGGCATCCTCTGGCCAACTGTCTAGACTGCAGGCTCTTCAGGGCAGAGAAAAAGCGACTGACTTTCTACACCGCCTAAATAAATCAGGTTCAAATCTCCGTTGAGGATTCAGGAACACAAATAATATAGTGAATATCACTGGCTATTGTTGCTATCAAATTTTGGTTTTGTATGGCTGTTTGGGAGAGAGTTGGGGTGTTTTGCAACTACAGGCAGGGAAAGATATCTTTTATTTTATTTCCTGCTCTGTTTTTATTAGATATTTGCTAGACTGCCTTGCTTCAGTCGGTTCCTATATATGCTTTTTACTGGACCTGTTAAAGGTCTTCAAATGTATAGCAGAAAGAAGTAAAAAAGGTTATTAAGCCAAATGCTTGAACTGCAGGTCAGCAATAACTGTATAGCAAAAAACTTCACCGAAAAATAGGTCACTAGAATGGCTTGAAATTCTTTCCATTTATGCAATTGCAGATTAGTGAAAATATATATGGTGCTTTCAGTATTTTTTGTTTTCCTAAGAGATCTCTGCATTTATCTAATGAAAGACTTTTAAATTTTAACAGCTTACCTGTAAGTAGGTTGGAATTTGATTAATGATAATTTATTTCTTGCTTTAAAAGTGACAAAATTTTGAAGCACATCTTTGTTGTTGTTTGACATATTCTGATTCATGCAAAATTTTGGACCCCTCTTTCCTAAAAGGTCACTTTAAAGGAGTGCTCCTTACAAAAACAGCCATTGTAACATCAACTTTTCTGGTTGGAATGTTGGGCTAAACCTCTATCTATGGGAACAAAATCGCTTTGGGAATCCTCTATGTAAAACCTTTCTGACTAACTGCTAGGCTGTGATGCAAAGAAAAGCTATAAGAAAAGGCATCTGAAGAGAAGATAATGGAAAGTAATGTTGGAGGAGGACAGCCTGTGATATAAAACCTATAATAAAGTTAACGGCTATGCTGCTACTGAAGCTATTTAGTTGGGAGAATGCCCAGTATTAAAAACTTACAACCTACAGCTAACGATTACAAACCGTGATTCATTTCTTGTTTGAACTCTCGTAGAATTGTCTTCTATTGTTCCCCTGTAAGAATCCTTGAAATTAAAGGTTATGTAGACTATTTTAATAATAAATGCAATTATGGTGATAATAATTCAGGACACAGTGCTCAAAATATCGACTCTGCCCCTCAAATAAAGTGGTATCTCCATGATCTGCAAGGATATATGTTTACTCAAATGAGGTCTGATCTTGTATTGCAAAAAAGGTCTGTGAAATCAATAAAAATGTATCAGATTCTCAGGATCTTTAACTTATGATCAGATGCTTGGGATTATCACCCACATACTGTGATCAATAAGAAATACTGAAGTATTCTCCTACTTTTTTAAACTCACAGTCCCTCATTCTGTTACATGTTACATCAAACTTGCTGCCTGTACGTATAGCCAGGATGACACCCCATTCCACAGCAACTGGGAAAGGAGCAAGATGTCTATTAATGTGCCTAAAATGCCCAGGTACAATTATCTTGGTCTGAGCTGGCTTTGGTGAGCAAGCTCAGCTGTGAAACAGAACTAATTATTCCAAAGTGTCAACTAGTTCAGAGCACATGTGGAGCACCGGGAAGCAACAGGCCTTGTCTAATCCCTCTGCCGGAAGTACCTTCAGAGATCTGTTCAGGTATTTCAGCTCATATTCAACACCAGGGCCTAAACCAAAGCAATCTTTAGCTCAGTAATGTGGCCTTTTTGTCTTATGCCAACAGACTAGAGGTGTGATGGAAAGCCATGCCCCCAAACTGTGTGTTCAGTTTGCAACCTGGCTCTATGTTGTCGTCTTGCTCCCTGTCCCTTTCCACAGTGATATGGCTGACTTCAGCCTGATTTCTTGTTCACTGAGGAAACCAGTAGACAAAGCTAATTAATAACCAAGCCTTTTTGTTTGGACTAATAGTCAGGGCTGATCTTGAACTCTCAAAAGATAGATGAACATAAATGCTGCTCAATGCTCAGCAGCTCTGTGGATGTGCATCCTAAAGATACAGCCTTCAGCCAGAGATGTTTATTGGTCACCAGGCTTACAAGATCTGACATGGAGTAACTGTACTCTCTTCCACTGTGAGTAAGGCATGGTGGGCATGTGGTTGGGCCAGCATTGTCCATACTGCTTTAAAGGGTTGGCATTTTTAGACAACCAAACAATGCCAGTATTTCTGTTGCCTCTCTAAAAGCAGGGCTTTTGGTCCATCCATATTTCACATTTCCACAGTTTCTTTAAGTTCATTATTCCTGTTCTGGTTCATTCTTCCTGGCTCTGCTTCAAATGAAACAACACTGTTCCTCAAGCAAATGGATTTCACAGAACACATCTCTTGAGTGGTAGGGCAGAAAAGACTTTCCTGCTGTTTTGGCACCAGAGCAATACCCGGATATCTCCTCTGCCTGTTACTAGTTCAACCAAATCCTTGGCTGCATTGAGGCAATGTTAGGTGCAGCATCTCTGACCATCACTTGCCTAAGTTTGTATAGAGAATGAGAAGTACATGCTCCTCCATCCATCCCTGGCCAAGAGTTTTCTCCACTTTAGAACAGTCATGCAGTGAAAGTGGAATTTGTGCATGTGTCATTTTTTAAAAAAGGACAGACCCCATTATAAGCCCTTATGCAATGACCTACAGTTCAGTCAATGTGAGAAGTCTGGGAACAGGCCTGCTAGATTTGGTGTAGACCCATCTTTTGGGTCCCATCAAGGCAACAGAGTAGCATCCTCAGTGCTGTTCTACTGAAGTTCCCCAATTAGTCTTGAAAGGTTTTTTTCTGCACTTCCCAAAATATTTCCAGACAAAAAACTAGCTCACTGAATTTTCCAAATGGACCCAAGATCTAGACCTAACCATCTATGTACATGCATGTCAACATACAGCATATGTACATATATACATATATATGTATATATACATAGGCATACATTGTTTTATCGTCACCTATCTTCCTGCACCATGAAAGAGGATAAATTTTGATGCAACACCATAAGGATTTCAATACTGGGTGCCTATCTTTATTTGAACAAGCCCATACTCCCACACAAGGTGCTGTGGACAGACAACGTCTGTGCTATGTCACTGCCTGACTAAAAGAAAAAGGGATGCATAACCCTCTCTTTAAAACCCTTTTTTTATGGTTGTTGTAGGTATAATATTTCTTGCAGGGTGTCAGACAAAATCATCTCTTAGCTCAAGGCCTCTGACACCACCAAGTCCCTTGGAGAGATGGAAAGGAAAGAAGCAACACAGTCCGCAGGAGGAGACTTAGAGTCTCTATTCATTACCCTGGCCCTGGCAGTTCTCTTTTAGCTCCTGCATTTCAGTTTGACAGTGTCTCCCCAGTGCATACTATCAGGAGTTACAGTGCTCTTGGAAGAGACGTGAGATCTATGTTTTTGATAAAGAGGCTGTGAGACTTGATCCACATTGTCAGAAGCATCCATTAGTGCCCACCCCTTCCTAAGCCTGCCGTTTCCATGTATACACTCTCCACCAGCCCCCTGTGAGAGGAACAGCTCTCATTTCGGATTCAAAATTTTATTTATTTTTTATGTCTCTTCTTTCATGCTGCACTTCTGAGTGCAGCACTGAGGGAGCGAAGGTGACTGCTCTGGGATATCTTGCCTGGACTAAATAAATTCTTTCCTTCTCTATTTAAGATTAATTAAGAAACGCTGAAGGGAAAAAAGGTCGGAGCTACTCTGAGATTGTTCATTCCATCCCCCAGTTATTCACTATACACTAAGCCTGAAAGAGCTGTAATTAGATATGAGAAAAGCCTGATGAGGCTTTCTGTATAGTTCCAAGCATGCTGGCAATCCTCCAGAAGTTAAATACATAAATAAATCTTCTTGTTTTCACCAAATTTCTTTCATTCATCATACTTCTCCCTTTTTTTTGTTCCAAGGCCCAACCCACCTGGACCTTCCCCATTTTGTAGCCTTGTGCACTGAATAGGCCCCATGCAGAGATGAAGGGAGAGATTGCTGCTTCTCCTTCACAAGCTGCTAGAGAGTCCAGCCTAGCACTCCACTTTATGAAGCTCTTGGAGGAACTTGTGTGACCTGTGGAAAACCTCAGCAGCTTCTGCACCCAAATATCTTTGCAGATCTGTGCATTAATATGGGACCCAGGCACCCACGCTGGGTTTCTCTGGTATAGGTATGCCACCTAAAAATCAGTCCCATTGCCCTTGCAGGTTAATTGGAGGCAGGTGTGCCACACACCAGGCTCTCCACATGCCAATGAGTGGAGCGAGTCACAGGGACCGCAAGGAGCCAAGAGTTCAGTGCATTTGCTGCTTTTGAAAATGCTGTCTTTAGCAAAGGAGTCACTGGCCAAGTCCGCAGCATAAGGCTGCGGTCTGATTCCTCTTATTTTAAGGTCACATTACTAGAAAAACTATTCAGTCCATTTAAAAACCTGGCTCACTTGTCTGTCTTGGGCATTTCCTCCTTCTACTTCCCTTCTTCAATTTCTGTTTGCTCTAAATGAAGGTAATTATTTAAGCAAGTGGTACCTCTTTCTCTATTTCACTTATTCTTTGACACAGTAATTTACGTTGGTGAGTAGGACCCCTGTAAAAGGATTTACACGCCGAGTTGAAACCATGTAGATCTGCCTACCTGCAGGGTATTTTCAACTGTAACTACTTTTCTCTGATGTCATAGTTATTGTTTAACTGGATCAGCCTCGAACCCTCAAAAAAGTTGGCTTGCCAAGAGGAAAAATGTGTTAGCTTCCAATGGCTTTTACCTGAAATGACTTCAGATTTTTTTTTTTTGCAAGGATTAGGCAAAAGAAAACCCACACACAATTAAACAGGCAGAATAAGAGACTCAAAACAAGCTGCTTCAGTCACTGTCTTCACCAAACCAACAACCTGCATGTGGAGACTCCAACCCTCGAGCTGATAAGTCAGTATTGGTGACTTACACTTCAGCTTGTGTTTCTAAAACAAAGATCTTTATTACCGTCATCTTGTAATAAAGTGAAGACCACAAGGAGTAAAAGTACTGGGCAATATGTTTCTTGTGTGTGTGAGCCTGCCCCTGGAAAAATACTAATCTAAGATGGGAAATAATGTAAACAGCAGAAAGAAAGCCTCCCTTGTTTCATACTTTTTGAGTGTGTCTGGTTTGCATCTGTTACTACATTTTTCACTAAATAACTTTTATTTCTTTTATACATATGAAAGACTGTTTATGACTGGCAGTTTGAAAATGTGGCTTTACTCTGATTAACTCTATTTTTTGTCTGTACTTAGCTCTTTTTAAGACCATATTTCTCAAGCTATGTTAAAACACGAGCAAAACCAACACATGGAACAATTTATTGAAATGCCAGGCAGGTTTGACAGGTGCAGGAGAAATTGCTTGGTTTCACAAATTGAAACAGCTGCAGTTTTATAGGTGATGAAATTGCAATGGGATGGGGTTTCACATTTGTTAGTTCATCATGGTTTTGCTGTTTTGTTTTTGAAGCATTAAATCATTCCCCACTCTCCAAGGAGACTCTAAGACTATTCCTCAAGTGGATGAGGCATCTAGTCTCCACAGAGTGAGGGGAAGCTTGGTAAAAATTCAAACAAATTTCAGAGGAGACTGAAACATAACTAGAAAATAATAGTTTTCTCTTCATGGGACTATAAATAAATGTTTCTTGCAGCTTCAGGAGCAGGAAATGCTATAAACATTAAGTCCACTTTTCAGATAGACTGAGCTAGATTTCATTACATATCTGAAAAGAGTATCTTGCACAGAAAGTCGTGAATCATTAACTAATAAATGTTAACCTCATAAGTGTCTCTTGTATTAAGGAGTTTTACTTTCACTCTGTGCAATTGCTAGAGGAAGACATACGTTTTCTTTTCAAATTATTCCGGACCATATGTTTTCCTATAGTGACAGGGTATGTATCAAATAGTGCTGCTCCCCATAAGTTCATTTTTACCATTCTTGCTGGGAAAAATTAACACAAAAATTTAATGAAAGATCTTAAAAGAATTGGTCACATTTGGCACTGTATTAATTGGTCAAAACACTTGAATTATAAAACCTTCTTATCTTAAATCCCCAGTGAAAATGATGTTCTAAGACATAAATTCTTCTGTGGCTCAGAATAAAATGATCTTTTAAATCCTGACTGAAATGTGACAGGTGCTTCACACACTGCTATGCACAGCATCTCAGCTGGGATGCCATTTAAAAATGGTTAATTTGAGTGTCAGGACTTTCTTTTTCTCCTCAAACAGTATTCTTAGCAAATCAACAGCAAAGGCAAATTGGCCACTAGAAAAACCTAGGAAGAGAAACGGTGGGTATCTTGCTGAAAGATGTACCTTTGAGCAAACACGTCTCCTTTGGCTCAGGAATGGAAGAACAAAGGTGTTTCTCTTGTCTGTGTTACCCAGAGGTCTGCTAGATGAGAGGACCATCCCAGAGCTCCTGAGTGCTCAAGTGGTGCTCCTGCCTGGAGCTGTGCCAGCCTCCCCCATGGCACTGCCACGTCACACTACAGGTGAGCCCCCGTGAGCTGCCGAAGTCCCTGTTGCCAGGTCCCACCCCAGCCTTGCCTTGCAAAGGAGCTGATCTCTGAAAAAACACTGTCATCTCTCACCTGCAGCTGCTCCAGGAACATTGCAGCTTCCTGAGGTGTATGGTCTGTCTCACAGCCCTGTGAATGTTTTGGCATGTCTACCTTGCAGGGCCAGAGGACTGGGCACCCTAAATCAGCTCATCTAATGATCCCGGCTCCCTTAAAGATTGATAAAAGATCACAATGGTATGCAGTATTATGTAACAAATTACAAGGGTCACCTGGCAAATCAAAAGGAGATTAGTGAAGTGCAGTATCAGGCTTAAATTAGGAATAGGAAAGTTATTAATTTCAGGCCATACAATGTGTGTTTCACTATGAACAGTATGAAACACTTGACAGGATAGCCGAGGATGACTACTGAACGGGACTTGGTGCTGCACCCAGTCACCCATTGTGTTCTGCCACTGCAGCCATTATTCTTGTACTGCAGTTAAGCTTTATAATGCTGTGATATTTCAGCCCAGAGCACTGAAGGGTGCAAAATAACTATTGCATCAGACAACTGGAAGGGAGAACAAGTACTGTGAGATATCTGTGTTTCGCATGGGCTTTTTTCATTCAGCTACCTTTGCAGCCCATCCACATCCAAACATGCATTCCCTGGCTCCTTTGTCTGTCTCAGACACTCACAGAACCCTGCAGACCGCTTTGAGGCTTTGACTAATAGGTGTGGGATGCGGTGTTTATCAGTGCAGGAGTTAAAATAAACGTTGCCTGGGTTTACTGGCAATTAGGTTTGCTCACATAAAATAGAGAATAGAGAAGAGAAGGTACAAACGAGCAGCCTTGGACTATTTAGATAGGATTTGGGTTGCATTGTTCATGTTGTTTTTATTTGATCTAGATGAAAAGCATTTTTAACTTGGTAGCCTGGAAAGATTAGACTTGCACATACACAATAAACCCCTTTTTGTTTTGTTTTCCTCTTAGACATAATACACAGAGAGAGGGTGTTTATACAGCAGCGTGGACAATGAATCTATTGTCTCATCTCCTGTAGAAACAAGTGCCATCAGTGCTTACAATTGATCCAAGAGCTCTTACCTGATTCCAACACATCAGTTATTTATTTTTTCACAGAGAAAAGAATCCCATGAAACTAACAATTGTTTTCAAGGACAACATAGGAGGAAGGAAGAGAGGAAAACCCCAAGTGGTGCCGTAGTTGTTTAGGGTTTTTTTGTGCTGCACTTCAAACAAAGCAGCCAGTTAATATGGGGGCCCAGCAAAAGCTAATTTAGCTATCAGTGTGAGATACGGGTTTTACAGACTTTCTCCTGCATCACTGGAGTGGGCAAAAGCTTTCCCATTGACTGGAACAGGCAGATCAGGCAGGCTGATTGTCTGTGTGCTCGTTAACACTCGTTATTGGCATTTCTGCTGCTTTACATGGATGCAACTGTTCACGAGGAATATTTAAACCTGTTCTTAGAGGATTCCAAATTTCTCAAGTAATTTTGGTACCCATCATCTTTTGGGATTGGTGCCCAACTGCAGTCACATGCTGAGATATTATTTTTCAGAATCTTGCATTTACTGACTTGCTGCTGTGTCCTGGAGACATGCCATTCACACTTAAGATCATAAAGATCTGCTTTATTTACTTCAAGTGTTACCACTGCAACTGATGACAACAACAAATACAGAAATATTTACTATGCTACCTCTTAGATACATTTGATTGACAAACTTGAGCAGAGATGTAGCACAGAACAGGTCAAATTCTCAGCATGAACCAGGAGTGTACCTGGGTCTGGGCAACCCACAAACACTTCTCAGCCCTCAGACTCGGGTACATGCCCCAGCCCCTGTCATGCTGGGACAGCTGTGTTGTCCTCCTTGTGCACTGGTTTCCATGGAAGGAAACCTAGAGACATGAGCTGAAGGGGAACTATGTGTTGAGCTTGGTGGAGTGATGGACATTTACACCAGACCAGTTTGCCTGATGGCTGTACAGCATAAATTCATCTAGCTGGAGGCAGATGGAGATGATAGAAAATTATTACACATTCCAAATAAAAAAAACCCAGAACTAGGATAGATCAATCCTCTAATCCAGCCCTTATGGTTCTAGCAATTAGTGGGATGCCAGGAAGATCATGAAAGGCATCAAGACCATCACATATACCTTAATGTGCTCTTGTTTGTGATATTTATTTGTCACATCTACAAGCAGCCACAAAGGTGGGGCTCTTCACAAAGATTTGCTAAAGAATATATGATGAAACAGCAAAGGAAGAGAAGGATGAGAGAGGAAACTGGACCCTAGAGAACTGGCACAGTTTTCCCTAGGGCTTGCAGGCGTCCTGTTGCAGCCAGAGTTGCATTCCCCTGTCTTGCAATACCCAGTGCCCATGAGCGAAGTGTGCTGGGGCTCCTGTAAAGAACATCGTCCTTCCCTGCACCCGTCCACCCTGAGCTGTGGCAAATTTGCCCTTTCCCAAATCTACATCACATGCAGGCAGCCTTTCTCCTGGCACACTTGGAGGGCTGAACTCTCCATGAATCCAGGCCGTGTTCATCCATACGTGGGTGGAAAAAATGCGCTCTGTTATTCGGCCTCAGCCAGCTTTTTAGCGAGCAGCTTCTCAGCTTGCAGAGAAAGCGGCAAATGATGACTATGCAGTGAGTTGCCCTTCACTTTCCTTTTTAAAATAAAATGTGACTATTAATCAACAAAATGATGTGTCTCAGGGCTCTAGAGGGGAAAAAATAGCTTGAGGTCATTTGACAAACTGATCCTTTTGCTGTGTTGCATTTCCCATGGGACATGACAAATTAAATGTTGAAGCCAGCTAGAGAGTAGTGATGTGTCTCAGTCCCTGCATTAACCAGCCTGCCTCTCATTTACCACTTTCCATTTAAGTAGATGACTGTATACAATTTGAACAATTGAGTTTTTCATTCCATAATCTCCCTAATTGTAATTTAAATAGGTTTCCTGACAGTCGCCCTCAAGGCTGCAGGGGAGATGATTCCAAGAGCTCCTTGTGCACCTAGGGTTTACATAATGGATGAAAATTCAAATCCTGGTCCGAGGTGCAATTAGATAACGCCAGGAAAGGGAAAGAAGGGATCGGATGAACTGCAATCTGAGAAGGAGAAAAGCACATTCGATATCACTGGGAGGCAGAACTAAAACACATGCACATGCACTGACCTAGATCACAGTCAAGGCATTTGATACTGTCTGGTAGGGAAATGAATATCCAGAGACTTTGCAGTGCAACATGTCGAGTAAATAGGAGCTGATTGACAGCCATAAAAACCCACTAACTGATGCAAACAGGAACATTCATGAAGATGAAAATTTTAAGTACAGGAGAGTTGTAGCACATAGAGTGGTTTATTCCAGTCCCCCACAAAACCAGGAAAAAAGCCTGTCCAGAGTTTCAGAGGAAGAAAACAGTGCCATACAGAGCATATGGTTGCACAGGCCGTCAGATTAAATTTGATGCTCTTGTGCTGATGGGTGTGATGTTTCAGTGAGGACTGGCTGATAATACTGGTCTTCCAGGCAGATTTCCACAGTTTCCCTTAAGCAATTCCAGCATTCAGTTTACCCTCAGTCCTCAGCAATTGTTTGCAATTTTAGATAACTAATGGCCTATCAAATTTGTCTACGAACTTACACCCTCCTTCTTTCACATTATTATTTACTGCTCCAGAATATGTATCTTCATGCCGTATTGCTAAATCCTACTGAAATCAGTAGTCTGCAACAGGACTTTGTGCAGTAAAGTGACTCTCACATCCACAAAGGGCCTAATCCTGAGAGATGTTAGGTTGCTGCAGAAGGTGCTTTTTCCTTCCCAGTGTATTCAGCACTCTTGAGAGTCAAGCCTTCAGCTGGGAAGCCAGCAAACAACCTTGTCAGTGTCATGAGAAGCACCGGGCTTTCAAAGCCAGAGAGGACACCCTAGGATGGCAGCTGGTGCCATCAGCACCTACTTTCCTCCAGTAAAAGCCACATCTGCATCTGTTGCGGCCCCAGAAAACATGCTGGTGTTCGTCTCAGGGAAAATACTGCTCATGATTACAGTGATGGGGACTGGTTTATGAATACCTGATTAAAGTATAAAATGTGCTGAGCTGACTGATGCCATTGACAACTGAGCCATATGAAATTAAAAGTGTATCTGTTTGCTATTACATAAGAGGAAAAGCCAGGAGTGGAAAAAAACCCTGGAACTTGGCAAATCTCATTTAATCACATCTGGCAATTTTCTAGTCTGAGTGATTATCACTGTTGGATATCATGTTTGTGGAAAGTTGAGCAAACAAAGAAACTAAAGCAAACAAGAGTCAGAAAATAAAGACCTTTTTTTAAAAAAAAATACTTGCACACCTTTTTCAATAATATTATAGGTCATACTTGGGAAAAGGGTATTTAAAGTTATTCTTTAAGAACAGTCACATTTCAATTCAGTTTAGCATTAGTGACAGATAGCTACATACTAGAGTAGCGTACAACACTCCTTTGAACTCACTTATCTTGAAAGAATGGAGAAAATTTTCTCAATTTTTTTTGTGGTCATTGCAAGAAATACAAGAAATATCAAACAACTTTGACTAGCTGCAAAGATCCTTTGGTAGTTCAACAAAACCAAAAGTACAAAAAAATCTTAAAACGTGACAGGGTGGAGGGATATGCTTAAGCTTATTCCCAGCCATGAAGGTCTGTGAGCGTGAAGGTGATTGCATTTGTTCCAAACAAATTGCTCTATTTCAAGGCTAAAAAAATTAAAATGCCGTTCAACTTGAAAATGTGACACTTTTGTATTTTGAAAAGTTGAAATGGGTTGCTTTGACATCTTCAAAACTCTTTCTTTTCAGAAATTATTCAGGTTAGTAGATACATTAAAGACAGTGATGTTTCACGGATAATTTTGGGCAACTATCTTTTGCTTGCTTTGATTTTTTTTCTTTCCAAACAAGCAAGGCAAGGGTTCCCTGAAACTTTTTGAACCAACTTCTAGCTAATAGTAGTAAGGTAATATTTGACAAGTCTCAAGCCTGTCTGCATGGATGGGCACAGATGATCTCTTGCTCAGCCTTAGAAAATGGCAAGAGACACTAGCCCTGAGCGTGATGGGATGCTGACACACAGCTACTGCACTGTGGCTGACTGGAAGCTGCTCAGCTCACACGACCAGCATAGCAGACCCATGTCCATCAGCACAGCCTGAGAGGTTGTACCCTGAAAGAACTCGTGTGGGAACAGTGAATCTCATAAATGCAGGTATAGCTTAAGCAGAAACTGTTGGGCACTCCACAACAGGCATGTAGCAGAAGCAGTTTCTAGCAGAGTTGTTGATGAGAAAAAGGCATAAAGAAACTATAGTCGTGATGGGGCAAAAGAAACAGGGAGCTCTTTCTGTTCTGTTCAATTATAATCTATCAAGATTATTTGAGACACACTTAACGAGTCAGCTGCTTGTACTCTGTAATGGTAGATGAAGTTGTCTGGGGGCTTTAAAAAACCTTCCTTTGGAAATGAAAATACGGAAATCTTCAGAAACAGTTCAGAATAGAATTGCTTCCTGCAGCGAGGACCAAGCTCTAGTTTACTGGTAGATGGATATCATGGTAAGAATAAAAAGATAATGTATTTGAATAATCAAATACTTCTAACATTGCCATGAAGAATTATGCACCTAGCATCATGGTATTTGAGCATCACACAATGTCCTAAGTGACAAACTATTATGTGTTCCTTGTTAATTTGTTTTTGTCAGTCAGGGAAGAAACTATGAGACATTTCTTCAAAACTGTTTTTCTTTTTCTGTGCAATTCAATGTGGGAGGTTTTTTAGTGGAAGTGAATTCAAAAGAAATGAAACTTTGCACTTTGAAATCTTTAGTGACATTTAAGATAGCTCAAGTCAAACAGACCTAAAGCACTTGTCTAGTGTAAATGTAAATATTAAATATGCAAAAAAATTTGACATCTATTAAGGTTAAAGCCAGACAAAAACCTATAGAGTAGACCTACAATTCAATGACTAATAATAATATATATATAACATTTTAATAAATTTAACTGAGTCATTCTGAAAAGTAATATATAATCTACAAACATCAATAGAAACCTGAGACCTGCATAGCTAAGCCCAGGAAAGTTGTTTTCCTTCAGAAGTCTGCTCTTGGCCTTGCTGCTACAAAGGTGCTGCCAATTCATGCTTCCAGTTTCAAATCAATATTTTCAATGCTTTTGGATAGGGATACATGTTGAAAGTCAGTAGCAAATCATTTCATTTCCCACTCAGAGTATTGGTAACAGTTACTACACTTTTCTGTTCATGTTACTCTGCGTTATCTATGAATTTCAAATGGCAAACAGGCTTTGTCTGCAGAGGGATACTGAGGGACATTAGTCTGAATTAGCTGAAGATGTGAAATTAGAGGAGATTAATTGAATGTTGTTAAAGTCCTCATGGGCCTTTCAATTCAGAATGAAACCTGAAATTTTAACTTAGATAAATTAAGCTAGTGGGTACAGAATGAATTAAGCCCATCTTCATTCTGAACCAAGCCATCCACACAAGGCTTGACTGTGTATTTATCTAATTTGTCCTTGGGCCAGCGGACATTAACACATCCATGTAGGCAAATTCTAAAAATAACAAACACGGCAGCTCTCAGCGTAGCGCGTTGGCACCCAGTGAAGCAGCAGCCCAGGCTCAGCTCCCCTGGAGCGGCTGCTGGGCAGGTCTGGGCGCGCAGGCAGGTGGTGCAGGCGCCTTGGTCAGAGGCGAAGACTTCAGAAAGAAGAAAAACAACTTCCCTGGGCTTAGCTATGCAGGTCTTGGGTTTCTATTGACGTTTGTAGATTATATATTACTTTTCAGAGTGACTCAGTTTATTGAAATATTATGTGTATTTTGCTGAGTCAGCACAGCATCCTGGACTGAGCAGGCATGGCTGGACATACACGAACATGAACTTTACCTGATCCAATGAAGGAAAACTAGAACTGTTTTAAAACTTTTCTCTGCCAGTGCATTTGCACTGTGGGTGTGCTAACCTATTTGAACTGGTTCCAACCAATTAAAAAATTAAATCCTGCTAGTCCATTCAATGTCAAAGCTGGATGCCTCTGAAGTTTTCCCACCTTAGTTTCCCAAAAACCCTGTTGCATTAAACAGAACAACAATATGACCAGATCATTGTTTGCAATCATACTTCTTTTTCATCTCTCAGTACAGGCTGTAATGTGTCAATAATACGGATCCATCACATGAAAAAATCAGTTTAATCCAACATTTTTAAGTAGCAAAATGTTGTTCAGAGAAAAACATGTGTACCTGAGTTAAAACCAGGAGTCAGCCTGGAATAAAAAATAGTAAGAAAAATTGTTTAGGATTTACCCTGAACTCAGGGACCACTTGCTGATGCCAGAGCCGGAAGATGCCACCTACACTCGGTTGTGTGCAGCTTCATAAAATGCACGCCCTGTTACTTTCTTTCACGTTACCATTCACACTGTGGGTGTTCTATAATTTATGATCATTATGCTGCCAAATGCATATTTCATTGCCATTAAAAGGTACAGCTACAAGACCATTTGATACAGGCAGATTTTGCTGTATCAGGAGTACTGAGGTCACATCTTGAACGTTTCTTAATACACAGGCAGGCTAGAGATCTGTAAACGGAAACACAAGACAGTGATACAAGTGAAGCTACAACAGAAATTATTGATTAATGGTGTTGCTGCAAATGTCCTGAATTTGAAATCATAAAACCAAACATCATTGGGTCTTAATGAGACCTCAAACCCAGACTTGCATTTGAATTCCTGCCTGAGTTGATACAGTATGCAATTGAACAGTCTTAAGCAGACGACTGGGCTGTCCCCCTGGAATTTTTAAGAAAAAATGAGCCTGCAGCTTATTGCAGCCCAGGCCCATTGCTACTGTCAGTTTGGTTCTTCTTTCATGCACACTTTTGCACACTGTGTGCACCCATAATGATATAATTGAAGCTGCAGGATGTCAAGGAAGAAAGGCAGAACATGGTCAGAAAACCGATCACCAGGTCTGACTTAAAAAGGACAAAATGAACAGTCATTTAGTCCTCTCAGAATCACATTACATACATTGTATGCTTTCCATAATAAAACTACACTGGAAAATCAAGCGTGGTTTTTTGACCAGGAATATAATTATTCTTTTCAACATACCAAGTTCTGGAATTTGATCAAGACACACAACCATGAATTTACTTGGGGAGAGTAATATATTTAATGATGTGCTTAACAATCATAGAATCAATTATGCTTGGCAAAAATGAATGTGTTTAAAATCTGCCAGGGTCAAAAGATCGGTTTCAAAATATGTTTATTGAAATGAAATCTGAAAAAAAATAACCCCTCCCCCTACAACCCACAAACCTGAAGCTAAAAAAGTCTGGATCAGGAAAATGGTGAGCCAACAATCTCTCTGCACTAGTAGGGACTTTAGGAATTATAAAAACAGAGAAGTTCAATAAAAACCATACATATACATTAGTTTTAACGTCCTGGAAAAATTATTCCAACAGAACTTTAAGCACTTGGGTTTCAGTTCTGCAAAATCTGTTACAAAAGCATGCAGACATGGCACCTGTCAGCTATGGCATCCAGACCCTATAGTGAGCAAAAGTGGGGTGGGGCTGACATTGTAGAGATGCTCCAGAGCATGGAAATAGGAGCTGATATCATCCACACAAACTGACGTTGCTGAAAAATGCAAATGGGGAATGCAGTGGGAAGTGGCTCATTTGCCCACAGAAGGACATCTGTTTGCTTGGTTTCCATAGAGAGGAAAGAGAGGTTTTCCTAACCTTGAGATTTTCAGCAGGTCAGCACAGGAGGGCAATTGCAGATGTTCCACTCACAGAGGAGTCACCATCAGAAGGCTGGTTAGATATGTTTCATTCTGTTTGTTTATCATACGTGTTCCTGGCAACCAGTTGCTGTGATATAGACTTCCACTGTTAATCAAACACTTGGCATCATGCCCATGACTAACGTAACACAAAATGTTTATTTTCCTGATGTAAAGCATCCTGTAATGGCAAATATCATCTCCTAATGAAGCATGGCAGTGCTGAGGCCAAGTTCTTTTTCTGGCTTCCGCTGGGGACACAAGCACTGTACGCCCCAGAGTAAACCCTGCAGCCCTGCCCCACTCCCCTGAGTGGACCAGAGGTGCAGCTCACAGAGCAAAGAGTTGCCTCCTGTCAATAGGAGGCTGGTGGGGCTGTCAGCTCTGGCTGTCTCAGCCTTCCCCCTCTGGGCTGGTAAAACGTATCCCGATACACCCCTATCTATCCTTCACATTCAAATGAGAGAGTTTTGATCAGAGTGAGTGCAAATATAGCACAGCTTATATAGTGGTCTCTTTGCTTTCACGGTACAAAATGACTTGGAGAAAGAGCTCAGAAAAGTCTCTGACTCCTCACTTATCTTGTTAGAAAATCCAATACTTTTGACTCACATGGCAGTAAAGAGACAGTCACAGAAGTGAAAGGAAGAGCAAACAAAGCGCACAAGGCTGACATCGTGCCCTGTGAGTGCAGCAAATTATGTTTGTAAATACCGTCCCTCCTGCTGTAGTGCACTGGGTCCTAGCTGGGGAGCTGCAGAGACAAGGAGAAGGCAGGGGGAGGCAGGTTAGAGGAGTCGGGGTCAAAATCTGGGTCAGGTCAACATGAGAAACTGACTCCTGAAGGTAGTGACAAGAGGCACAGAAAAGGCTGAGATAGTATGTGAAGTCAGAGATGAAACCAAAGATACTGCTGTTGAAAAAGGACGGCAGAAAGCTTACAGTATTTCTGCTATATACCTGCAAAAACAGTCTGCTTTCTCTCCACAGGGGGAATCGAGTTCTCTAGGCTGGACGTACTTGCTTTGGGTAGTTATCTTTCTCTTCTTAGAAGTCTACCATATATTTTAATATCTTTATAAAGCCTGAAAACTTTGTATTGTAGGTAAACTTATGGCACACTTGCACAAAGCAGCAAATGATTCCCAACATACAGAGCCTGGCTACGGTGTGTGTTCACGCATGCACCCTGACATGGCTTAGTACTTTCTCCTACAGAAAACCGATCCTGACTGTAGATGGTATCTGATTTTTTCCTCCAGTCTGTGCCTTTATCCACAGCAGAAACCCTGCTGCGCCATCCCAGCTGCTGCCATAGAGCGAAGAGAGTCCATCACCTCTTTTTGTTTTGGCAGGTACGAAGGTGGATTAAGAGCCCCATGGTCAGCGTTGAAAAGCACCCACATGCCAGCCTCAAATACCCAGGGTCCACTGTGATGCATTTACCTCCAGGGGATTCGGAGCTCGAGCCTCCGCTGTGCCAGACCTGCCTGAGCGACCATCCTTTCCAGCGAGGGATCGCTCCCCAGGAGGCCGAGTCCTGCTCCTGGGAGAGCCAGAGAAGCAGCAAAGTAAGCCGGTCTTTCCTCCCCTAAACTTTGTTTACATGTTTCACATTGATAACGGGTCTGTACTTAGGAGATTGTGCTTCCCTCAGAGAGAGGGCACTCTCCGAAAGCTCTGCTGATCCAGGCTGCTGTGCACATCTGGGCTCTGCTTTCTACCTTGAACTTTGATACTCACAGGCAGCAGGAGAAGCAGAGGGTTTTTCACTGAAGTGCTGTCATGTAGTCACACAATATTTGAACAGATTAGTATAACACTAGGTAGTATTTTACCCTGTTTTACAGAAATTGAGCTGTGGAGAGGTGGCATTATCCTTCCAAGATAATGAAAAGGATCAGGACTTGTTAATTTTTTCCCTTCTGCCCCACAATTACAAGACCACCCTTCTTCCCCCACCCTGTCCCAAGCCATATCTAGCTTTCTCTTTAGGAACAAGTATTTGGCTCGGGGAGTTTTCCCAGGCAGGAGGTGAATGATTCAGTGGGTCCTTTAAGCAGGAGGGAAACTCTGGTTTGCCTTGAGTCGTGCCGGTATGCTGTAAATGACAGCATCGTTCTGCACGTAGTGCTGGCCAGTTGCATACAGATCTGAAGGTGGCAAAACCGTAAAGGCTGAGATGAAAATGGTCAAGAAGGGGCTTTTCTGAGGCAGACCTTGGACCTTTCATTCATCATTCAGCTCCACCTAATCCCCATAGAGAAAAGCCAAAGACAGAACAGAAAGTTTTGCTCAGAGCCCATCATCCCTGACAGAACCATCCCTGCCTGGAAACTGTGCACAAGAAAAGGAGACAGGTGTAGAAACATAAAAGCAAACAAATAAGAATCTTTCCAAGTACAAAGCAGAGCAAATGTGACAAGGCATTTATCAGAGCCTTAGCACACAGCTCACAGCAGAAACTTTTTTTCACGCTACATCTGCTGCATTTTTAAATAGGGAAATTCAAACAGAAGGTTTGTCCTGTGCACTTCAGAAATCCAGCACTGGTGAAACATATGCGCAAGCAGAGGAGCTAATTACTCTTCCATTTTACTTCATTAAGAAGATTAACTCTGCTCAGGCTGAAACATTAAAAAATGAAAGCACCGAAGATGGAAGATTCTGCAAATCCTTTGCCTTGCTGTAAATCACATGTACTCCTGTGCAGCTGTAGGGCCTCACGACTGATTTCCATTAGGTTTTACGTGCATATGGGATAGATTTGGCTGAATGCACATTCCCCCAGACTTCTCTCAGTCTCCTTACTGCAGGCAGCAGAGAGGCTGCTTGCTCAGCAGCTGGAGTCTGCAGCAAAAGGGATATTTTGCACGCTGCTTTAAAAATGTCGTCTGGCGAAAGACTCCTTGGATAAAGCTACCCTGCATAAGGAGTCTTTTAAGTAAGTTAAAGCACAGAGTCTTTGATGTGATTAAATGTAAGGTCACTGCCTCTTTCTCTACAGTAAAGTCAGGCAGGAAGCTTTTAATAATAAAGGCTGAAGGAGCTCTGTGTCTGACCTTTTCCAAGTTTAAAGAGAGTTGTGGGTGAGATTCTGTTCAGGGGTTACAAATGGCACAAGCTGCATAAATGTGAAATAACTCCCTTCACTTTAAACCAATGAACTTGAACAGAGACAGTCCATATTTCAAGGAGAAGAGAATGTAGTCTCTGTTAAATCAGCAGGGAGCTTGGAGTGCACCAGTTGTCTCTCCTGGCTAATTCTTGTCTCTTTTTCCCCATTACTCTTCCTTCTCTGCTTTTCAACACATACACAGGTCCTACTGACCCTGTCTTTTTGCTCAAGGGCAAATTAATTCAAAAAGAAATCAGCTGTGAAATACTATTAAAGGTTTATTCTAGGCAACAAGCTTTCTCTGACACATTTCAGGCTATTCTGATCAGTTTGAAAAAGGCCTTATAAAAACCAGCCTGATTAAACCACAACACCCAAGGGAGCACGTGTCTGTATTCCTATTCTTATTCCCAACACAAAACCAGAGAAAAAGATCATTATTGCTTGTTTACTGTGATGGTAATTATGTAGTGGAATCTTAAAAAATTGACTTAACATAAATAAGATTATATTGAAACTGAAAGTATTTAAAATAATGAGATTTTTTTCTTATGATACGCTTCCATTTCCACCTCCCCAGGCTTTTCTATTAAGGCATGTGTCTGTTAGAGTTTATAAATGATTACTGATGTAACCTCTACTAAGTCTCCTCTATTGTTTGTATGCTAGTGTATTATCTCTGTATTTTTATGTTTTTTCGCATTGTATGTGGTGGACTAGATAATTTTCAAGCATTGCCAGAAAACCACGCTAATTTTCACATGACTGACTTACATAGTTACATTACTGTTTTTTGCAACCAATGTAGATTAGTTATATCGAAGCTTATATCTGCTGTACCAGTGTAAGAGCTGAAGCCCTAAGGGCTTTGGACCACTGCCAGGGTAATGATTTACAATAACTATTCGTCACTTTTCCATGTCTATCTATATACTTCATGTTGCATAAAGCTCACTGGCTTGATGAGGAGGGTAAATTTCCTTTCAAAATAAATTGACGTGCTGTACGATGAACACCCCATGTAAATAAGCTGGTTTTGAAAGAGAGGGCAAACCACCTTTTAGACCTGCTTAGCAGTCTACTAAATAGGGAGACGGGAACATGGTGAAATTTTGATCTGATTTATATCTCTCAAGGGAGGGTTTACCAAAGTGGGTTGTTAGGGGTGAATCGTACTTACCAAACTGGGTTGTTAGGGGTAAATCATACTCATATACACAATCTGCATGATCTGTATATGCTGCTTACACTGTATTGTTATGCCCTTGTTTCAGATCTTTCTTTAAATAAGCAAAAGATAACAGACCTTGTTGGTGAGCTCAAAATATCTTCTTTTTTTCTCAAACAGAGCCAACAGCTAGGTTTAAGGCTTGTTCTGTTCTTTCCTCTTTGTCTAAAAAAGCTCCTGCTACCCTATCTATTAGCTGGCATTTGTCCTGAAGCACCACAGACACATCCATTTAGTAGACTGAATCCATGAATATTTGGAGCTGTCTTTTTTTTCCAAAGATAAAAAAAAAAAACCAAAACAGAAATGTGCTGCCCCTAGCTAAGGGATGAGAGGGGAAAAGCAAACTAACGTGTTTACTCCATTTGAGCAATGTGAGTTCATGTTGCTGGGAGCATCTCTGTGTGTCCAGTGCAGCCGCCACTGTGTGACTGGGGGCTCGGGGTGCTGAACAGAGTGCTCAGCCCATCAGCCCCAGGAGGGATTTATCCCCACATCAGGTGCAATATGGTGGGTCTGGCAAAGGGTTTTGGTCTCTTCACCCTCTCTTGCCACTTCTGTGGCGCTGGCAGTAGAAAAGAGAGAGAGGCTGCTGAGGGAGCTGCCCATCTTCCTCCACCTGCCATGGTACATCCATGCCTGTTGTCTTTTGTGAAAGAGCATCAGGAAAGTCTTGCTTAGAGCTGCAGGGAATTTAATGCTGCCACCATTTTGGACAACTCCTTTGCATCTCGTTAGAAGTTACTCTCAAAGACACTCTTGGATCACACTGTTAGAACAACAGAAGGAATTTATTATACTATTAAAAACAATTCAAAGCTTCTGTCTATAGGAGAGCTCTTGATTTCAGTCAGATTTCACTTTACCATATTTCAAGTCTTACTTCAGAGATGAGGAATACTGAAAAAAATATACCCAAGCTAAAGGTTGGCAATTATTTGAGACAGTTCTACTTATGACTCTCCTATAAATAACCTACAGCTTCTAGAAACCTGCATTTGAAATGGGGTAAGAATATGTTTCAGGTGAAACACCTTGTGTAAAGGGGCATCATAAAAATACGTGCCTTTTAATGGACTAGGAAAATGTGGAGATGAGAAAAAGAAATATCTGACTAGCTCTCTGTAAAGAAAGGGTTTGGTGACAGACCTGGTTGGGCTTTTTAGGGAAAGATGGTTTTCTCACACATTTTGGATAAAAAGCCCTCCTACATTTAATGATCCGCATGGCAATGAGACACCATGTGACTTACATCCTGATAAGTGCTAGTTAATACACAAACATATGCACATACATAATAGAAATAACTGAAATCCAGAAACCCCAGTATGGGACAATTGATCCTAGAACCAATATATGTGAAAAGTGCTGCAATAAAACATGATTTGGAAAACAAAAGTAGGTGAAAAAGGGAAGTTCACATTACAGAATTGTTCAGTGAAATCAAATCTGGAGAGGACTGTAGAGGCTTTAATAAACCTAGGCAAATTAACAACCTGATGGCAGATTACACTGGATAAAGACAGAAACACAGTAATTTGGTGGAATAATTAGAACTACTCAGTACACACTGCAGAGCCTTAAATTAACTGTGATTACTCTAGAAAGCAGCCCTGGGTGCCACGGAGGGTAGCTCACTGAAGACCTCAGCTCAGGGTTAGCTCAGAAGGTCAATCCCACACCCAGCAATGCAGACAGTACCCATTTGGTGAGCCCTCCATTCACTGAATTTACTTCTGCCCCATAGGGAGGCACATGGGAAAGGATGCAAAATAAATATACATAGTGTGGGTGAGGACAGATCAGCAATACCAGGGCAACAAATGCCTGGGAAAGGCCTCAAAGGCCAAGCTATATTCTTTCCCTTAATCTATATAATGAGATCCACTTTGAGGTGGCTGGTAGAGGCCCTGGTAAGCAGGATCCTTTGGTAAGAGATTGCTAAAGAGCAAAGGACACAGAGGCCAGTGGTCCCATGAGCCTACAGCTCAGGCTGACATTTGGTGCAAGAAACTGTGTCGTCTTGGCGCATGCTGGAATCTCCCCCTGCAGTGATTTGGGAAACACTTCTGAAGATCATCTCAGTGAGTTTTCATTTCCCTTTTGTCCCTTCTTGCAACCAGGAAAAGCTGCCAACAGGAAAATAATCATATTCTTAAACTCATTCGAGAAAAATTATGGCTCTTTACTTGTTTGCTCCATTGCAACTGTGAAATAGTAGGAATATGTCTGGAAGGTAAAAATGAAAAACAGTTTAAAGGTTTCCATTAAAGCTAACATATAGCACAGATACAATGAGAAAATTTTCTATGGTATAAAAGACTGAATATTATAAGCAGACTTTAAACGTAAGAGTTACAGGGATCTAGAACTGTCTGTCAAAACAGAGGAGTCAAATTTATTTACAGCTGGAGTTTAGTGTATTCATGTGTAGGATGTTCTTGCCTTTACACTTTGTTACTCCAGCTTTCAGAGTATATTTTGCTACATCCTCTCAGACTGGAGGATGGGGGCTTATCCCACTGAGTTTGGGAGCCATACCTTGTACTCATAAGAGTGACGTATATAGAGAGAATCTGTCAGACAACCCTGTTTTCAATGCTCCATGTTGTATTAACAAGGATACTTCCAGCATAATTCAAAGGAAAAATATGTTAAAACCAGCAAAGGAAATATTTGTATACTACATGTAACTTAACTTGAAAATCCACAACGACTGAAACTCCGTAGCTTCTTTGACTATTTTTTATATACAAGTAAACCCAGTCATCATATTCTGCTCCAGAAATGTATTATAGCACTGTCCGAAAATGAAAGAGAATTTTAGAGAAGCAAGCGGTTCAATATGAGCAATTAGAACAGTAAAGAAGATATTTTGTACTTCTCTCCATTCAGCAACTTCTGGCTGCAGAAGGTCTGTATTTGCTGTATCATCACAAGTTGAAGTTGTAGCTTAATCCTGCAAGTTGACAGTCTCAAATGGAAAACTTATTTTCACCAGCATAGCTTACAGCTATTTCCTAAATAGTTGTTTCTAGCTGACTGCACTAAAGCTCTTTTAGCTATTGATATAAATGTGTCACTAATGGGGTTTTGATGGAATTTGAAATTGAGTACATTTGAATACATATCTCTACCCATAAGCACAGATTTACGTACCTCCCAAAAGGTGTCTGTACTTTAGGAATTTGGTCGTGCGTATATCTGAAGACCAGTGACTCAAATGTGATTTTATTGAAGATTCTATAGCTTTAGCAAGATGAAAAGCAATCTTAGATTTCTGTGTTGCTCAGATTTCTCAGCAGCTGTGAGAATCAGCTGTGAAAGCAACACACAAGTGAGGTGGGAACAAGCTTTGTTTCAAGGATTAAATCTAAATGCAGTACGTACTTTCATGGGTTTGTAATGGATTGATATAGGGTTATTATGGATAATATTTATTTAGACGAGTAAAAAATGTTTAACACAAAAGCGTTTTCAAATGGAAATGGCAAAGCACAGTTTGCAAATGCACAGGCTAAAATTATGTGTAATTTCAGTGAATGGCAAAGACTGAATAGCAGACAATTGCCTGTGGGGGTTTTTATGGTCCCAACTGACAAAGAGAATGTCTGTGTAGCATAGAGCATATAAATCAGTTCCATGACTCAAAGAAATGATGTGATACATCATCTGCTTTACAAATATGCAGTGAGGCAGTCAGTCATTTGTACATCCATCACAGGTCTGTTCAAGTGCCATACATTTAGTAAATTAATTGGACAAGTCAATATCAAAACCTAAAAATATGCTCTCCTTCTTTTTGAATGCTGGTTCAACACTACTGAAAATAATAAAAATATCTCCTATTTTCAAGAAACTGATTGTCAAGGGTTTTCCCTGAGGACATCTGCAGCTGGAAAATGATTTATGGTAATGATTTATTTCCACAGGGTTTCCATAATACCTGGATTGGAAATGATATCTCTTTCGCTCTCTTTTTTTTAATTATTTTTATTTTTAATATGGTATTTATCTAGCACCCTTTGCATTCAGAGTTCTAAATGACTTTGCTGACAGTCATAGGGATCAGAGAAAAGTATTCATTTCTACATTGGTGGTAGTAACCAGCAAATACCCAGCACAGTGGGTGTGAGGAATTTGGGCCAGACACAGTAGACCAAATTTCTGTTTGGTTTTGTCCTGTCATGCAGGACAGACAAGGCTCGTTTCTGATTAGCAAGTGGTCAGACACATAAGGTCAAGAGGTTTGCTTACTAGAATGCAAAGATGTTCTCTCTTCAGAATCCTGCTTCTGGCAATATTTAGTACCTAATGTCAAAGAATAAAGTGAACAAAACGGGTCAAACACACTTTGTATGAAAAAACATATTTTTTTACAACCTAATGCTGCGTTAGATCCATTTGGTTTTCAAAGGTTATATTTCACAGGGACAACTGGAGTTGCTCTCCTCTATTGGAGTTTGATTTTAATCTGGTTATTGCCCATCTTGTAATCATTCCCTCAGTTCATTTTGAAGATAATTCAGTGCTTCATAGTAGATAAATAAAGGAGTCTGTTGCACTGTGCGACAAGGTCATAAAAACAATCTGACAGGCAATTAATACTCCTCTCTTTAAGAGTAACAGCACTGAAGATAAAGCAAATCTATTGCATGTGTGCACACAAGACTGTGTAAAGACAGCTAAAGCCTAGGTCTGTAAACAGCTGAGTACAACAACACCAAATTCAAGCCCATCCATCAAGGGAGCAATAAGCCATGTTCTAACATGGTCAGGGACTCCAGGGCTGCACAAAGTCCGGGGGATGTAGAGGGCAGGAGCAGCTGCAGGGCCACCCCTGCCACCTGGCCAGGGCAGGGCCATGCCACCAGCATGGCTGCATGGAGCCCAGCGGTGAGCTGAAGCCTCCTTGACTTTCCCACTCCTAAACAGCTCCTCCCCTGGCCAGTTTGTGTGGCCTCTTCACCATCAAGGGTCGTTTCACGGCCTGCCTAGACTGTGCTTTTGAGGATCAGCAGGAGTTAGTTGTGTATGTCATTTCTCTCTAAAGAAATGCATCTCTGACCAAAAAATATGTTCTGTAAAGAAAAGCTTGTTTCTTCCTCTGGCTACTCTGTATGCATCAGTCTGTCTATCCCAAGAAGCCACAGATATCACAAGACATCCCAAGTGTCTTGGTCAGTATAAGTAACACAGTGAGTAATTTTGTTCTCCTCTCAGCATTGCAACTGTTGCATTCCTTTGCAGTTTATAACAAGTATCACTATTTTTCTGTCTAGAACTCCCAGATAACCTTTTAAGTAGAATTTTCCTCTTTGCACAAAGAGGTTCTAATTGGCGAAGACCTCTATAGTAAAGTCATGCGTTCCCTAAATCCTATTATAATGTTAGTTAATGCAGTGCATGCTGCTCATTTAAGGTAATTTAATGCAATTCCCAGATCCCAGAACTCCTCAGTGTCTCCTGTCTTAATACACTGTACTTGCTCTGTATTCAATTATACCCTTTCCATTTTCTGAAATCTTTTTCCCTCTCTGAATAGTCAGCACAGGATGTTCTAAAAGAGTTTCTGTAATGCACTTGAATTTGAGATGCGTGATAAGTCAACTTTTTTGACCATCGGCATTAATGGAAAGATAATTATTTCCAAAGCAACAGTGCAGCTGCTTTGTACAGCCTATATTGTATCACACCATATTGGTATTACCATTAAAATAAAAAAATCCTGTTCAGACTCATAACAGTTACACTATTTCAAAATTACGTTGGAGCCTTACTGGCAAAGGCGGCACTGGTTTTAACATCCCTTGCTAGTTTTGTGTAAGTTGAGGAATTAATTTTGGAGGAGCTAAATATCACATTTTCCTGATAGAGAGCTCTGTAGGGGAGGGTCATCCTATCTGACATCTATAAAAATCACTTGAGTCTGAAAGAAGAGGGAGTCAGGCCCATGGAACTTCTATAGATTAGAAATGACCAGTTTTAAGGAACTGAAAAGTGATCCAAAGCCTTCTAATTAAGAAATCCTTAGCAGTGAGCTGTCACGTGAAACCATGTGGGGTTTTGCTTTCCTGTGCAACTAAGTATTTTCTTATCTTTGCAGATAAATTTATTTACAGACAGAATTAAAAAAAAAACCAAACACCACCATACCAAAACTACAACCACCAACCCCCCCAAATGTGTTAATTCCAATAAATGTTTTACAAGTGGTGTGACAGCACCTGATGACAACACCTGTTTTCTGAAGCAGAATCTATTGCCTGCAGTGAAATACTCAAGTCTTCTACATTGCAGAGACAGACTTAAGTGCTCCAGAATAGTGCTGAGCAAGCACGTAGAAAATGCAAAAAAGAGGCTAGAGGTATTTCCTTAAACCGTGAAGAAGGATTAGCATGCAAGAATGGTCTTCAAGAGAATGTAGTAGGATCCAGCCTGCCCTTGAAAGAGCTGCTAAGAGTGGGTACCTCCCACATATTATTGCTGAAAGTGTGAAGTGAAAGTCTGAGGGGAGCAAAGACTGCAATTTAGATATCTTTTAATATCTGGTAGGTGCAGAAAGCAAACACCTCTCCACTTGCAAAGCATCTTCTAACTACTACTCAGTAATAAGCTTGTGAAAACGGAGGGTACTGTGAATGCCTCCTTTTGCAGCTGCATCACTCTGTAAGAGCACACACAAAACCTGGTAGCCTGCTCAGACCCTGGGTAGCCTGCCTGAACACCCTTCCAGGTTGTGATTCCTGGGCTCTAGTCACTGCTGGAAGGATTATTTGTGTGTTAAGGAGTTGCAGGATGATGCGCTGCTGTAGCTGAGAAGGAAACCTACAGCTCATGTCTGCTTCCCAAGGTCTGATTCTTGAGAGTGACCAGATTTTACTATCAGGCATGCAACTCCAGGCAGCCTCATGGAAAGCAGAGCAGATTTGATTTCTCTGGGTTGGAAAGGCATTAAAACAAGACCTGTCACAACCAGAGCATTTATTGTCAGGCCTGAGCTTTTACATAAAACCAGGGATTGATGTCCTTGAGATGCTCTTCAAAAAACCCTATTCTTAAAGGAATGAATTAGCTAATACTGCCCCTCTATTGTCAGTGTACTGGCTGTTGTTACCCTTACTATGAAGCATCTAGCGCTCCTAAAGAGGTACTTGCAGAAGTACCTATACACTTAGTTACAGGTTGTACCCTAGAAAACAGATGTCTAAAAGCTAGCATTATTAAGATGACATTTTGTTTCTTAAGGGTTTCTTTTTTTCTTTTTTTGGTTTTTGTTGTTGTTGTTGTTGTTGTTGTGATCTAGCTCACAGGAACTGAAGCTCTTTGAGAGATATTTTGGCTTAAAAAGCAGCCCTTTCATCAAAACAATTCCCCAAGCCCCAAGATACATCTACTGAAAGAAAAATATAGCTGCATGCAAAGCCAAATGCATACAGAAATACAACACAATCCTTTTTTCTACATAATAAATGACAGCTATTGAGGGAACAGCTACAGATGAAAAGAACAAACTTGCTTTCTTTTCAAAGTACCAAAGGGAAATGCATGAAACAATGAAACTGTTGAGTAAGACTCTGTCAAGATAAATATCATATATCTGAAAAGAAAAGTATCTTTAAAATCCGATTACTTATAACTGGAAGAATTTCAGAAATCTGTGTACCTTACTTCAATCACCAGTTGTTTTTGTCAGAACTGAAAGTCCAGAGTTTTTCTGTTTAGCTTTGCTTTTATATTGCTGTACATCACCGAAATGTTACAAGGTTTTCAGTTCCAGCTGTCTCTGAAGGTGGCTTTCTTTTTTAAATTCAGCATGTCAGTAAACTATGCTTATTATATTCCTAATATACCAAATTAACATTGTATATAAATATTTGGGTTGATTGTGTATATTGATACTGGCAAAGTCGTCAGAAGTGACTAGTAATTTTAGGCACTTTGGCTCCTGGATGCACATGTACCAAGCTGTTCTTTAAAGACACTGCAGAAGGTAAGAAATACCTCTCGTGTGCCAGGGATCTGTGTAAGATCTCAAGCCAGGATCTCAGAAACTGGGACACTCGGAGCTGGTAGTGCCTCTGGGAACTCTTGCTCATTATGTCTCATAATTGAAGCTATTCGGCAGTGACCTTCAGGGAAGACAAATTTTAAAGGGAAATTCTCTGTATCATTCCCCTCTCTAGGAGCGCACAAGGCAATACCGTGAACAGGGGGCATCTGTTCTGCAGTGAAGCTCTTTAGTAATAAGTATTTTTTACTGTTGCCTTTTGTTTCATATTCCCTTTAGATAATACAGCAACTTCAGGGGCAGGGTGGGGGTGGGGTGGGGATTTTCAAATTCTTCAACTTTAATCAATGCAGTTTTGTCATGAAGAGGAAATAGAGAAATTTCTGCCAATACTGTGTCAATCAGTGTGATCTGTAGAGCAGAAGTCCCATGCATGCTCCTTGTGCAAGCAGATCAGAGGAAATGGAGCTGACAGCCCAGCAAGCAAAGTTCTTATCACAGGTTATATGGCTGTTGACACATGACACATTCAGGATATCACCTCACATATGAACTGCAGGGTAACTTTCCACCCTGATAAGTGCTACTTAATACTTTCCACACTCTACAGTTTTGGGAGGACTCTTTGAAAATAAGTAACCGGGCATTGATCCCTGGAAGGCATGGATACACCATAAATGATTGCAATGCTCAAGTAAATCCTCTTTCACAATGTGCCTCTTGTAGGATTCTGCGTTACGCTGGAACATGAAACCCAACTGCAAATCGGCCATTTCCTGAGCTAGTTACAGCCCACTCCCCCGGTTTCAATCCAGGGCTTTGCCTCTGCATTTGGAGGAGCATTTCCCACCTAATTCAGAAGACACCCTACTGAGATATCTGGCTCCTCCTTGTCCTCTCAGGCTTGCCTGTGGTGACAATGTTTGCAATCTTTACCCTCTTTGTCCTCTCACAGCTAAGGGGTTGCTGCTGTAGGCTGTGAATCTGTGTTTTTACCACATTAGCACACGCTGAAGACCGTGCTGAACCTATCACTTGCCCCAGTCTATAAGTGGTGGAGCACAGGAAAAAGGCAATTTGGACACTCTCCAAAATTCAGATTGTATCAGTGCCATGCATCCCATTAGCAGCCTGATTCTCCCCTACATTTCATTGCAGCAATACTGAGAAGAGTGGAAATAAGACCTAGAGAAATTTTTGTAGTTATATTTTCCTTAACCAGCTGTCAGCAGATCTTTAGAAGATGCTGTCCCTTTCTTAGTTTTGCAAAGAACTTTGGGGGGGGGGGGGGGGGGGGGGAAGTGCCAGTGACCTCACAGAACACTTGTCAATATTTTTTTCTTTCAGCAAAACTGCTGTATTCTTAGTTTTGAATCTTCTATGTCTTGGCAGCAGCCGTGTGGTGAAGCTGATGGTAACAGACTTGTTCAATTCTGTCACAACCTCAAAATCTGTTTGGCTCCAGCTTGACTGTTGCCAAATTTGTGTGGGTTATAGGATCATATTCTATCATTTCACTAAGAATGCTGTTTCGGTGACTTTGGGGCAGAAACAGGCTTTTCTTGGATGAAAGCCACAATTTTTAAATCAATTAATCCTCCTGATGGCCTCAGTGATAATGGTGGAAGATTGATTATGGTACATCTGCTTTAGAGTTCTGTGGACAGCTGGAAAGAAGACCACCTGTATGATGTACGTATCTTTTGGAGGAATGGAAAAACTGAATCCCTGACTCTCTAAGCACAACTGGGAACTTTTCATCAGAGAGGTGCATAGCTGTGAAAGTGCACACAACCAACCAGCATTCCCATATCTGATTAGGTAACTGTGAAAGCAAGTGAATACTTGTACTGTGAAAAAAGGAGCAACTGCCTTCCGGAGTTGCAGTGACTGTTTATGCTTATTAGCATGTTAAATATTTTCCAATTTAATAAGTCCCCTTTTTCTTGGTGCTATGACTAGAGATAAAGTGAGTTGGACGAGAAAGTATAAACACGTCCAAAAGACCTGTTTTGGTGCTTTTATGATTTGCAATAGACATGAAATATCCTTTCTTCCCTTACTCCTTAAAACTCATGGCTACAGACAGTCCACAGCAGCAGAGGCTTAGGACCAACATATATGCTAAGTAGGCATGCAAGTAGTTGCATATGAAACAGTACTGAACCTTTATGTTGAAACTTTGGCCACCATGTCCCAGCCATTTTGTGCAATATCAAGTCTTGTTAATAATCACACCATCAAATATCAAACTGTGAAATGTTCAGAAATAAGACCCTTTGCAAATACAAAGCCAGATTGCAAGGACCACGCAGGCCCTGTTCATTCCTCTCTTAAAGTCTGTCTTGTGGGTGGAAACTGGAGCAAAGAAATAGGATTAAAATCTGATTTAAACAAGGTTCCAGTCAACCTGGATGTTGCTGCATGGCTGACCAGTGCAAACAACATCAATCCAGATAAGAACTATGTTTGTATAGAACTTCATAGCTTAAGTTCATCGATTTATTTCTTGGGTAGAATGAAGTTTTGGAGTTTATTATCTACACCAACAGTATCTCCAAGTCATGTCTTAATGCCAACATGTACGTTTATACTAACATGTGTTGTGTTGAAACCAGGGTGGCTGACAGCAAGTGGAGGGAAGGATAGGATGCTGGGCACCTGCACTGCCTGGCCAGCCAAACTCAGGAAAGCATTGGAAAATGGTCCCAGTATTGCTAACACCGGGTAAGCCCCTACTGAAGTCACTCAAAGGATGTCACAAATGCTTTTGTGGCCACATACATCATGAGAGATTTTCTGACACGGTGCTGAAAGCACACCACCCCATTATGCTCCCCAGTGCTGGGAGCTTCCTTGGCACCAAGCCATTGTTATGCAGGTAGGGGATAATGCCTTGACCAGCTCTGATGCAGTGGACATAAATTGCATACAGAGTTCATCTAACCTACATGAGTGACACCGCCATTTTTGGCTCCTGTCATGAGACCCAGAAGAAACCCACTGATAAGAGCTAATCGTGCCCCTGACATAGCCATAGACTATTTGTGCAAGTTATATCCCTTTCTTTTCCTGTTTCTAAATGGCAAACAACAATCACTGCCCTCTTTATCAGGCCAGTATCACTCCACCTCCACCACCTCTTGCAAAATGTGGGTGTAGAATAACATGGGCTTGCAATAGTTGCATACAATTCCATTTCAAGTTTTGTACACGCACACCAGACAGAGATGGCATTATGTAGACATCCGTTTATATCCCCTATACAGCTCAACTGTAATGACAGAAATAAAGGTTTGCTTCATTTCTTCCTCTGAACACACATGCAACTAACATCGCAACCTCCAATGAACCTAAGTAAAAAGGACACATTTTACTAATTTGCTTTCTTTCCCTGCAGATGTTTGTAACAGAGGTCAGGCAGTTAAAATGTCAATTGATTTTTCACATTCTCTGTGAATGAAGCTATTGCTTGTGCCAGCTAGAATATGTCCTTTCATTTTTCACCCCAAGAGGTAAACCCTGAAGACAGAGTGAGATTTCCATTGTCTTAAACAGAGAACAGGATCGATTCCTCACTACGTCACTGAGCAGTCAGAAATTATATGGAAATATCATTTAAAGTACAGCTCAGGTAGACAGTGACTCTCCAAATTCTGCTTATAACCACCCTCGTTTCCTTTTTATTTTCAGGTCAAATGATTCCTTAGCAGGGAAAATGAAAGGAAGAACAATCGGGTATTAAGAGAAAAAGGATCCAACCTAAGTACAGCAGGTTAATTCATGCAAAATAAATCATTTTTTTCCTATAAAAATATGTGCTTGACCTTGCTTTCATGACAGTGAACTGCAGTATTATGAAAATATCATCACTTCAAAGTTTGTAGGACATTGAAGCTGTCCATATAGCCTGTTTGGATTCCTTAGGATATGAACATCTCAGGCAATGTAAATGGAAGTCTCGATGCAGTAGGACACCCCTGTTTCTGAGCAAACCCCATATACATGAAGTTTTGAGGGTTTGTTAGTCCTGTTGGTGGGATTTGAGATCCCCTGTCTCTCTTTACTGAGTTCAGTCTTTTGTCTCTTTCTATCTGAATACATGGCAGAACCACAAGCCTTGAAAAAAGGATCCCCAAGTGCTTGATGAGCAGCAAGAATATATGCAGAAAAAAGGGCTTCTCCATTGGTATAAAAGCCAGTGTATGTGTAAACTGATTGTCATATTTATGTAAGAATGTATTAGGCGTTATCACCTCAGCATGAAAATTAATTGGAGGACTGGGAACTAAAGTCTATTCCAGATTCTTTGAACTGAAATTTAAGTTCTAACAAGTCTTCAAACTCTTTGTTATTTACATTTTCTACCTCTAAAATGGAAATAATGATAATCCAGTTAATCCTTAGGCTCGGTACTACAAGATGCCACATATTGTCAGCTGTCTGGCTTGTGGAAGGCATCCATCACAGCATGAGTGGTCACAGCTTTTATTTCTTCCTACGTACAGAAAAATAGAGAACAACACAATATTGCAACTACTTTTCTATACTAGTGCCTAGGATGGAGTGAGGATATAGTCTAGTGGGTCAGTAAACTACCTACACAGTAAGTGCACTTAGTAGCTGAAGCAAAATCCAGTAGCATCTTCTTGCTGGCCTTATGTACTATGTGACTGAACAGCCAGAGAACAACTGACACTGTAGGTATGTGTTTGTTGCTGAGACATCTCACTTGCTCATCCATGGAAAAATGCTCCTTGCCCAGGCCAGAAGCAGTTCAAAGCAAGCTGGGAGCATGCAAGTGTCAGCAATTATTTCTGAGGCTTTAACACCCAGGGCAGAGAACTATTTCAGGCAAAGTAAGAACTGACCCCAACCTTTGCCCAAATCTTAAACCAAACCTGAAGTAAATTCAGTTAACATTCATTTCCCTGCACTCATTCTTTGTGCGTGAGAGCAGCATAATGTACAACTGAATTACTCTGCTCTGGTTATAGCCAGCAAGGACCAGAAAGTCCAGTCTCATGACACTTTCAGGCTGATTTCTGGAAAAAAGGGAAGTATATTGTGAGCCTTGGAAGATATCCACAGCTCCAAGGCACCCTGTGAATGTGTGGAAGCTCTGTCCTCTGTAATCAACATGCCTCATTCATTGCGAGTGTTGTGTCAGCTCTGTATACAGCTACCTTTTTACTCCACTGTGCTGCTTAAGAGAGTTAAACTCCTCAGTCAAAATTATTTTAGGCACAGTTTATTACTTTTATTATAGAATATGATGAATTGGTTGGTTTGTGACAGTTAAATTGTAGTTTTTAGATTGATCTGCTAAAATCTACACCAAAAGAGAAAAATGGCAATAAATAGCAATAAATCCTATTTTTGATAGTCTAGATGCAAGCTCCGTTTACCTTATTTTGGAAAAGACAGATAATGTTAATTAAAGTGGGTTGTGGTTTTTTTTCTAAACTTGATTTAGGATGTAGGTACATGTTGTGAGGCAACTGCAATGGCTCAGATTTATAGCTCTGTTTGCTATTTGTAGGAACTTTGTGTGTTTTCTCCTTGTGCCAAATGCAAGATTGTTTAACCTTCAGTGAGAGGGCTAAGATGACTTCATCAAATATGAGTTTGAGAGGCAACTTGACCGTGGGCTACAAATATTTCCCTGGTGGAGCAGCTACTTGTAACATAAAGCTTTTCAAAGAAAAGACATAAAAGTATCCTGTGACTGGAAGATCAAGCAGAAGCAATCAATAAGAAAAAAGTGAAAAAAATGTTGAACAAATAACTCACATAATGAACGGTGGATTTTCCATCACTGGAAATCCTGAACTCAAAACCACATAATGAAATTATGTCATAGGTGAGGGGAGTGAGGTAGCAATAAACATGGCAAGATTCTGTAGCCACAGTATACAGAATATCAGACAAGATCATTGTATCATCTACTTCTGACCCTACAGTCATCGTGACTGTAACTCCGAATTCACACACACACCTGAATTTCCTCTCCATTCAGTGTGCTTTGGCCTTAGATGGGAGCTACTCACAAATAGCTTGGACCTGTACTGATCAGTGGCAAGTTTTACAAGATCTTATGCAGCTACTAATTCTATTGGTTTCAAAGCCAGCCTTTTGTGCTCTGTTTTAACTGAGTTTTTAGGACAACAGTAATATCTGGTTCTTCCTTCCCTGCAAATCTTAGTAGAACAAAACATTGACACAAATAATAAAGTCTCTTTATAATTTAATAATTGCCAAGACAAATCTGTGATATTTATTAAAAAATAAAGTTGCAGCCTGAATAAAAGATTCCTTTTATGAATGGAGGACATTTTTTTTCCAATAACAAGCACCTGTGCCAAATGCTTTTCTGTTATATAGCAAAGATGTGATAGGAAATTATTTGAATAAATCAGTAATGCAGTTGAAGAACTTTATTCTTGTCATTCCTGGTGCTTCTTCTCGGAAGAGAATCCTTCAGATCCCACTGTGGTATCTATATTGTGGCTGTTCTGGAGAAAAAAAAAAGACATTTGTAAAGCTACACAGTCCTCTTCTCCTGAAAGTAAAATAAAACCACATCCTGCTTATGTTGCTGTAGTGTAACATTCTTCCCATCTTACTAAGGGAGCCCTTTTTCATACAGGTGCACACAGTCTTATCTTAGGGTCTTGAAAAATCACACCTCCTGTAAAAGGAAGATCAACCCATCTGCAAAGCAGTGCAGCAGGAGAGAAGTTGAAGAATGAGAGGGGAGGGAATAAGATTAAAATTATTGGCCAAAAGAAGTGGAAAAAATAAATGTATGCTCATGGAACAGTGCAGGGGCAAGTGAGGCTTATGGTTTGAATCATGCTGGCTGCAAATTTATTCAGAAATGATGATGACCTCCACTAGGACACCAGGAGATGCCTGTCTAAAAAGCATATAGCTTCTAACCCTTATAACACAAACATGGGACTTTGTGTAGGCTGAATCCTTCTGAGGCCCAGAGAAGAACAGAAATGTAGACAGGCATCTTAAATAGCATATGCACTGTGTTTATGGTAGTAATAGCCTGGACAGCTGTGCTTGCAACAATGGGATCCTGCAGTCCATTGTGCCAAGGATGCAGTCCTTTGCAGAGATGCTGCGAAAGGATGCAGAGTGCTGTGTGGAGAAACACAGATACTGAAGAAACAGTACTGAAGCACACAAAATGCAGATAACGGCCTTACCTTAACTTTGCAGCTCACTTAATCATGACCCTTCAAGCTGACTTGATTGCAGCATAATTAAACCCACTGCAAGTCATGGTTGTTTTACGGAAATCTGCATCAGTGCTTTTTCCACCCATAGGTAGAGCCCATACTCCTATATGAGGAGTCCTCACATTTTTCCGAGCTCCACTTGCATAAACATCTGAATATACTTTCACAGCCAGCCTGGGAGAACCTGCCAGTGAGAAGCTACAACAGCCATGTGCTGGTCTAGGCAAATTCAGAGTTCAGACTCACCTGGGGTTCCTGCTTTGAACACCAGCACAGGGCAGTCCAGGCTACTTTCCTCTCAGAAGCTGCAGATGACTCTGGTCACCAGAAGCAGTGGCAGCCCTTCCTGGGCACTAGGCACAGTGGCACTCTTTTGGCAGGTGGCAGGACCTTGGCTCAGATAATATCACTGAGACTTCAGCCGTGCTGAAGCAGTTGTGCCAAGAGAAATGTGGATGGCTCTCATTAATTTCAATGGATAGCTAGCTTTAAAGACTGATTATAGACATTTTTGTGTCATCAACTTTATGAATTGCATCACTTTAGGTGAGCTTTTCACAAACACAATACACAGAGCTAATGTATGTTCAGCCCTGTTGCATCCTGATAATTGTTTTCATTGGTATACATTGCCTACAGGGATGAAGCCTTAAATGTTAATATGTTAAGTGTCATAAAGAATCCAATGACTTATGTGGATAATTAAGAACCTCAAGTGAAAACAGGATATTTCTTGTCATCCCATAAGCAAAAATATGCTGGATGCCAGGGCTGTGCCTTGCTGAATAAAGCAGATCCTCTATAGAACTCCACAAAACAGCAGCGAAGGCAGATAACTAATAAATGAGTATCATTTGGTATCTGTGAGAACGTCTTTTCTCTTTAGTACAAAGCGGCTGTGGTATTTAGTCTAGATAATGTATTCTGCTTCCACTGTTGGTATTGATGTCCTTTCAAGTGAACAGAATATGCAACCATTAATGAGCTCTTTCTGTTAAGATGTTCAGCAATGAAATAATTAACAATGTTGATGTGTAAAATAGTCTTCAGAGTTTAAATTGTCTTTGCAATGAATGAAGCAGATCACATTTCTCTGGCTCTTGGTTTAGCAGAGCAGGTGAGGACTGGCTAAATGTTAAACGTAGCAGTAATCCCATTAAAAGCACATGCATTAGAGTCTTAGGTCAATTCTAGAGCAGAAGTGTTACCTGCCTTACTAACATTGTCATTGAAAGAATAATAGGTCTTTATTCTGTCTCCTTTCTCCTGTTTTGGAAGGGGTCTCCCATGGCACCTTGCTCTGTGCAGTGGAGGAACATAGCCCACACATCACAGCAATGGAGGAAGCAGTTGCCCCGGGTCGCAGCTCCTCTGGGGCTCCCACAATGGGATGGAAGCACTTGTGTAAATGTCTGGATGCCCTCAACCATCCTCATGCTGGATGATATGAGGAAGATGAGTGTAGAGGAATGAAGGCAGTGGGCTGATTAGCATTGATAACATGCATCTGTGGCCTTGCCGCGAAGGCAGTGGGTTGATTGACATGGATGATGGGCAGCTGGAGCTCGTTCCTGCTAAGTAGTTAAATAGCCCTGAGGATTGAGGGAGGGGAATGGATGGGTGAGCAGTGTGGTCTGATCTCTGGAGAAAGGAGAAACAGCATGGGCAGTGGAATCTGACTGATGGTAAAAGCTTTGTTGCAGCCTACTAGTTTGTGCTGCAATAGATGAGCTTTTTCAAAATATCTCATCAAATACTTGAATCTCAACAGCCTTTCCCACTCCCTGGCCTAGGGAAGAACCAGCCTTTGCAAGAACAGGCGGCCAGTCTGCATACCTTGTGTCTTTTCCCATCTTTCTTTTACGGGCAGCCTCCAGGCTGAGGACACACCAAGAGGTGCTGCAGCTGAAGGACTGTGTGCCTTGATCAAAAGGAGTAGAGAAGGAAGTGACACAGCGGCTACTTTATTAAGTGTTTGTAAAGTCTGCTCTCTGTTTGCTGTTTATAAAACAAGAAAAAGCAGAATCATGCAGTGAACGTCATGTTTGCACAAAATATATAAAGCACTGAACTGTAGCAAAAATCAGTGCTTCAAGTCAAGTGTTGCTCGCACTGACATACGGACTTCTGACTTCTTCCCTTTGTTGTTTCCCAGAGGCATGAGGATTGGAGTAATCCCAAAACATAGTTTAGTGCCTTTAACCTCTGCTCCAGGGATGGATCCTCTAACGTGGTTTACCTCTTGCAAATTGGAGGCTGTAGTTTTCCACAGCTGACCTTCCTAGGGCAAGGCTTAGTGGGAGCAGTCCCACTCACCACAGTGACTGGTCTTTTGGGGTCACATTATCAGAGTACAAAAAATGTGGGAAGGAAGAAGCTGTGCTTCATGGGATGAAAGAATGTGCTCTTTTCTACACCAAGTCACTATTGTATGGATATTGTTTTCAAATATTTGACCTGCTGAGTTCTTATCTGCTGTGGCTTAAGTGTACTCAACTAGCACAAAGACTTGGCCACTAGCATTGAACTATTTGTCTCCTTTCCTCTCACTGAACTTTAGGCTTGAGCAATGTCAGCTAGGAAACAGACTTAATTCAGCATTTTACCAGCACCATGATAAGCATATTCACTGTCACAAACGAAAAACAAAACTTCTTCAGTGCAACCATCATAAAGTAGAAAAATAACTAAAAAAAAGCACCTGCAAAACACTTCTATTCTGTAGATGTGGTGGCCTTGTACTTTTTCTTACATGTTAAGACATGAGAATCAACACCACCTATACTTCATGTGAAATTCCCATATTCAGAGAATGGGTTATTCAGTAGAATTGGTACCATGTGAAAACAATCCAGGAGAACATACAAAAGAAACATCCTGCATACAAGAGCAAGTGGGGTCTCCTTAAGGATGCCTCAGTTTTTAAGAATCTCAATTGACATAGCAGCATAGACATAAAAATGGAAGGTGTGATTAAAGTGCCACTGTAAACACAGATAATTGTGAAGCAATTAAAGGGGGAAAAGGGTGAAGAAGCAAAATTATTGGAATGGATGTATTTGTTAATAATATCATGCATAATTGAAGTGGGCATACTTAGTGCTATAGGAGCTCCACAAGCTATTTCAAACTAGATTTCCTACCTGTTTGTGTGACTTCTGTCACTGGCGTTCTGTGTTTCACCAGATTTAAGGCTTTTACCTTCCCACCACTGCTGTGAGATACAGAAGTGTTACCAGCTGTGGTCCTGCAGACTGGCACGCTGGAGTGCAACAATGTGGTTGTCAGCTCTGTGACTTGCTGGCATTAACTCAGGATGAGACACACAAGAGTGATGCTGCTGCAGTGTCAGCACAATCCTTGGCTTCTGCTGCAAACCCTTCTCTGTTGGTGGGTGCAAATGTGCAGCTTCAGTCTGGCCCAGTGCTGCTCTTGGCTGATGGATAAGCTGGTTTCTCAGGCCCCTTGATAAAAGCCTCCATTGCCTTTACTTGCACAGGCAGAACACTGTGTGTTCTGAGGTGAGGGAGGGACATGCATGGGATACTCCTGGGAGACATTGCTTTTAGTAACAGCAGCCTCCCTTTTGCTCTGTTTCTCTTTAGTACCTGTTTAGCATAAATTTTCTTCCCTGGGACTTGTTGCACATGGCCCATTATACAATTTCTCAGATGTTTTACCTTTGCAGAACTTTGACTGCAATGCCTCTTATTTCATGGCAGGATGGCCAACAGTTTCCCTTTTTACTGGACTCCATTAAGGAACATAGTTCAGGGTTTGCAGCTTTCAGCATTCAGCTTTTATTGCTCATGGACACTGTGGATATTACACTTCTGTCCTTGACACGGTGTGTCTGTCATACATGGTTTTCCACATACATAAAGATGTGCTTTTCTGTAGGGACAGATCCATGTCTAGTGTGTGCTTTTCCTTAAATGCTTTTCCCTGTGTTTTCTGAGCTTGTATTCTTCTGGGCATAATCACAGTTCTGCCTGGAATGCATCAAACTAAGCACTTTCTCTCCTTCCCTCCCTTCATCCCACACTTACTTTCTATTCCCATGCTGCTTCTTTCCTACAGTCCCTCTGGCTCTTTAATTACAGAACCTTACAGTAGCTAAAACACTGGCTGTCCTGAATGCCTGTTTCTTTCTTGTTACTCATCATGACTGAATATAGTCAGAAATATGCCATCAGAAGTGAGCCACCTTTTCAATGCCTTTCAATGTTGTGCATACTCCAGCCAGCTTCACATCTGTTTAGAGTGTGTGTAATAGTGGGTGAAGTTGCCATTTGAGTTGGGAATCTTTTGAATGAAAGCATTTCTTAAACTGAAAACACAAAGAACATCACAGTTGAAAACTACTTGAGTGACTTACCAGAGCCCTAGACTCATACTGACAAACTCTTTAACCCTTCAGGACTGCAGACTTGGCAAACAATGCCTTTGTATGAAGAAGCACTTGAGTGTTGACATTAGCAAGAAAATTTCTCCTGTCTTTGGACACCAGAACTTTTCACCAAAAGCCTGTGAGGTGATTCTAGCAGGAATTCTTTAACTTGTTCTTCTGCAGCACCTTATTTGCTGTTTGACTGCTACTTCCCATCCTGATGCTGGATGCAGTGTCTCAGTGGGATGGAGAGCCTGAGAAGTACTTTGGGATACACAGGGTATAGCACATGTTTAATTGTAGTGTTTTCTCACGGCAAGGTTTCGGTAGTGGGGGAGCTACAGGGGTGGCTTCCATGAGAAGATGTCAGAAGCTTCCCCCATATCCAATGGAGCCAATGCCAGCCAACTTCAAGACAGACCCACCACTGGCCAAGGCCAAGCCCATCAGTGATGGTGGTAGCAACTCTAGGATAACATATTAAGAAGGGAAAGAAAAAAAAATACCTGGGCAACAAAATTGAAGCAGAAGAGAGAAGTGAGAATGTGGGAGAAACAATCCTGCAGACACCCAGGTCAGTAAAGTAAGGGCAAGAGGTGCTGCAGACACCGGAGCAGAGATGCCCATGCAGCCCATGGTGAAGACCATGGTGAGGCAGGCAGGCTGTGCCCCTGCAGCCCATGGAGGTTAACGGTGGAGCAGATAGCCACCTGCAGCCTGTGGAGGACCCCACACCTGAGCAGGGGGATGTGGGACCTGTGGGAAGCATGCACTGAAGCAGGCTTGCTGGCAGGACCTGTGGACCCATGGAGAGGGGAGCCCACACTGGAGCAGGTTTTCTGGCAGGACTTGTAACCCTGCAAGGGACCCACACTGGAGCAGTCTGATCCTGAAGGACTGCACCCTGTGCAAGGGACCCACACTGCAGCCCATGGGAAGGACTCACGTTGGAGAAGTTCATGGAGCAGTCTCCTCTGGGAGGGATCTCACACTGCAGCAGGGGAAGGGTGTGAGGAGGAAGGAGCAGCAGAGACAACATGTGATGAATCGACCACAACCCCCATTCCTCATCCCCCTGTGCCACTTGGTGGGAGGAGGTAGAGAAATCAGGAATTAAGTTAAGCCCAGGAAGAAGAGAGGAGTGGGGGAAAGATGGGGTTTTTTCTGATTTGAACGGTAATCCATTAAACTAATTTCCCCAAGTCAAGTCTGTTTTGCCCGTGACGGCAACTGCTGTGTGATCTCCCTGTCCTTATCTCAACCCATGAGCCTTTCGTTACATTTTCTCTCCCCTGTGCAGTTGAGGAGGGGAGTGACAGAGTGGTTTCGGTGGGCACCTGGCTTTCAGCCAGGGTCAAACCACCACAGTAATCCTGACAACTGACTTCACCTTCATGCTCAGTTTGTCACCCAGAAGCAGCACCACTGAGGCCAGTGGCTGGTACCCTTATGAAAGTGGGGCCAGAACACAGTCACACAAATTCCTGCACAGCTCTGATCTGAGCCTCTTGTGTGAGTAAGAGAGGTCCAGGGGGAAGCAGTTAGATGCACTGTAATAGCAGGGATGAGGACAAAGTGTTAATCAGGAAGGAGAACATGGGTCTGTAGATCCCCATTGGCAATACCAAAGGATATGTGAAGGGATTACACCCGTGCATCCCCTACCCCAAATCTCCTCCCCATGAAGGCTGTCCGTGCCCTGGGTGAACGAGTGGGCAAAGTGGCTCTCCACAAACAGCCCCATGTCAGAAGATGGCCCTGCTGGGACCCTGCCTGCCATTTCCTTTCCCTTCCCTTGCCTCAGCGGGATGAAGGCGGGAGAACGGGGCTAACCATCTGGTCCATGGGTGTAAAATCAACACACGCACTTTGAATGGAAAAATGCAATTCAATGTACAGTGAACCACAGAGCCTTTTTCTGTTCTGGAAGATCGCAGTACCTGGCACCTCATAAGTTTGCCCCTGATTATAGAAACAGCTGGAGAGGGGCCTTGCACTGCCGCCTGACACGTTTTCTTTGGATGGAAAATAATTTTGGTCTTAAGCGTTGTAAAGCAATAACCCAGAACAATAGGAAGCTCTCATGACCTGATGTGTTCCCTCTGTTTTTCAGACGAAGGAGCCCCACAGCAAAGGAGAATCGCTGCCCAAGCCCGAGCCCAGGCCCCTCTGGGGCGGCGAGGAGGCAGGTACGGGCAGCGCGCGGCAGGGCGGGCAGGGGGCTGGGGCGGTGTGGGGCCAAGCGGGCAGAGCCTCTGCTTCTGACGCGCCTTTATTCAGGGCTGAAGTGCTTTATCCCCAAGCCAAGCTTAATTGAAGGATGTTTTTCATGTCAAAGCGAGATGTAGGCTCTCGCCCACTGAGTGTTTGCTGGACAACAAATAACAACAACACACTTGTGTGCAGGACAGCGATGTGCTGCACAAAGGCTCCTGAGGAATTATGCCATGGCATAACAAGGAGAAACAAAAGTATCATAGAAGATCTGTTTAATAAGCTGTCAGCCACCTTTCAGCACTGATCTGCTATGTGAGCAGCACTCTCGTTAGCTACCAGCAAGAGTCCTGCAAATACATTCAAGGGCAAAAGTGGCCACTTGGTGACCCCTGGTCTGTGCACAGGAGGACCAAGGACACAAGTGCCGTGTATGTCAGCAGCCTCATTAGTTTTAGCGTAGACAGCGTAAACTGAATATGTTGAGCTCACACATTCTTCTTACTCTGGCTCTTTTCTGTCTTGTGGTTTTGCTTTGGGAGGGATGTGGGGTCTTTTTCTGCCTTGTTTGTCTTTACTTCTTTTTGCCTTGTCATAAGATTAGATCTTATTTATAAATGAAAAATGTACCACATTAACTTAGACTGTTGGTACTGTGATTGGATGGTATGTCAGAACTGCATTTAAACCAAGAAGAAAAAAAAGCCCCTAAAACGCCATGCAAATGTCCCAGTAAACATAAACTGCTTGCAACATGACAAGTTGCTGTCAGATCCTCAGGCAGATTTCACTTGAATGGTTTGGGAATTTTCTTCCTGCTTTCTTTGCCATTTTTGCAACTGTCCCCCTGGGAAACATCCCAGAAGCCTCTGTCCCCATTAGGAGGAAATCTTTCACTTCCTTGCTTTGATTTTGAATGCTTAATGCTCCTGGTTAATTCCCCTGACCTATACCAATCTTGGCTTCTATGTGTAGAGATTAAATGCTGATCTAGATGATAAAATTTTATGAAACAAGTTTAGAAATACATTTAATTAACTAAACATTCTCACTCCTTTGTGAGATCTCATTCTGCTGTGTGAACACTGCAGGTTATGCTGATTCCTAAGCAATATTAGCTATAGCCATAATACACTTTTTTCTAAAATATGGGAATCCATACAGGGTAGGTCCACTGATTTATCTGATTTGAGCCATGCTTTCTTCTGCCTGAAGTATAACAGGCCAGTGATCTGAACCGGCCAGTCCCTCTCGCTTGCTCCTGCCCTCTCTTCCCTACCAGCAGTTATTGTCCTCTCAGCTAGGTCCGGAACTGGCTACATGTGAAACCAGATCTGGAGAGGGAATGACCCAGTTAAAAATACATGACAAGGGACCGCTTCTTGGTGGTGGTGATGGGATGGGGGTGCTGGGGTTTTTTTTACCTCGGTTGATTAGGCATCTAGGCTATTTCAGTTAAAGCAGAAAAAGTGCTCATATTTTACTAATATGGGACCTGCTTTCAGGGTAAGCTGAAGTTTAAGGTCTCTATTGTCATGACGCAACTGTCCTAAATGGTTCCCTCAGTGTGAGATTGCAGTGACTGGCTGAGCAGGGACACTTAGGATAACAGCTTGAATCGCCTTGGATTTTCAAATGTTTTCCAGTGGTTCTACCTAAGAAGCATTTAACAACCACTTCACAATATCAGTTAATTGAACTTAATTAAAACCCAGTTGCTTCACCATAACAAACTTGGTAGCCAGTTCTTAAGGATCTGTAAAAATGCCATTAGAAGGCTAAAGAAGTGTTTCTTTCCATGTTTCTACAACAGCAATCAAAGGTAATCTTGTTTAGCACCTGCGTTTGAATTCTAGTTACATACTGGCTCTTGATTGTGCCAGAGGACTTAAAGCACTTTGAAGCAAAAGCTTCAACACTTGGTTTGCTTTGGGCTGCAGTGAGTCTTATGACCCAGCTGTTTTGTGCTGTGTTTACATGACAAAATTGGATGTCCATGGGGATGACTGCAACAGGCAAAATAATCCCTTGGTCAGAGGATGAGGAGCAAGAAAAGGCAGGATATCACCATGACAAAGCAATTTAAAAAATGATTTCTCCAAATTGTCTTTAAAAGGTTTATCAAAGATCTGTCTGTCTTAATGAAGGACCAGTTGTCCTAATCATCCTGTGACCTCTGAAAGAAGTGTGTGAATTGTCTACAGACTCAAACCATGGCTAACATTTATAGAATTCTCCTATTATTTATCTTATATATATACACATAATGTATCTCTTGGGCTTGAAAAGTAAATGGGAACAGAAAAAAAGGCCTGCCACTTGTGGGTCCTACGACTGGATAATCTGGAATGACTTTGCATGACATTAAACAGTGACATAGCAAAAAGGGCATTGCTATCCATCCTTCACAGGCAGCTCTGCTTTCATTAAAGCTCCACTAGCTCTTAAACCATGAGGGGAAATGCCCTCCCCTCACCAGTGCCAATGCAACAGGCAAATGACAGAAGGTGGGAAACCATCCCTACAACGCTTTGTCTTTCCAGGCATTCATTGAGCTCAGAGATACATCATCTGCAAGAAGCAGCTCTTACTTTTCTACATCATTTATCTCAAATTAATTATTTGGATCTGAAGTACTTACTAATTAAAGCTCAAAAATGTGATACTTAATGCCTCTGGTCTGCAGTGCCAGGCTTACAGCAATCTTGCCAGTTCTTAACACTTGATGATGAATCTCATGATATTTCAAGTTTCCTTTACATATCCCTACTTGCTTGATGTAGGAGAGTGGGAAGGGTGTTTAGGTACTTAATATTTGTGGCTGAAGAGAAAATGTGAGATTGTGAAGTACCTGGAAACTCTGAAACCAGAAAGCAAGAAGAATAAATTTACCATTGATTATTTTTTTTATAAAATGGTCTGTAAACAAGTTTTATAACTTGGGGACAGTGTCTGGACTCGTGATTTTGGAATGCTTTAGGTTTGCAACGCTGTTGGTTTTAGTAGCCATTTCATTTTCAGTCCTCTGTTGCTGTCTACTCATTTCAATTCACTACAGCATTTCGCACCACTGATCTGGTGGTGCCCCTTGCCTATCCCGCACAGGATTACTGTACTCTGAGCAGTGAGCACTTAATCATGCCACACACGGCTCACACCAGGAAGAAAGCAGCTGTCCCTAGCCCAAAATATTGTGGTTCAAGAGTTCAGCTCTGTGTGATTTTTGACCTTCATAATGAATAGGTCTATATTAATGGTTTTCATCACTGATAATGAGACCTACAGTGTTTGCTCAACCACTTTTAACAAAGTTATTTGAGATCTTTCCCAGTCATTTTGTCTACAGCCTACAAAACAGTATTTTTCTAAACCTGACCTGCTTCCCAAATACTATTTCTCATTGTTACATCTATAGCACTCATTCAAACCAGCATTTCAACATTAGACATAATACTTGTGAGGTAACTTGCCCTCTCACTTCTCTGTCTTCCTCCCCACACTTGAACTTTAAAAAGGTGGACTTTGTATTTTAACCTAGGCTTTAGAGTTTGCTTGGATCGCATTTCACCATGAGGGCTAGAAACTCACTACTAAGAGGTAAAAATTAAAGAAAGAGAGGAGAGATAAATGGAAGGAAGGAAGGAAGGAAGGAAGGAAGGAAGGAAGGAAGGGAAGGAAGGAAGGAAGGAAGGAAGGAAGGAAGGAAAGAAGGAAGGAAAGAAGGAAGGGAAGGAAGGGAAGGAAGGAAGGAAGGAAGAAAGGGAGGAAGGAAGGAAGGGAGGAAGGGAGGAAGGGAGGGAGGAAGGGAGGAAGGAAGGGAGGAAGGAAGGAGGGAAGGAAGGAAGGAAGGAAGGAAGGAAGGAAGGGGAGATTTTTATGAGATGGAGATGTCACAATCCTCTTGATGTATTTGTACCTGTTGGGCCTGATATTTTGCTGCTTAGCTCTACAGATTTGCTGCTTCTTAGAGGTTTGATATCGTTTTGCACCTATCGCGGTATTCACTCTGGCAGATAAGAGTGGTTACCCAAGAAGCAAACCAACAGATAATCAGTCTGTTGGGTTTCCAGGCTTAATGCACTTGATAATATTGGCAATTTAATGCTCTCAACCAGACTTTGAAGTTAAAAGCCCTTTGAACGGACTGGAGAGAGAGGTGCAGGAGGCTGAGGTGTAGTTTCCATTTTTTACAGTTTATCTACAAGGCATATGCATGGGTAGATCTCCTTTTGCAGTGGGAATTAATGGACTGCCTCCTTCTGCAATGAGAATATATGGTGCTTCAAGGGAACAGCAGGCAGAGAGATAGAAATGTCACAGTTGGGGCTTCTGTGGGAAATTTTCACTAGGTGCTGCACCTCATCTTGCACCTCCATTTTATTCATTTCCGCAGACTGAGCTGCCAACCATGATATGCAGTGAAATGGAAAAAAGCCTACACAGTCAAAAAGCAGACTGTAGAAAACAACACAAAACAAAACAAAAAACTACCCAGCAAAAAAACACCTGTACATATAAAGTGTTTTGTGCCTGTACAAAAACCTGAAGGGACAGTAAAAGCCATTCTTTCTCCTTTCTCCTCCTTGAGAAGTAAAAAAAAGTCTCCATAAGACCTGTTGCTTACTTGACTAGCACAACTCTATTTCACAGCTCAGTGTACATTTGAGCTCAAGAACGGTCCTCTGAAGTCATGTATGGATATTCTTGTTTGATAGTGGCAGCAAGCTTTACTTTGCACTTGGGGAGTTTGCACTGAAGAAAAATAGACAGCTGCCCCCCACTTGGGAGCACATAGCCCCAGATTCTGTGCTCTTTGCTGTCTGTGAGGACTGGAAGCAGAAACATAATTCCTGAAGGTACCTGTGTCTGGCACACAGAAGCCTAACTTTTCCCCCCGTACAAAGCTCCATGAGCTGACCTCACCAGAGTGCAAGAGAGAGGATCGCCCCACTGAGCCAGCCCTTCTCCCCAGCCCTGCTCTCTCCCCTCTCATCAGGTCTGGAGCAACAAAGTCAGTCCATGCCTCCCTGCAAGGAAACCATCAGTCTGATTCAGCTGGCTACGAAAAGTAAGAGTTAATTTTTCAGACTGATTATCAGGATGGTCATTTTTTCTCACTTTCCCACATCAGCTGACCATCATACTTGGCTAATTTTGTCCTTTCAATGGAATATTTTAAAAAACTGATCTCCAAATCAGACTTAGGTTTGGGGGTTTTGCCGATGTGTGTCTCTTCAAGAAAAAGGCTTTACTCCCCAAAACCTAACAATTTGGTAATTTGATTTCCTAATACACAAGTTTTGAAGGTTACAGTTTCAAGCCCATGGCATTTCTGTTTAATGAAACATCACCTTTTGTTCTACTTTTCCCTCATCTTTTCCAATAAAGCTCTTTTTCCTGACACAAAACCTAGCTCAATTAAAAATGTGATGAAACTGCTCGAAAGGGACAGCTTGAAATTCAGCTTTGCAACTTACAGAAGGTAATTATTTCTCATTTTATTTCTCTTTTAATGTATTCATTTATACACTACAACATGGTAGCAGATCAAAGGTCTAATAGAGCTTAATTGCAGTTAATATAAATGTGTCTCTATGTGTCATACTGAACTTGCACTAAAAAAGAAATGTAACAGTCTGGGCTGAAGGCATGTGAAGTCATTCCAGATTTACCTGCAGGACAGCCTCACGCTGATCTGCAACCACCCGTGTCAGGCAGCAAGCAGCGCTCCATGGCAGCTCAGATGCTGAAATTTAGAAAACCTGTGGTGACTGCCCATTCTAAATTTTTGGTGAAAAATTGTGTTCCTAGTACTTGTGGCTCTGAAGGATTTTTCTTTAATACAAATCAAACCCATAATCTCACCTGACTTCAGACCTCTGCCAAGTGGGTGGTGGGGTCACGGGTTGTTGCTCTGGTTTTGTGGCAAGGAACAGAAAGGAACAGCCACCATTTTTCTGGCCTACAAGAGAAATCCCGTCTGAGGAGAAGGAGAAGAATCAGTTCCTGTCTGTGTCCTTTTCTTTCCCCTGACTATGAAGGAAGACTAGATGATCTGGGTTTAACTTCTTAAAAACCTTCAGTGGTGGGGGTTCCTCAATACCCCTGTACTCCTTTCTGTCCTCTTTCCAAGCATTATTTTACTGACTTAGAGTCCCGTTTTCTTGGAGAGCCTGTGCAGATATAACACAGAGCTAATCCTTTTTTTTTTTTTTCTTTAGATTTGCTTCTTGTTCTGTTGAGTTATAAATCTGGCACTTGACATACCACAGAATACGGTGAAGGAAGCCAGCACAAAATTAGCCAAGCAGGGCCCTGGTGGGCTTTCTTCCAGAGTGTGGCAGCAGATGAGATTTCTAGAGGAACTGCTAAATGGGTGCAGTGGTAGAGGACGAAGGGAGGGCAAGAGGATAGAAAAGAGGCCACCAGAGAAAACAGCAGTGACGAGGAGGCACCACAGCCATTGCTCTCCCAGGTGCCAGAAAAACATCCAGATCTGACCTTTGACTTGCCTTAACATTTCCTTGACCACCATGTATTTTCCACCCAGTTTCCAAACTGCAGCTCTGTTCTGTTTGAGGTCCTATTTCCCCAGCAGGGATCCCCATCTTGGCTGGCAAGACCTAATGGAAAGCCCTTTTACCTGGAGTCTCGCCAGTGAAAAGAACTCCAGGCCTTATAGGAGAGTATTATATTTTTGAAGAGCACTACAAGGGGCATTGCCCACAACCCTTTTGTGCAGTTATGCAACTAAGCAATAAATCACACAGAAGCATGGGTTATTGCAAGATTAATAGAGAAAATCTCTAGGAAAATGCAGCACAAAAGAAAAGCTTAGTATCAGGAGTCTCCTATTCATTCATTTGAATCACTTGGATCCTGGCCAAGGAGAACTATTTTTATGTATTTTATAGGCATTGAAATAAACTTAAAGAAGTGGCTATAAAAACCCCCCACACCTAATTAAAGGGGTCATGTTGAATAATGCCCCCACAGAAAAAGGAAAACACTCAGTTGCTATATTTTCTGTATTTTTTGCTGTTGTTTCTAAAAGTGACCTTAATTTGGGAATGTGCTCATGTTGCTTCCTTACAAAGAAAAAAGGCAAAAAAGACAATATTTCTTCCTTTTTAATGGGTGCAAGGTCTCTCTGTACTATATTTTCCTGCAATTTATTTTGCAAGAGAAATCTATGTGATCACAATTCTCAAAGGGTGAGGTTTGTCCAGGAAGGGGGAACCCTAACAAAGATAGGGTACCGTGTCTGGAGTCATCAGCCCTTACCATCACACAGCAGAAATGGATCCCATAACAGAACTGCCTGTCCAAGGAGGCATTTAATTCTTTTCACACTGATGCAAATGCTCTGAGGTAAATACGCTTTAGAAGAGAGAAGGGCTAACTAAGGCTTGCTATTCGTTATCCCCTAATTACCTTTCAAGGCCCTAGGCAGTGAGGTGGCTGCCCCCAGACTGATTGCCTTAGGAAAGAGGTGAAAGCTCCCTGGAAGAAACCTACTGCTTTTCTAGCTCCTACACAAGAGATGGAAGGCTTCGGTTCATATGGGGGAGAAATTATAGTTTAAACTTTTCCATGTAAACTGTAACAATGACCAAAGTCTATGACTGTGATAAAGCCTCAAAAACCTTCCCACTTCTCAGGAACCAGGGGAGTAAGGGGAGTGATCCCAGCTGCCGGTATGAAAAAGGATGAATTTTAAATGATGTAAACAATCCCATCATTCTTTTATACCTTCCATAGTCTCAAGAAGATGCTTATATCCACTTTGTCACTGTACATCTCAGAAGGCAATTTGTGAATATCAGCTCAGTGGTTAGGGAAATTAATTCAAAACCTTTTATTATAATCAGGCTTTAATACGTTGGAACAAAATTGCTTGGTTTACCTGAGATATGCTATCATTTTCATTTAGCCCATCACTTCATTCAAACAGCATTGTCTGGAGATAATTACTGAAGAAGACAAGCTCTTGTCTGCCTAAAACACAGCAGCATAAACTCATTTACTGCAAATTAAAACAGATGGGAAATAGCTGTTGCTTTTAATATAGCTGCACAAAATATTAAGTTTGTAAGTATGTTAAAAGTAATTGTAGCAAATGCAAGACTGTGGCTTACAACCTATGTCCTAAACAAAGTATTTCAGCCATCCCAGTAAAAATAAGAAGGCATTGGAAACTGTAAAAGAAACACCTCTCCACAAAAAGAATTGGATGTCTGTTGACGTCAGGGTGGGTGGGGGGGAGGTGGGCAGAAATAAAATTTAACACAGATTTCATTAGAATAACTCAGACAAAAGTCATAAATATTGAAACAAAAAATAAAGAACTTTTATTCTATGAAGACACGTATGCATCATCACATGGATGTGAATCATCCCACTAAAATTAAGGAGGTTACTTGCCTACCTAAAAATAAATACACTGGCTTGTAGAACTGAGAGTACATGTTCTAATACAGGGTAGCCTACCATGCCCTAGGGTCTATACATATCCTTTAAGATGAAAATTGACATTGTCTTGCAGGACTACTTTAGAATCAGACTGTAGCCCAGGAGCGGCCTGACTCAAGGGTGAGATACTTCTCCGTCCACACAAACTTTTTCCTCTTAACGTCTGTTGTTGCCTGACAAATCTATCAGAATTGCAACACAGTTTTAACCACAGAAACTACAGGTTCTGCTCTGCTGGGCATATGTTTGCTGGGCTCTCAGCACTGACCTTTACCTGCACATATTCCAGCACCCTCAAGAGCCTAGAGTTTTGAAAGACTATGAAAATTGAAGGGACACTGTCCGCATGAAATATATTACATTTAAAGCAAGGGTTAGAGGCATTTGCTAGTATTTGACTTACTCCAGAATTACCATAACTGGTCAGCTTGGTTTATTATTATCCTTCCTTAAAAATAAATAAATAAATAAAAATTCCTTCTCTTCCAGTTCAGGAGGGACTGGCTAACTGAGGTACAGCATGGCAAACTCTACACTAAGTGGTTTGAGAGGATAAGTACACGATTTTGCAGTGTTACAATGTTATTTAGAGGGGCACCTTGAGCAACCCATCCCACCCCGCGGCCAGACTATGGCCACCACTGGAGCAGGTCAGTGTGGCTTTCTCTGGTGGAGGCTTGGAAACCTCCAGGGACAGAGTTTCCTCCAGCTATCAAGGAAGGTTGTTCCCAGGCTGCACTAGCCTCCTGGTGGGCATTTTGTTTCCTAATGTCCAAGCTGAATGCTCATCTTGCTGCTATTGACCCTTCTTGCACTTTCTGTTACCACTGAGAAGAATTTGGCTCTGGTGTCATTGCAGCTCCTAGTTATGAAGTCATAGGCTGCTGTACAACTGCCTTTGGCCTTCTCTTCATCAAACCATACAAGCCCAGCTCTTCAGTCTCTCCTCAGTGAACCTGTGAGATAGACCACTGACTGTCCTGGTAGCCCTCCACTCTGGCTCTCTCCACTTTCTTAACATCCTTCTTGAAGTGGGTGGCCAAAACTGTGCACAGTTTTCCGTATTCTATTTGACTCCACCCTATGAAATAAAAACATGAGAAAATGATCTCTTTCACTTGAAATAATTTTGAAGATAACTTTGAACTCATGATATTCCTCTGAAGGTGACTGTAGCTGATGGTGCTGCTTTCAGAGTGCTGGCTTCAACTCAAAGCAGCCAGGAAGAAAGAAAGGCCTGAGGGAGAAAAGATTGAAATGCAGGAGCAGATTAAGGAAAAAAGATCACTCCAAGGAGCAGTGGAAAGGATGGATGGAAGACAGAGTTAAAACAGGGCTGAAAAAGAAGCCCAAGGGAGCAAGGCAGAATATTATGCCCTGTCACTATTGTTACACTGTCATCCAGGACAAACGTAGACTAATTTGATCTACTTAGCAAATGGGGATGGGTCATGTTTGAAATCATTTAAGCTAACAAGTTTCTTCCTCTGGAGAGGGAAAAGCCAATGGCAAAAAGAGTTCTCCAAATAATTGCCTCGCTCTACATCTCACCAAGTATGCTGCCCAGCAGCTTTACCATGACAGCCCTTAAAATACACCTCTCATTTCTTTCAGTCCCTTTATAACTGTCTTGCAGGGGTAGGTCCAAAATACCCTCTGTCAGGGGTTTTGTGTCATCTTTCTCTGCCGCCCACTTGCACCAGCATATCCAAGCTTGCCTCTGCCTTGGGAGGCAGACTAAGGCTGACTAAGGAATGACTGAATAAGGAGAACCAAATCTGGAATTTGAATTGGTCCTCCTGGAAATTCTATTTAAAGTCTTCCAAAATAATGAATAAATAAGTCCATACAAGGACTTCCTCTAAAAATGACTTCATTGCATTGAGGGCAGTACACTACCCTCCCCACAACTCTGCAAAGATCTGACTAACAACAACTTGCTCAAGTGCTAACGCATGCGCAGAGCTTCACTTTAAGCAAGAAAATCACTCATAGTTTTGGACTCAGCTTCTGGAAAAATGATGTTTAAAAATCACGTGACAAAACCAAAGGAGCGAACAGCCCTGACATCACAAGGGTTGGCACTGTGCTCCAGACCAGCCAACGTTTATGGAAAGATGAGGGCTAAACTTGTCTCCTTTCAAATCTGTGCATGCTAAAGAAGTGCCTTGCTAGGCAAGACCAGAAAGGACTTTCATCGTGTTTGCAGCTTGCTGCCTTACATACTTCCCTGGGGGTTTTGTAGCACAGATGGCACTGTATCCCAGAGATTCTGTAGGCAAAAAAGACCCGGTTCCTATCAGAAAAAACAGCCTGGAAAATAGTTTTTTTAGTGAAGTCAAAGCATTTTTTGTAATTCTTGCAGCCCAGAATGGCTCTACAATGCTCGGCAGATTCAGCAGGATGTTGTGTTGCACGAGACCTGCCTTCAGCTGTTGTGCAGTGTTGCTATCCACTCATGCTGACAGCTGTTGCGTTTCACTCCAAATCAGTGCCTGCCTTTCACTCTGAAGTAATACCTACACACAGGGCCTGATTCCAGTTTGCTATGGAAATGTCCCCAAAACAAGCGAAAATACTACCAAAACAGATGCTTTGTACCCATTTCCTGATCAGTCACACGATACTTCCTCTTTGTATATGGAGTTCCCCAAGCACTCCAACAGCAGTTCCCTTTTTTTTTTTTTTTCTTTCCTAGCAGTCTAAACATTTCGTGTTGTGAAAAGAATTCAGCATCTCAGCAGTTCCACATTTCTTGTCAGCCAGCCCCGCAGCAGCGTCAGGATGCTGAGCCATGCTCGTGGATGATGGCGTACAGCCTGGAAGCCTGCTCTTCTTCCTGCGGAGCCAATTGGAAGCAAAATGTGATTTTGAAATCTTTTTAAAGATCTTCCTGGAAAATGATAGTGAGTGATGAAAGAGGACCTTTTACATGTCAATAGCTGTAATATATTGATAAAATAGTTTTTAATCAGTTTAGCATTCTTAAATTGCTTGAAGAGTCTTTGAATTGCCACTGTAGTCCAACCAAAGATCTGCTTGGCCCAGGATCTCATCTCCAATAATAGTCAGTGTCAGATTCCACACAGAGGTGTTTCTCAGCCTGTGGTAGTACTGGTAGTCCTTTAAACATCAGATGATGGCCTGAAAATAGTCACAATTTCTTTTCTAAGTAATCAGTCAAGCAAAAGAAACACAGAAATAAAAGTAATAATATTCTCCAAACATTCTTGAAAAAGGCAAGTGAGTGAACACTCAAAGCTTACCTTCATTGTAGTTGATTGTGAATTTAAACCTTATAGCTGTGTTGTACAAGGTGGTCCATGGATAGTTTTCCAAAAACCTAAGTAATCCCTGAATTAACAGGATTTGAGGACACTGTTAAAGGGAATAGCACAAGATACTCAGAAGCACTCAGAGAATTTTATTTCCCATCCTGGCAGTCACAAATACGCTTATACACCAAAGTGGGACCTGATGTCCCAGGCTCATAATATTCTTCAATATTTAAAGACACCACATCTGAGAATAAAAATGTGTATAAAGAAAAAACATTTATTATATTAATGAATTAGTGTTGGTTCTCACAGTTTCTAACATCATAACACCCTTCACCCCCTAAGAACAAAACACATTTTCCTATTAAGCTGTCTTTAACAAACGTGTTCACTAGTTCATTAGTCATTACTGTACATATAAGTATGTTCCAGTGAGCAGAAATGCACAAACAGAAGGCCTTTTATATTATTCCATGACTCAGCTCACACAGACAAAGTGACTTGGAAGTTTACTAGTTGTGGTTGCAGCACCTAAAGACAAATATACCTGAAATAACCAGGGTGAATGCTCTGGGGCTTGAGCGATTATAGATCGTTCATCAGTGTGACCTGAGACTAGACGAAAGAGTTATAAGTCCTGTGTATGCTGTTCAAATCAGAAAAGTTAAACAAGATAGAATGAATATATATTAAATTAAAAACATGATCACAACAACAAATATATATGTATACATAACACTAAATATAACAAAAATGTGGTATGTAAAAAATACTTTGGAGTGCTATCTCAGACAAAGCTGAGAGTACTTCACTACCATGTGCTATCCATTTTGAAGCAGGTATAATGAAATCAAAAAAAGGATTATGCAGGTACAGTGTTACTACCCAGCTGAATCTGGCATATGCAGCTTATTGTTTATTTTATGCTTTCATATCTCAAACACTGGCACAAACAGCTTTTTCTGCCTTTCTGAGAAATTCCCTTCCTTTCTCTGCTCCTTGTCTGCCTATACATCATTTCTGTAAATAGCTCTAAGAAACTTAAAATTGTGTAACAGGTCAAAACTAGAGTGTTATTTTCAAACCTCATGGAACCTGGGAGAAGACAGCATTTGACTTTGATTCAGAGTCCAACAGCCTGTGATGTAAAACATCAGTCTGGGTCAGTCACTACATAAGCAAAGCTGTTGTCGTTTTGCTTTCTAGGGGGTGGGCTATATGTCCAAGAATTTGAGCATGGGGTTGAAAGTCACAAGCCCTAGAAAATGTTTCTTCTATTTCAGGCTCATCATATGACAATGACCCAAGTCATCCAACTTCCCCATCTCTACATTCTTTAAAATGTCACTGCTACTTGCCTGTGTGAGGGTTTAAAGAGCTCCAGATAAAAACAAGCCTAAGTGAAAATCAGCACAAGTAACACGGTTCCCTATAACTGTAGAGAAGCCCTCCATGCTATGCTTTGCAAGCGGCTACAGCTGCCGTTGGCAGCTACATTGTGCATAGCTTTTCTGTATTTAAACTATATCTTTGCCCTCGGTGGTTCATCTGTCTACACAAGTGGTACAACATCAAAGGCCAAAAGTCTTTTTTTCAATCCTCTCCTCTCACTGGACAGTACTTTGCTTAACTTCTTTGCGCTTTGGCTTCTTCACCTGGAACTTCATCTGTATTTCTAAAGAACTCCACTGCCAACAAAATATGAACCGCTTAGCTTATATAGCAGTGGGACTGAGGCATGTTTGCAACATGCCAGAGTTCCAGGAGTTAATTTTTCTGATGCCCTATTAAAAATACATGGAGATGTTTGATGCTTTTTCTCCTTCTTTTTTTTTTTTTTTTGACCCTGAAAAAAATATTCTACTGTATTATTAAGCCTGTCTCATATGAAAGATCAATGCATGATATTCAGCGAGGCAGAGAGGTGTTGCGTTCATCTCACTGCAGGTACAGAGATTAGTGTCATGCTGAGACTTACGTACCAGTCACACTGCATTCACTGGTAACCCAATATACTAGACCTGTTCTTCACCATTCTTGTATTCAACTATTTTCTGAAAACAGAGCAGTGTGTTATAAGGTTCTGATGGGAAGTGTTACAGAAATATCATCAACTACTTGGAGTGTGGCACACTTCCAAATCTGTATCTTTTTTTTACAAGGTTAAAATGACAGTGCAGCCAATGCATGTAATATCAGTGGTACTACACTTGCTGTTTGCCTTGCGCACTGACTGAGTGGGCTGGGATACATGTCTGCCTCCAGCTGAAGAAGCTCTGCCCAGGTGCTCACCACCTGGCTGACTAATGCAAGTTAGTGGAAGCTCCCACATGGAGATCTGCTGGCTGATCCAAGGGCTGGTAACACCCACCCTATGGGTGCTGATGGGCAGCTGCAGACACACTGGGGAGAGGAAGCCCTTGCTGAAGGCTGGAAAGGTCATATACTCACAGCCTGTGGTCTATTGCATGATTATGCATGGGTGGGTGTCTGTGCTTGTCAAAACCTCCTGACTCTTATCCTTGAATTGGATGAAAATTTTGAGATAGTCAAGCTTCAGTTAAGAGGAAGGGACAAGAAATCTCAAAAGTAAAGTTGTTTGACCTGATATACATAGCAGCAAATGTAAGTCTGTGTTACACGGACAGCCAGGCGGGATGTTCCAGCAGCTCCTTTTGGTCTTGAAGTCTGGTAAACCTGTAGCTGAAACATTTGAGCTTGGCTGCCTGAAGTTAAGCTCTTTTTTTGTGGAATCACGTAATGTATTTACAAAAAAGTAAAGGCAGTTTCTATCAAAGTAAGTGAAGCCTATATCAAAGGTTGCCAACTCACTTTAGGGCTTAAGGTGTTAAAAAAATTTGGGCTGTTTGGAATACTAACAAAGAGATTCACAGTGCAGTGAATGACTGAACAGGTTTGAATATAGCATCTGGAAGTGAAAAAAAGAAATTAATGCTGCAGATGTTTGTGGCTTTTTCTTTCTGTGTCTGCTTGTGAAACAGCTGTGAGACTCTTCGGTCTCACGGTAATACTCTTTGTAGCAATCGTGAGCTGTGGGAAAAACACTTTCCTGGCATTTCCAACATGTTGGATGGTGGCTTGTGACACTACCAGTTGCCAGTTCAATGTAGACACAGTTATACTTCCTTCCTTTCCCCAGAAATCTGGATTCAGCACCTTTCCTGAATCACAACCTTTTAGGTGTCAGTGTTTCCGAGCCCCACGTTTTTCACTGTGATTGGTAGCTCTTGCTGGGAAGGGAACCAGGGCTATAGTAATACCAAATATCTAGGTAGGATTCCACCAAGTTACAGCAGATGCCTGCAGTGCCTGCTCTGGCTCTTGCCATCCTAAGTTGTCTGTTTACAACACATGTAATTATGTGAATGAGGCTGGCAGATATGGAATATATATTGCTGTACAGTAATCTTAATCTAGTTATTAGATTGGAAGAAAGTTAACTTCACACTGAATTTCTGGTTCTGTCACAGACTTCCCTCAGATGAGACACATTGTCTGCTCTGTCGTTTAATTCCCACTTTTATAAAATAGAACTAGTACTTCCACATCTCTCTGAGATGGTATCAGGCACAGTGCAAGGCAAGATAATGTCAACTAATTTTAAGAAAGCTGGTATGTCTTGTATATCCAGCACAATACAGAAACCATGCAAGGCTACTAGCTGGAAGCCAAGATGTATAATTCATCCTTGAGGAGCACTATGGAGCATTATACCAATGTTACAAGTCTTCCTCCAGGTCCTGAGCCAGGTCAGGAATCTCTGCCTATCATCTATGGTATTTAAACTTACCCTAAGATTTTATCTTTTTATCTAAATACATATAAATCAGGAAAAAAATGACCAGCTTTCTCAGGCTATGTTGATAATATGGTCTTCTAAAGTAGTTCCACACCTTTTACATATGAAGCCTCAGAAATAACAAAAAAATATCACCAGTAATTCAAAAAGGCTTCTATCTATCTGTGGGTTTCAGACCCAAATTCCTTCAATTAAACATTAGACACTGCCTGATTCAGGCCACAGATGCACTGAGTTTCCTCCAGGGTGCTTACTGGTCTCTTCTGACAAGGAGGGTGCCTTTGGTGACTCTATGCCTAACTCAAATGCCAAAACTTAAGAAGGATGAATATATTATGAATTAATACATAAATACTTTTATTTCATTTTGGACCAATTACCCAGGGAAAAATCAATATTTCTTCCCTTGCCCTCTAGCTTAGAGTAATTGGTCTACCCTCAGAAATACTGTAATAACCCTATTGAAAGCAATGGACCCAGATAACTGTGGCAAATATGTTCTAAAATTACAGCTGACTAGAGAGAAATCCCTATAAGTAAAGCCCTGTTTAGTGTGCATGTTTTTGCATCCTGCTCCGGAAGCCTCTTAACATTCCTGAAAGAAAATGTCTTAGAAATAATAAGGAATATTAAAGCATTCAACATAATGGCAAGAGACATGGTGGTATCACCAAGAGGAAAAGCATTAAAACCTGACAGTGTGAGCCTCCCTTTAGCAGGCCTTTGTTTTCATATCAAATTCATCTCCAAGAATCCAAGTTGCTGGTTTGAGTTACCAGCCAGCTGAACCTCTCTCTAGCAAAAATTCCTTTATTTGACTAATTTGCTCACTATTTACAGCGTTTGGTGCCTTAAATCCAAGGTTGCTGGAGGGCTTACAGGCTTAAAGTGATCTCTCTTTTAAGATAATGAATTACAATGGTGACGATGGGGGCTTTGTATACACATAAAAGGCACTGATATATCATGGTAGCAAACACCTCACAGGAACACTAGGTGAAGAGATAAGGGAAAGAGAGATGACCCGATAACTAGATTAGGTCAGCTATCATCTGTATTTTAGCACATATGTTCAAGCAAGAGATACATGAAAACTTGTTTAGATTGTGTCCTTCATAGAAAATGCCTAAATCCAACTCTCATATTATCCTTCAAAAGCCAAAGTTCTGGGAAAAAAAATAATCTGAGTGCCAGAGTTAGCAGACGGTGCCTGCTTAACCCTATTCATCCTGAAGCATGTACCAGCTCTTCACAGCAGGCTGCCTTGTGACCAAAGGAGACCAGCAGACTGAATTCACAGCATCACTAAGAATCTTCATTTTTCTCACAAGCCCTTTTTTATCACTTTTCTATCTTATGTTAGAACGTAACTATCTTATGTTAGTATGTACCATACTAGCCCTACACAGTTCTGATAAGACCAAACTGTGCAGCCACAGCACAGTATTTTAAGTTCGTAACAACAATAACGAATTCAAGCCTCTGTCATCCAGCCTGGTTTTATGAGGACTCTAAGCAAGAGACTACACAATATTGCAAGGATTTATACTAATCGTGGAGGGATGGGGGGCGACACACTCAAAGAAAGGCACACAAATGTGCTGCTCCTGCAGTCACCCCTTTCTGACTGCTGTGAGCTGAAATACCTGCAACATTTGCTCATGATGTTGCAGTGACAACTCTGTTAGACTCAAATCAGTGTGCTGGAATTAAAATGGAAGTTAGGGCATCGTTTATCAGCTATTTTAACTAGAGGTCAGTGCATCTAAAGGATGCTGTAATTTTCCACTGCTTCCTACAAGGACGGGAATTACTTTTTCCTCAGCACAGCCCTGCATCACTCTGTGATCCTGTGAGCATAATCCCTTGGCACTAAAGCCTCTTATTGACAATGCAGTAAACCTGCTCCGTAAGCAACAGAAAAGGGAAATAAAAGATGTTCCAAATTTGTGTTTGGCATAATATGACACTGAAATCAATTAGATGTTTCCAGATCAATATGGGCTTCAGTCAATAAAACTCCTGTCAGAACAACAACTAGCAGACCTGTTGATAGCATTCGAAAGCTCCTGATTTAAAATCTCTGTTGGGGTTGTTATTAAAGCTGTTACTCAGTTCCTTATCTATTTGCTACTACTGGTAGACAGCATTTGTGAGGGCAGCTTGAAGGTCTTGACTGAAAGTTTTGGCTGTTGCACACAGAACTTAATTACAAGGTCAGAGGCAAGAACTTGTTGGGGATTTACAGGAGGAAAGTAAAACCTTTTGAGATTTTTCTTTAGAAGACAGATGCTGTTAGGAATGCCATTGCCTCTTGTATTTGGGGGCTATGTCATTCCTGCAGTCCAAGGCTTGAATTCCATCTTTGTCTAATTAACCCAAAGCCAAATAATGCTGAAAATACTTGCAAAATCTGGGGAAGCTTCCTTCCAGAGTCAGCCAAGTAATTCTAGGAAGAGTTCAACCTGTTGCATCCTGAGGTCTTGACTCAGCAAGATAAGTAAGGAGGGCTGCTAAGGGAGAGGGCAACATTTGCATCCCTAACAGCCCTGGCTCCCAGGAATGTGTGATCCAGGAATCTTCCAGGTCAGACACATCACCTTTGTAGTCTTTTTTTTTTCTTTTCTTCCCTGTTGATTTGTCAGGCCATTCCCATGCACGCATCCTGGTGCAAGGAGTTCTCTAACTTTTAATATTCCTGGTGTGGAGTCTCCCTTCCTTTTTATTTTCAGTGTCCGCCACCTACTTTATTTTCACTCATTTCGCTTTGAAAAATTATTAGATTTTCTAAATAAGAATAAAAAGAATTGTACGTTCAGGACAATTTACCAAGATCTTTGCCTGATAAAAGTAAACCGAGTGTGAAACATCACTGTAATTTTTTTGATTCTTCTCTTGTATTTACTTTTTAGCTGTACACTCCTAACTCACTGACCATACAAATCCTTGGAGCAAACCCTTGCAATTTATTGAGATTTTCACAACGTCTGATGCTTTTCCATAAGACCTGGCTTTTGAATAAGGGAATCTTTGGGTGCCCACTTGCCTGCGCTCTCGGCCGTTTCAGCCGCTGAGGTGCTTGCTCCTGCGGTAGCAGCAATTTTAACAACGTGGCCTTAGCACTCAGGCTGTGCACCCGAACCCCGGGCTCCCGAGGGCCCGGTTCGTGCCTCTCAAGCGCCGCACGAATTACAAGTAACTATAACTCGTCCGCTGGGAGCGATGCCTGCCTTCCACGTTAAAAGCGTCCACGCCGCGAAGCGCCCGCCCGGCGGCACCGCCAGCACGGGGAGGGGGCCGCGGGGGCCGGCAGGTGGGTGCCGGAGGGGGCACGGAGGGACTGGGGGGGACACCGGCTTCCCGCGGCGGGGCGCGGCCGGGGTGCGCGGCGCCGGGCCGGGCCGTGGCGGGCGGCGGGGGAGCGGAGCCGCGCGGGCGGGGGGGCGCCGCCGGGGCGCTGCCGGCGGAAGGCGCTGGGTGCCAGCTCGGAGCGGGGCGCCGGTCCCGCCCCGGCGCTATCCGGCCGGCGGGGAAGCTCGGCCGGCAGCCGCAGCCCTCCGCCCCCCGCGGGCTGCGGCAGCCCCCCGCCCCGCCTCTGCCCGAACCGGCGCGGAGGCTTTTCGGGAAGCGGGGCGCGGGACCCCCGCCCGTGGGTGGCGGGGGGGAGCGTGGGCAGCCCCTCCTTGCGTGGGGCAGGGTTGGCCGCTGCCGGCGGGTCAGTTGGGACCGGCGCGCACCCTCCCCCCCCCGGCGCTGCCCGTGCGCCCGGGTTGCGTCTGTGCGTGTGCGCGCTGATTACAGTAATTTTTGAGGGCGATGTTGCAACGGGGCAGAGTGTGCGGGGCGGCCCGTGCTGAACTTTATAACGCTCCTGCATGTCAGCCGCCCGCGATACTGCGTCCATAACCGGGTCAGCGAGAACGGTGGCCGGCCTCGCCGCCCTCGCCGCCTCCCTCCTGCCTCCGGGCCGCCCGGCCAGGAAGGGGAGTTATTTGGGATTACGGCGGCGGCCGGGAGCCCAGTCACAGCCTCAGCGCTGCCGCGCCGCGCCCGGGCTCTCGGCGGGGAGCGAGATGAGGGGCAAAGAGGAGAAGTCGTCGCTGAAAGGTGGGTTCACCGCTCTGCGGGACAGCCTGCCCTGCCTGGCGGGGAAACTGCGCTCCACGGGGGAAGTAACCTCTCCAGCGGCCGGGCACCGGAGGATGCAGGGGGGTGCGTGCGGGGTACAGCCGCGGCAGCCTTTGGCACGGAAAGGGGCCAGGTGACTTGACAAGAGCAACGCTGCCCTTCGCGAAAAGACCGATGCAAAGCAGGGGCGAGCGGCCCGGTGAAACCGGCTGGAGCCGGGGCAGCGGCGGGCAGCGCTCGGGCTGCGCCGTGGGCACTTGGCGGGCAGCGTGGGGGCCCGCGGTGGAGCGGGGAGGAGAGGGGTGGGTTCCAGCTCCCGGCAGGTTGTGCAGAAGAGCAGGGGAGGCAGTGCCGGAGCCGGCCCGGCGACTGGCAGACGGTCCCCGCTGCGCACAGCTGGCGGGAGTGTGCCGGGCAGGCAGCGCCGGCGCCCGGCTGCGGGGCGCCACGTCGTAGAGCCCGCAGGGAGATGCCAGGGGGGAGAAGCGAGCCGGAGACGAGAACTGCGGTGACCCTCAAAACTGCGGGTCTCGAGTAGTTTTTAACAGCAGCACTCTGAAAGCAGTCCAGAAGGGGCAGAAGAAACTGGCTGCTGCTATTCCAAACTGTCAAGTTTTTGTGGGGGGGGGGGTCTTCCTTCCCCCCCCCCCCCCCCCCCCCCAGGGTTTTGTTGCGGGTACTTCTGTTAGGATTTTTTGTTGGGTTTTTTTTCGGGGGGATGTCTCCGCTTCCATTAATGGGAGCGGCAGTTTCTGCAACAGAGTGAGGAAAGCAACAAGTGGGAGAAGCTAGGGCCCAGCCAGCCGCAGCCAGCTTTTCCTTTCTTCTCCCGTCGCCCCTTCCTTCCCTGGCGCCGGCTGCCTTCCACTGCCCCGCACTGTGGCGGCGGGGCCGGGCAGGGCCCCCCTCCGCTCCGGCACGGCCGCCGGCGGCTCGGTGTAAGGACGAGCGGAGCCGGCAGGCATCCCTCTTGGTTCTTTTGCTGCAAAGCCTTTGCAGTGCGTTTTAAGACTTGCGCCCACCTCGCGGGGGTTATCTCTCTACTCCAGGTCATCCGCCTTGCTACTCAGGGTGCGCTGCAGCCTGTGACGGCTGCTGTGCTGAGGGACTTGCCATCACCTCCCCCCCAGGAGCAGACGGTGCGGGCAGCTGCCAGGGGATGCCGCCCAGCGGCCGGCTGTGGTTGCGGAGGGAGGCAGCAACAGCCGGTGCAGGGATAAAAATAAAGGGGGGGGGGAAGGGGTCCGGGCAGGAGGAGGACGGGGGCATGTTGCAGCTGGAGCAGCCCATCGCCCTTCGCTCAGACAGCGAGGCGAAATACGCGCATGAATAACGCCCCGTCGGGTGGAAAGTTCCACCCGCCCGTAGCGCAGGAGCCCGGCACCGCGGGGGCTGCGCCTCAGGGGCAGTGTCGGGGGGAGGCCGCGGTGCCCTTCGCCGTGCCCGCCTGCGCCCCACGGGCGGGGGCCCACGGCAGCATCGTTTCACTTTGTGCTTCGTGCATGCACCAGCGCTCCTGGCGTGACCCGGTGCGCCCGCACGGAAGCGCCTGAGCGGCGAAGTCCCGGGTACACGGTGTTCCCAAATGACCGCGTACAGCGGGGGCAAAACAGCGGAGCGGGACTGGGGTTTTCTTTTTGATTGCTTGGTTTCCCCTCCCTTACTGCACTTGTGCAGTTCTTGGTCATCTCCCCACCTTTTCTAGAAGCAGATCTTAGCGGTCTCCTCCAGGTTCAGGGACCTGGGATTTTTTCCCCTTGTTTCCCTTTTTGGCATTAAAAAGGACTTTTTTTTCCCCCTCCCCTTTCAGTAATGTCCGAGCCGGAATCAGGGCAGTGCACAGAAGGGACATTTGTTTGTTTTATTGAAAACTGGGCAGGAAATCTTATTCTCCTGAGTCACTGCAGCTCCTTCAAGGAAATGTCAGCCGCCCTTATCGCCGCTCGCCTGGGAGCAGGAGCGGGCTGCGGGGCGGTGGGTGCCCAGGCTGTAGGCAGGCAGAGGTGCTCTGCCAGGACAGAGCCAGATTTCAGCTTCATAGAACCGCAAAAAAGAAGGGCCGGGAAAAGAAGGTGGGGTGGGGGCAGAGAGAGACGAGGCTGCTGGAGTTTGCTGTTCAAAAAAAAAAAAAAAAAAAAAAAGGGGGGGTCCAGCGTTTGCTCGTGGATGCTCTGCACGATAGGGATGCTGTGGGGGGCTCTCCCGGGGGCTGCGGCCCATGTAGGGCGGTGGCAAGGACGGCGACGGCGGCCGCCTGCGAGGACGTCCGGGGGGTGGGCGGGCGGACACACAGACGAGCGTCGCCGCCCCGCCCCGGTCCCGCCCATCACCGTCGCCACTTAAGGGCCGTCGGGTGCCTAGCCAAGGCAGTGCGGTGCTGGGAGCCGGTGTTAGCGTGCTGTCGGTGTTTATCCCGCCATCTCTTGCTCCAAAATGACCGTGAAAGCGGCTGAGGCATCTGGTCCTACCTTGACTTACTCGAAGATGAGGGGAATGGTGGCCATCCTCATCGGTGAGCGGCCGGGGGCTTCTCTGAGGATGCTCGCGGGGCTGTGATTTTTCTGGCAGGATAGCTTAACAATTTTATTTTTTCCTTTCCCTGTCCTTTTACTTTATAGCTTTCATGAAGCAGAGAAGAATGGGACTGAACGACTTCATTCAGAAGATAGCCACCAACTCGTATGCATGCAAGCAGTAAGTATCGGCAATTCTGGCCGGATTTCGGTCACAAATATGACTGTCAGTTGTGAGATCTAGTTAGAAAAATGTTTACTGTAATGCCTCTGGCATGACTGTTATGGAAGAGTTAATTGATCTTGAGGTATTACTCATTTGGCAACAATCTTGAGCTGGGTTTGGGAGAAATACGTCAGATGGGATTTCTAGTGACCCGTCCCTATTTTGAACTGTACTTAGAGTATAAATACATTTATTTGTATGGTGGAATTTACTTTTTCTAGATTAATTTTATTCCTTTCATCAAAGAGGTTGTTTCAGTTGCCTTCTGTAATAGCCCAAACCAAAACTCCTCTTTCGCGATACATGCTTGCCCTCTGGTGGAAAGATTTGCCTGACGCTTCTGGTAACTCATCTAATCATGCACGCTCTTATCCTTGCAGCCCTGAAGTTCAGTCTATCTTGAAAATCTCCCAGCCTCCGGAGCCTGAACTTATGAATGCTAATCCTTCCCCTCCGGTAAGTAGCTTTCACCCAGTGAAGCATTTTTAGAACAGCAAATCGGCCGGTAATAGAAGTGTAGCAAAATGAGCATAACGAGTGGTACTTTGTTTAGTTCAGCTCATAGCACACTGATGTAACTGGCAAAAAGAGTAATAAACTGAAACTTTTTCCCGACATAGAGAAGAAATTTTAGAAAAAGCTTTATTAGTTGTTACTGAAGTATGGAATGTGGCTAGGACCTCAACAAGAACTTTTAAGTAAGCCAGGGCTATAATAGTCATCTTAGAGGCAGTTCCTAGTAGTTTAAGATATTTGGTAGAGGTCAATATTAAATTCTTAGTGGTAAAAGAGTCATCTTCATTTTCAAAGTCATTATTTACATTTTTAAAAGAGATACTGTTGAGACTCTTTACTAACAAAACTGTTTTAATAAATGTGGCTTCTGTCTGTTTTTCTAGCCGAGCCCTTCACAGCAGATCAATCTTGGTCCATCATCCAACCCACATGCCAAACCATCAGACTTTCATTTCTTAAAAGTGATTGGGAAAGGCAGTTTTGGGAAGGTAAATTTAATTTCTTTTCTGGTTGTAATTTATATACTCTTCAGCTCTTGTATGTAATGCCCAAGGGTCAGGTTTGTACTGGCTTTGGTAAATGGTGGTCACTTAAACCGCGTGTCCTGCTGCCCAGTGCCTGGCTACCTGCGTAGCTGTGGGAGAGGGAGCAGGGTGCTGCGTTCGAGTTGTAAAAGAGCCAGGGAGCGTGGGGCACTGCTGCTGAGAAGAATGCGTGCTTTGTTTTTGGAAGGGAACTAGAGTAAAAACTTTGAGCTAGATTAAATCTGCCAGGGTGGTAATAGCATTAGGCATTTCCAGCAAAGGGATTGTACATTGAACCAGAGGGATGTAGCAGTGCTCTACAGTTAACATAAAGGCTCGTTTCCAGTTGTGTTTATGGGTTGTTCTCTGTTTCAGTATTGCTCAGTTCTGGGATTTTATCCTTTCAGGTTCTGCTTGCACGGCATAAGGCAGAAGAGCAGTTCTATGCTGTTAAAGTCCTGCAGAAAAAAGCCATCCTGAAGAAGAAGGAGGTAATAAGCTGCTTCTTCATGATGCCATTGCGATGTCAATCAAATATATTTTCACTGCTATTACTAAACGAGTGTACTAAACATTGATGATTTCTTATGTTCTCAGGAGAAGCACATTATGTCAGAGCGCAATGTCCTGCTGAAAAATGTGAAACACCCGTTCCTGGTCGGGCTTCACTTTTCCTTCCAAACTGCAGACAAATTGTATTTTGTCCTGGACTACATCAATGGTGGAGAGGTAAGCTCTAAGAAAATCAAGTAGTATTTCCTATCGTGCACGGTGGTAGGGTAGACTTTTTCACCCTTCCTTTTAAATAAAAAAAAAAAAGTTGCAAGGGGAGAAGTCATAAGGGAAAAGTTACTGGATTGAGTGTTTCCAGCCTGCCAAGTTTTGAACTACCAAAGGATCGTTAGGCCATTTCCTGCTATTGTTCTCCCTCCCTATATATGTTGAATCTAATTAAGTGCATTGTTAACAGGCTTTGGCACCATTTATGCAACTTTGTTCTTTCTGTCTCCTGTAGTTGTTCTACCATCTCCAGAGGGAGCGTTGCTTCCTGGAGCCGAGAGCCCGTTTTTACGCTGCTGAAATTGCCAGTGCACTGGGCTACCTGCACTCCCTGAACATTGTTTATCGGTAAGTGACCTTGTTTGGTTTGTCAGACTGAAAAAAATGTGCTTTGTTGAATCAGCATGAAAAGTGGATCTCAGTTTGAGCTCAAAATTGCTTTTAATGTTATTTTGTGACTTAGTGAAGTTCTGTAAACAGTTGCACCTAAGATTCTCACTGTAGGTCCCCTAATGAACACTCGTCTTTGATCTCTTCCTACAGTGACTTGAAGCCAGAGAATATCCTGCTGGATTCGCAGGGGCACATTGTCTTGACTGACTTTGGACTCTGCAAAGAAAACATAGAGCACAACGGCACAACCTCCACCTTCTGCGGCACGCCAGAGGTATGGCCTGTTCTCAGCCCGCCACTCGCAGAGCGGCAGCAAATGCTGTCTTCATCAGTGAAAACTGACATCTCCCGTGTTTATTTATGGCTGGTTAGACGACCAGGGGGTATTACGGGTCTAGGAATACCAGGCTCCCAGTGAGGATATGCAGGACACAGAGAGCTTGTGGATCAGGAGAGAACAGCTCTTGAGACATCTCCCTGTTTATAAAGAGCTTGTAGCTTTCTGGTAGCTCAGATATTGCTGGGATTCAGTTAGCTTCTTTCATTCGAGAATGGGGAGACTTTCCTAACTATAAAGATGCCTTTGGCTAACGTGGCTCTCTTCCTTCTCTTACACAGTATCTCGCTCCTGAAGTTCTTCATAAGCAGCCCTATGACCGAACCGTGGACTGGTGGTGCCTGGGAGCAGTCCTGTATGAGATGCTTTATGGCTTGGTAAGCAGTGAATCCTTCATGAATGATAAAACTAGATTCCTTGTCCTTTCCCTGCAAGAAACCCCTTGCCTTGCCTGTCAGTGTCATTAACCTGGGTCTCTCCCGTTCCCGCAGCCACCCTTCTACAGCAGGAACACGGCAGAAATGTACGACAACATCTTGAACAAACCATTGCAGCTGAAGCCAAATATTACCAACTCAGCTAGACATCTCCTGGAAGGCCTCTTGCAGAAAGACAGGACAAAGAGGCTTGGCGCCAAGGAGGACTTTGTAAGTGCAAACCAGCCAGTGCCTGTAGGCAGCATGGGAGGATGACTAGGCCATACTGCTTACACTAGCTTGGGTCTGAATTAATCTGTTTTTCTCTGTTAACAGATGGAGATAAAGAATCACATCTTCTTCTCCCCAATTAACTGGGATGATCTCATTAATAAGAAGATTACACCCCCTTTTAACCCAAATGTGGTACGTATCACTTCTAATTATAGAACGTATGGAGAGTGTCTTTTTTCCCCCTTGTCCCTGTGGGGTGCCCAGGAGGTGGGCAGAACTGGCCGGATGGCTGTATTTGGGGAACATGGCTTTTCCTTCCCCTGTGGCTCTCCAGGCAAGGTTAGAAATAAGCAGTAGCTGACTTTTCGCTGATGGAAAATCTAAATTTAGCTCTTTTTTTTTTTTTTTTTTTTTTTCGGCCTCTTACATGCTTCATTTGCATGGCTATTTTAAAGTAATCCCCGGCATCCCTGTTGTACTTAACGGGAAGTAAGGTGTGAAATGCAAGTAGCTTCCTCAGGGCAGAGTTACATTTGGTGTGTCAGATACTAACATCTAAAGAGAGGGATCTGGTTGTGCAGGTTGTTCTTTCACTTTTCTGAACTTTTTATAAACTGAGTTTAATAACTACGCCAGAAATCAAAGTCCTCCCCTGCAAACTGCCACATGGAAGAGTGGCATGTTTGCGTTTGGCTTATGTTGCATGAGCTTAGTTGGAGGATAGTGTATTAAATTGAATCTTTGGTTTAGTGAGACAATATCCAGCAAGATGGAGAAAAAAAAAAGGTCAAACTACAACTGGCAATAGCTGTTAAACAGTGGGCCTGAGGTCATAATGCTGTGAGTCTCTACATAGGAGTACTTGTCCCCACTTTGAATTGAACTGTGCACCCACAAAACATTTGGGTCTAAATGTTGTGTCTTTCCTTTTCTGCCCTTTCCACAGAGTGGCCCCAGTGACCTGCGACACTTTGATCCGGAGTTTACAGATGAGCCAGTCCCCAACTCCATTGGCCAGTCCCCAGACAGCATCCTCATCACTGCCAGCGTCAAAGAAGCCGCTGAGGCTTTTTTGGGCTTCTCGTATGCCCCACCCATGGACTCTTTCTTGTGAACATTTTTTCTTTATTTTTTTAAATAATAATAACAACTATTATTTTTATTTTTGTTTGGCCTTCTGGTGGAACTGCCAGTTGACCTGTCATCTTGAAAGAGAATTTGCACATTTCCACCATGGCAGCTTTGCAGCCTTAATTTCAACTATACTGTTTGCTGGAAGCTTTTTTTGAAGAGCACATCACTCTCTAAATGAGCTTTACAGGCTTTTCATTTCCATTCGTTCTTCCCCCAAAGTGGTGCTGTCTCCTTGGGAAAGAAAAACAAGAGTGACTGCTGCCATAGACTGCTACAGCAGATCGTAGGAGTAAGAACAAGCTGTTTTGAAGTCATGCGCCGAAAAGCCTTGCCTGAAGATCTGTCTGAATGTGAAAAGGATTTTATGAAATGTGCCTTTTTCTGATGAGATCTTGTGAGCTCCAAAGCTTTCCCTGTTGCAGAGTGTGTTTCTCAGTTCATTTATGTGGGTTTACTATGTGAACAAATGGTATGTGTGTGGTCTGCGTACTACAGATGGACTTAGTTTAAAGCATCAGTGTGACACTTGCAGGATACCACAATGTGGGGCATTGTTTGTTTCTTCCATATTTGGAAGATAAATTAAATGTAATTTTGAAATTTCTTTTGTAAATCTATACAGTCAACTAAAATTATTGAAATGGGCTCTCAATTACTTGTATCCAAATGCTTGAAGAAAGCATTGCTGCTATGAAAAAAGATTTCTATTTTTAGAAAGGGGTTTTATGGACCAAAATGCCCCAGCTGCAGTCAGTCAAAGCTGTTGTTTTCTTTTTCTTTTTTTTTTTTTTTCCAGTCTTTTTTAGTTTTAAAGGTGTCATCTGTAAAATGGGCATTATTTATGGTTTTGGGGTTTGGGTTTTTTTCATTTCCTGATTGTATGTATTGTAAAAAAAGATCTGTACATCAGTTGTAACTCTAGATGTATATTTAAACTTACAGACTTACTTGTAATGTATACCATCATTGTAATGTAATATAATTAACATGGTTATATGTATCATATTTTTTGTGACCAAACCCATTGGTTTGCAGTAAAATCCTGAAAAATACTTCCATAAACTTTGTCATTTTTTATTTTAAAACAAAGGTTTTCTCTGAAAAAATTTAGCGAGCTTTTTATATAAAAATTAAGAATAAGGCTGAGCTGTCATCAGCTAAGATACCCGTGTAATTTTGCTTGGGGGTGTGATTTTTATTCCATCAGACTGCGCCCATACATGTCCTGTCATGGATACACCTTGGCAAAATACTTGGTCTTCCAACTGTGGGTGTTCAAGTGGGTGTGTATCAATGTGGGTGCTCTTAGGAGATACAAATGTTCACACTTCCTCAAAATTACTTTTCTCTAGGAAAGTGAAGATGCTGCTCTCTGGTGTGGACAAAGCATAACTACACAATAAAGAATTAAGTCCTTAGGTGAGTTGTGTAACAAAGACTTAGCACTATGCTGCGGGCGTATGCTAACAGCAGGTTTTTGTAAGGCTGATGGAAACTCCCTACCTGGGAGTCCATCCTGGAGCATCGAACATTGCTGCTAGGATGTGGGGAGTGTAATGCACCCAGAGTTTACCAGTGTGTTTAAATCTGTATGGGGAGGGTAGACTTCAACAACTGATAATATGCTCACCCGGGTGATGTACAACTGGCTATTCATCTAAAACTGAGGGTCAAATACAGGTTTTTATTACTGAGTACTGCTGGGTGGCCTACAAGAGGGACTTTCAACAAAGAATTAAGTGTTAAGATAACCACTTCTCGGGTGATCCCATTCAATTTCTTTTGCATAGGGATGGGTGGCTTCGTTCTATGAGGGACTGGGTGTCTGCACCTTATTTACAGCTCCCATTACCCACTGGTTATTGCAGTCGGTGGTGGTAGCAATTCAGAGAATCAGAATGAGCAGCTGCTGAGAAAAACCTGGACAGAGTCAACTGTTGCTCAGGCCACTGTGATAACAGCAGTGTAAGAAAGCTCTCATAGGGATGATATTTCTGTTCATTATATTTCCAAAATAAAAGCACGCAGTAACTTTCCATCTTTTATTATCCGTTAGATGTAGGAACAAAAAAACCTGTATGGCTTCAGCTATAAACTTATGTCTGGGAGACCGCACTCAGAGCTGAAAATGCTAATTTATAGCAACCAATAAAACACTTCTTTCAGATCATGTTAGTATGTGGAAGAGGTGCAGCCACCTCCCCTTCAAACTCCCAACAATCCCAAATTCATGCATTCAGTAACTCTTTGAATAGTGTCCTGACAGGCCTTCCAAAGTCTTCCAGTCCTGTAAAGTGCCCACAACACCTTTTAATGACGCGTAGGCTAGAGATGTTTAAATATATAGTGCTAATTTGCTCCTATAGAAAATGAAACTGCACTTGCTAAGCAACAAAGTTCTGCTTTATGCATTATCTTTGTCTCACATTTCCCAGGCATTAGCAAGGTGCTATGTGCAGATACGCAAGCAGAGAACTGCAGCCCTAGGGTAATACATCGTTAAATAGTATCTCTTGTTTTCAAGTAAAAAAACACTGGAGTCATTAATATGAAGAAGTATGGAACTTCGGTGACTCAGAGGTGTACCTTGGGTGTCTTTCATCTTTTCCAAGATGCAGAGCATTTTTTAATGGGTTACTTTTAAAAAACAATGTCTGGTTGTAATTTTGACTGTTCTGCCCTGCGTAGGCCCATTATATGGCTGCTGCTTTGTGCAGAAGTCTGCAACTGTGAGCAATGAATATTCAGCACATGCCACCTCAATTTTTTAGTGTAGAAAAGGTGAAATTTTTTTCCATGTTTTTAATGTCCCTAAATCTGATGTATTACAGTCATGCCTGAAGGGAGGGAGTCTATGGCAGTCAGCTGGATTTTGAGTTTATTTGTTGTTTTGTTTGTTATACAGAAAGGTCTATATTCCCTTTAGAGAAAAGTCTCTGGAGTGAGAAGCAAAGGGCTAGGACTCCTGAAATCCCAGCTGACATAGATGCTGTGTGTTATTTTGACTACGAGCTGAATCTGTGGTTTAATTTCACCTACTTGTAAAATGGAAGCAATCACCCAAATTTTCTGTGACACTTCCACCAGCTTGGGTTCCTTTACTTAGCAGAATGGTCAACCATATGAACCTTAAAACACTAATTATATTGTATTTTGTATGGTGAGTGTGCCTGGGCTTTTCATACACCTCTTGGAAGGAGTGTATTGGTGATACAGAAATATTTAAACACATAAATTCAGACATTTCATGTGGTTGTTTTTGTTGTATTACTTATCTCTGTGTACCACAAGCCATGTACCGTCTCATGAGCCTTACAAAGATAAGTGAACCTTCTCAGTGACAGTATGTTACTCGTGCTCCCTCTATACTCAGCAGGCGGTTACTTCTGGCAGGCAGTCTGGTCAAGTTAAGCAGGAGATGCCTGTTTCTCCCCCAAAAGCTTTTAAAGAAGCAGTGTATTCCCATCTTCTGCACACTTCTCATAAAGAGCCTGGAGGCATTAATGAAGAAAACCAAGGTTCTAGCACAGCCTTGCACCTGCAGTGAAAAATTGCTATGGATAGCTGAAAAAAATGAAGGACACTGCTCAGAAAAGAGCTTTGGGGGGCTGGTCCTAGTTGGGCATCTTATCTGGGGTACCTAAAGGTAGGCAAGATGAATTCTGGCCCATCTGTACTCTTCTAAGAAGTGAAATGAAATATTCCACAACATTACTTCCCTATTTAACTCCAGTACCAGCTCTACAGATGTTCATGCAACACCATGTGGCTATGGTTATGCCAGTAGAGCTAGTAAGATTGATTATAGCAAAGATGGTTTCTGACACTCCCCACATTTATAGTTTCTGCTATCAAGACCGAGAAACAAAGATCGGGACAAAATTTTCCATGCTGGCTGGAACTGTCTATGGAAAGTTTCTGCAAAAACACTTCCAAAACTACTTGCCAAAACCTGAGAGTTTAAAAACCCAAAGTTTGCTATTTGAAAAAGAAAACTTTTAAACAGTTAATACAGGTATGTACTACATTTACATTTGGAATCAGAGGCAAAAGGCCAGCAGATTGCTTTAGTGTCAGGTACGACTAAATGACAGTTCTCTTCTTTGGGAGACTGAAATTCTGCAGTTTGTGGCTGTTCCGTACAGTGACGGGCACTACAGCAAGGCTGTGTAACCACTGCACCTTTCTGCTTGGTCACCCGCAGCTGTGCTAAGTGTTTCCCAGCTTGGGATGTTTGCAAGCCCTGGAGAGAGCAGGGCTCTCCCGTTCACTCAGGAGTTGCCTCCTGCACCATCTGTTGGGAGTAGAAGAAAAGAGGGGTGCGGGGAGCTGGCGGAGCGGAGCCCCCCGTGCGTGGCACAGGGCGGTGGAGCACGGAGCGCCGAGCCGGGCGGCCTGGGCCGCGCTGCCGCAGGGCCTCCGCCCCGGGCCGGGGGTGGCGGGGGAGCCGGCCTCTCCGCTCGCTGTGCCGGTGCCACCGACCCGGCGCGGCGCTCGGGGCACGGCCGGCAGTGCGGGCCCGCCGGCCCCGGCCCCGGCCGCCCTGGAGCCGCCCCACCAGCAGCGCCCGCGTTCGGCTGTGGGACACCACGGAACGTGGCGTCGTTTCGGTTGGGAAAGACCTTCAAGATCACCAAGGCCACCAATCAACCCAGGACCGCCCAGACCACCACTACACCCTGTCCCTAAGCGCCGCATCTACGCGCTTTTCAAACACTTGCAGGGACGGTGATTCCACCAGATCCCTGGATCCCCAAGGGCCGCCGCCCGCAGCCTCCAGCCGCTCCCGCCGGGCCGCCCTCCCCTCCACGCCGGCCGCGCCGCCGGCCCGGGAGACCGCTCTGCGTCTGGAGCGAGGGCGACACCCCGTGGCCGGTGCCGCGCCCCGCCGCGGCCTGCGCGGGGGAGCCCCGGGCGGCCCGACAGCTCGGAAACGGCGGGCGCGGGAGCCCGCGCCGCTGGGCAGGGCTGTCCTCCCGCGCCTGCGTTAGCAAGCGGTTTAAGCTGCTGCTAAGTGAGGGGCAGGAGCGATCTCACAGCTCCCGTGGCTCTTCCACAGAGGCGTCGCCGCTGGGTGACAAGGGGGGCAGCTTTCCTGAAGTTGAGCTTGCCTTCGCCTCCCTCAGCCCTGACAAACCCTTCCTTCTGCCGGATGCGGTCTCCTCTGTCACGTCCCCCTCCGGGTCCACCTGCCTCTGTGATGCACCCAGCTAACACCAGAGTTTCCTCCAGATAACGTTTTTGGTGTGTGGATCTTCGGCTGCTACAACGTGGGCTGCCTCCGCCGCCGCCCCGCAGCAGGCCCGGGCAGGCCGCACCAGGCCACAGCAGTTGCACCACGTCCCGGGGCTCCCTCAGCAGCTGCTTATTTACTCGGGAGGATGTAACTGTCCAGGAAAGCGGCAGCCTGGGCCTGTCTGTGCAGTAAGGGTCTGTTCATGAGCCACCGCTCCCTGACACGCGGCCGGGGGTGAGGGACTTGGCACTCTGCAAATGGTCTCTGGCATGTTGATGAAGAGAAGACAAGCCACAGTTCAGGCCATCTTTTATGAATGTAATATATATTTTAAAATATATTTTTATATATAAATATATTTTATATGTATAAATACATATATTGATAACATAAATTATGAAAGCACATAAACAAGTGTTTTATAGGATCAGACCTAAGCCTGCTTAGACTTTATCCTTCTTTATCAGTACTCCTAAACATCCTTCCCTCTGCGCTACGACTGTTCTCTAGTGGTTTGTTATTGAGAAATTCTGAACTAGTATGGAAAATCTGTATCTTCACTTTTGAAATCTATAGAAATCTATCTTTACTTTTGTAAAGAAGTGATCTCCATTATAGCATATCGGAGAGTGGAGTAGATGTCTAGTACAGAGTCCTATATGGCTTCAAAAATGTATTGTCACTCAGTCAGCTACCATTTTTGCTTTTCCTAGGGAAATCAACTTGCTAGTTCAGGTAAATGCACACCCTACTCTGAAGACAGCTGTGCAGCTACTGTCTCCCCAGGTACAATGTGTAACTTTCCTGCTGAGAACTGTGCTGTATCAATTCAGTTATATATGCTGAAAACAGCGTTTGTATGGATTTGAACGGAAGTTAGTATATACCATATAACTGCAGTTAATGACTGACTGTGCTGTGAGCTACACTGAAATAAGAAATAGAGATGATATGTGGGTATACAGGAACCTAGCTTTTCTGAAGGGACAAAATAACCCCCACACTTCTTTTAAGTGATGACCATACAACAAGCTTTGGAACACACTTTATTGACTAATGGTAAAGAGGGTCTCGAATATGACTTATGCTTCCAGGTTTGGGTCTGAAGTTTCTCTGCGCTCCAGGATCACTTGTTTTCAGAGCTGGGATCACACTCATAGCCTGGACTAGATGCCATCCTTAAACTCAAGAAACAGGTCAATGGTGTGGGTAAATGCCATTTCAGCCATCAGGTTGGTTATAAGGTTATAATTTACTGTTGTGTTTTGAATGATGAATTTTCAGACTTGGACTAAACCTTGTAAGAACTGTTCCTGCTTAATAAAAGATTATCCGAGTACTATTTTATTCAACCTTGAATATAGAATATCATCTCACTGAGATATGTTGAGACACACTTCAGTTAACAGTCTATGACTAAGTTAATTAAACCATATCGCTTTATCAGCATGGGTCAGATCTGAGCCAGCCACCTAGTCTTCCTTTACGGTGACTACAGTTTACAGAGAGAAACAGGTATCCAGGAAGAGCCATTGATCTCACTTGTCTTAAACAGAGATGGTGGGCCCTCTGGACAGGATGGTTTCTTTCCATTGCCTGTAAAGGGAGTTTTCAATGACTGATAAATGCAGTCGGTTAAAAACAGTTTCACACCCCCCACCCTGGAGGTGATCATTCAACATGTGCATATTTTGCTCAACACATGTGTATTTAGCAGATCACATCATAGGCACATGGGATTGGTATCAAAAGATGTGGAACTAACTGGAAATCATGCGGTTTGCTAGGGAGTTGAAGTATTTTACCTTTGCAGATGTTGATAACCCCTGCAAGCAATTAAAAACATTTAGCAAAGAAAATCTGTATTTGTTTAAAACATCACTGCAAGCCAGTAGAAGGCTTAACAGATTTGATGATTAACATACCTCCAAAGCATGTATTTCTAAATTACAGTTTACAGATGACTAGTGATATACTATGCCTTATTTTGGGGTCACTAAAAAGAACTGTTTCAGCAACCCAGATCAAGGAGAGAAGAACAAGCAGCCTATAAAATTAAAAGTTCTGGAGAACAAGAAATATGAAAAGCAAAAAAAAAAAAAAAAAAAGTTTAATTGTTTCTAAAGCACCTATCACTTTGGCTATCTGCCCTGAAACATACATGACATAGTAACAATTATTAACGTGACATTGCATCTCCTGGCATGTTGCCATCACGCAAAAAATGGCAAAGATCTGCAATAGATAAGATACTGGGACACTCCATTAGAAAATCATTTCCAGAAGAGTACTTCTTGTGTCAAACGGCGCCAAAATCTACAGAGTTATACTGTCATATCAACCTGTAAACCATTTTTCAAACATGAGAGCATTGTTAGTGGAGTCATTCAGCTAGCATGAATCAAACCAAACATTTGATGAGGGCCTGTTACCATCTGGGTCAAAAATAGTTCTCCAGATGCTCATGCTAAAATGCTATGGTTAGTCAACTCTGAACCAGATTATAGAACCTTCCAACACACAACATGCACAACGTATTCACTCCAGGTCTCCCTTTGGCTTCAGTGGGACTGTTTACATGAATAGAAGTTAATACCAGTGAGTACCTGCTCTACCACTGCGTGTTGTCCTTCATTCCACTCCAACCATGCAACTTCTGTCGCAATAAGCAAGCCAAACATACAATATTCCATGTCACCTTGATTGGAGCAGCCTGGTAAGAAAGACTGGTTACAGAGCTTGTGAGTTCCCTTGCCTTCATGAGCCGTTGCCCATCAGCTGTGGTGCCTTCTGTCCCTGCTGGAGGCTGCAAAGTAAAACCTACAGGATTAAGCTCCATAAGACCTGTTTTACTCCACAGCTGGGTTAGGCCAACAGCGCTGATGTATTTTCACAGACCAGTGAGCCAAAATAGCAGTTGATTTAACCAAGACAGGAGGGTCCCATAATTCCCTCCTTTCTGTCCTGCCCAGGGGCTGGCAGAGTGTAAGGGCCCAGCACAGAGGTGGAGATGGGAAGCTGTGAGGGGGAGCAGAACCCCACCTGGCTGGTAAAAGTGAGACTTTAACTTGGCTCAGAACTCTTAGACATGTGTCACAGCCTCTGACAGTCATTCAGCCGGGCTATGGAAAATTGATCCCTTTGAGTCATGTGATTGCAACCAGAAGGTATAGGTGGTGACTTGAGGCTGCAGGTGGGTTGTTAGCTGTGGGCAACCGGACCCTCCTTCTTGTTTTGCCTGTCTAATAACCCCATGTGTCAGGGCCCAGGGCTATGGACCACAACAATGTTCTGGCATGGACTTGCAATGTTCATGAACTGTGTAACCTTTTTAAAAGGGTCTTATGTTTCAACTATAGTGTTCACATGAAGGCTCTGAGAGGAGCACTGCCATCTTCCAGACAAGCATAAACTGAATCCAGATAGTCTTCAGTATGTTCACACAGCTGTGTTTTTCTTCTTCCCATTATGCAGTCGGGTCTCCAGTCACCCCAGAAATACAGGAATGCTCATATTGTCTGAATGCAGTTCACCCATTTGAAATTGATAAATTCGATAAATATGATTTTCTAAAACTGTTTTTGAAAGATCACTGATTGTGAAGTAAGGAAAAATAGTGAGCTTGATTCTCACCTCTCGGTTTAATTCTGGCACAGCAAGTTTGACTCTACTGAAATTAGTCTGAACTTCTGCTGTGCAATTAAAAAAAAATTAGTCCCAGAACCACTTTAAAATTACTAGCAGGTTTTTATAGTTAAAATCATTTTTTACAATGTACCTTTAACTTTTTGCTTTTGGAGATAGTTTTATATGATGGTTCTAAATGATACACTTTGTGAATATCTACAAAGTATAAGGAATTGCAAACAGGTTAATTGCATCTATCCTCTGGCATTTTATGGGCGCACATGAACAAAACAGTGGATATTTTTCCCATGTGTAGCCAAGTACCTGGTCTCTATTCAGTGCTTCCATTTCAGCTAAGGTCTTCCATCTGTTGCAGCAAACGCACCTTTATGTTATTATGTCATCCTGTAAGTCCTCTTCAAGTAAAAAAAAATTAAAACACTGCATGGGTCCCAGAATTGCCTTTTTGAAGAAACCATTTAAAAAACAGAGATCAATACCCTTCCCTGGACAAGAATTAAAGAACTCAGTCTTCAGTGCTCTTGCACTCCTGGCACAGTGCTCCTCGCTGATGGATGACGCTTAGCATACTGCATTAGTCATCAGGCACACTCAGGACCCAAACCAAAAACATGTGGAGATAAAATACACGTTGCTTACAGTTTAAAATCCAGCAGCTATCTAAGTAACCACGTATTAAAAATAGGATGCATTATATCTCTCTATTTATCCATCACTGAGTAGCAAATTGTAATTGCAATTTGGTTTCACACAGATGACAGCTGAAAACCCATTGCCCCAGTTGCCCACAACCCTCTCTATTTGTCTGCCTTTTGTCACATCCCTGTCTCTGTGTCCCTGTCAGATTCAGACACGGGTATTTTCTCTGTGACCAGGAAATCTCACATCTTCTCTTTTGCCACCATAGGTGGTACCTTAGTTTCCTATATAAGGCATTGAAGTGCACTTTTGACAGCTTTCTTTGCAAGTCTTTTGCTTCAGTTTCTGCCCTGATCATGGGCTAGCAATCCCCCACAGACTGATCCCAAATTTTTGAAATTGTAGACATCTCTAACAATGCACCATCATATCTAAAAAGTAAGGGCTTGTACATCTCAGCTTTTCCTGCATCTATCGTCCACTTTTTCTTTTCAGGACAGCTTTTATCCTACCTGAGATTTTTAATTTGTAGACTCACAAGATACTCATCGCAGAGTATGTAGGTTCCACATTAGTCCTGGAGGCTTTAAATCCAAGGAGGAATTAATTCCTATTTGAAAGAGAGCAAACTTTGTTTCATTCCTTTTTAAACAGGCCAGTTTTCAAAAAGGGTAAAATTTAAAATAATGATTTTTAAAAAATGGGGAAAAAATGTGCTGTTATTTATGCCAGCATAAGTAAGGCCAAAGAGTCATATGGGTTTTCATAGTTACAGCAAAATTTGGTCATCATGGTTATTACTGCTAAATAGGCAAGTCCTGCTAAAGAGCCAAATAGCCTGACAGTAATCTGTTCCCACGATGCTATCCCTTTTCTTTTTTAGCTCTAAGCACAATGCTTTCCATTACTCTTACTAAATTTAGACCGTCTGTCTTTACAGGTTTAGATTCTCCTCTTAACACTCGCCATAAAGCAGGAGTCTTTTGCAACAGCCCTAAATAAGGTGAGGTGCTAATGCCAAATTACTTGCTGGCTAAGGATGAAAATACATGGATTACACCATCAGGATATAAAAAGGATGTTAAGAAGCTTGTGAGTTCAAATGTGGTATTTCCAGGAAGCTTAGTTCTCTATAAATGTTCCCTTTTTATTTATTTATTTATAAATAAATCTGCACTCTGAAAAGGCAGCTGGAAAAGTGCCGTTACTAAAATGAAGAGTCAATTAAGAAGCTAGCTGATTACATCAAATGCAAAACCTACTCCCCTTCCCTCGTTTGAATATAGTGTCATCTTGCCAACATACTCCAGAGCTAGGATTATAGATCTTTCATGCTATAAATTCCTCATCAGAAAAGCATTTTAATTCCATTTGTTTTAAATATTCTGTACTGATTTTCCCAAAATGGGAAATCATGGATTTGATGGATGGACCACTTGGTGGATAAGGAATTGGCTGGATGGTCACACTCAAATAGTTGCGGTCAACAGCTCAATGTTCAAGTAGAGACCAGTGACAAGTGGTGTTCCTTGGGGATCAGTATTGGGACTGGTGCTGTTTAATAGCTTTGTTGGCAACATGGAGAGTGGGATTGAATGCACCCTTAGCAAGTTTGCCAACAACACCAAGCTGTGTGGTGCGGTCAGCACACTGGAGGGAAGGGAAGCCATTCACAGCTCAGCGTGACTTGGTAATGTACATTTGCAGCCCAGAAAGCCAATTGTATCCAGGGCTGCATTAAAAGAAATGTGACCAGCAGATCAAGGGAGGTGATTCTCCCCTTCTACTCCACTCTGGTGAGACCCTATGTGGCATACTGCGTTCAGCTCTGGGGCCCCCAGCATAAGAATGACATGAACTTGCTGGAATGAGTCCAGAGGAAGGCCACAAAGATGATCAGAGGGCTGGAGCACCTCCCCTATGAAGACAGGCTGAGACAGTTGGGGTTGTTCAGCCTGGAGAAGAGAAGGCTCTGGGGGGACCTCATAGCAGCCTGCCAGTGCCTAAAGGGGGGCTACAGGAAAGCTGGGGAGGGACCCTTTACAAGGGCATGTAGTGATAGGACAAGGGGGAATGGCTTTAAGCTGAAAAAGGGTAGATTTAGATTAGCTATAAGGAAGAAATTATTCACTGTGAGGGTGGTGAGGCACTGGAAGGGGTTGCCCAGAGAAGCTGTGGATGCCCCATCCCTAATCTGCTCTAGTGGAAGGTGTCCCTGCCCATGGCAGGGGATTGGAACTAGATGATCTTTAAGGTTCTTTCCAACCCAAAACATTCTATGATTCTATGATTCTATGATTCTATGATTCTATGATTCTATGATTCTATGATTCTATGATTCTATGATTCTATGAAAATAAACTAATGACTATGAAAAGTTAATGATGTCTTCTTAATGACTTGAATGACAAATTAGTTTACACTCCAAATCTAACAAAAGAGAGTTTGTAGACACACAAAACCAAACACTGAGAGCAGGTGCATCTTGAAATTAGAAGATTATCTAATTATCTTCAGCCTTTTTACCTCAACAGGATCGAGAGTGCAATAGGATAGGTTTTCTACCCTCCAGGTAAGTGATACAAGAAATTCTTCCCATTTGGATTAATCCAAAACAACATGACAAAAGTACCAGTTTGCCATGCTTACCAGTTTAGGAGGTGGCATGCATGGTATTGCATCTTAGAAAACCTGTTTCCTAAACCATAGCCAAACCTTGAATCTGCCCCTGGGATCACGTACAACCTGGAACTGGAGTGTACCCGCACAAATGCACAGGCATCCTTGAACTAGAGTTAAGGTACTTCTAGGCTGCTCTATTGAAAGAGCTGATGTGAACATCCCCAACCCTATGCGGGGTGCTACTAGCAGGGAGCTTGACTGATCAAATATGTATTGTGCTTCTTAGCTGGGTTTGTCAATCTGCACTCAGTTCTGCTGCAGAAACATTGTTAGCTTGATCGATGCTTATCCTAGTTAACTGACAGCAACAGCAAGCAAGATGTGACAGCCAGGCTTTCAGTCTAGGCTCAGCAGACCCACAGGGGACATACGGTGATCACTTCAGCAGTGAGCCTGTGCAGAAACCATGTGTAATGTTCTTTACTATCACTTGTATTCAGGCTCACCAGATTAAGTTTCAACCAAATGCATTTCCCTGTCCTGTCATCACACCTTCTGATTGCAACAGACTTCCCACCCTTCCTGATAAGCAAGAGAAAAGTGTGAGGTGATGTCTGGCCTGTCAGTTCCTGCTGTGGGAGGACAGCAGTGGTGCTTGACTATGGCCATGGACTATCTCTTCTCCCAGATCTCTCTTCTCCTTGAGGACCTAGAATTATTGTATTAACAGGGTGGTGAATGATCAGTCTTTGTTTGCCTTCTCCATGTCACTTGTGATTTGATTTGTAAGACAGTGACCTAGAAAAGAGCAAAAGCAATTACCATGGGGGTGAACATCCATGATTTAGTGAAAGGGCAATTTTATTCCATTCCAGAGTCTTACTCAAGTTATGCACATTGTTTTTTGAGCCTGAACAAGAAAGGGCAAAAGTGATGTTGGCAAGAACCGAGAGGAGAACTGGAGAAGCATCGTGCTCTTCCTAAACTACAGATTTCATTACGAGGCACTATCTGCCATGGATTAAAGGCTTGTCAAGGGCTGAGAGGAATAAAACTGTTCACACATACAGTGGCTTAGCTATTTATTCCAAAATTGTGGTGCATAGTGGAGCACTGTTAAGAGTCTGCTTCAGCTCCTGCTCCAGCCATCCCAAATGTGAGTGGCCCAACTAAGCAGGTGGGGCTTTTGCTGTCTGTGACACCTCTAAACCACTACTTGCTGCCAGAAGCTTTTGGAAGTTTTGCAGCCACCTTCTCTATCTCTCTGCCATACTCCTCTCACAGCTGGGCATTGCAAGGAGTGACATTTGTTGCATTTTAGCAAACATTCAGGTTGCCCAGTGACAACACAGCCAACACATGTGGTGTGCTGTCATGAATTGCTCACTGCCTGACACCTCCTGCTCTCTCACAGGTGGAAGATGAACTTCTCCATGGCTGACAGAGGCTGCAGTGGATCTAAGTTTCATGTAAGTGGATGGCCCCTTGTCTCCTGACCTCCTTTGGTGGAGCACAGCTAGGGTAATGCCCATAGAGGGGGTGAAGGTTAGGAAGGTGGGTAGACCCAAAAGTGGACAGGAGAACAAGGAGATAACTGGGGTAAGGCTTTGCAAAGAGTTCGGGGCAGACCATGAAGAGGAAATTATCTGCAAAGGTGCATATGAACTCAGTAAATGGTTTGTGTAAGCCATCAGTCATGGAGCTGCACAATGTTTGGCAGCTGCATTTGCCATTGATATCAGGTGATTCATGAGCAATGCATGATTTTCTGGGAAGAGGCTCTTTCAGTTTCCTGTTGCCTGGCCCCTGACCAGGTCTGTCAGCAAAGGTGAAGTTCCCGGCAGTGTGCTAGGGGCTGTGCACCATGGCTCTGGGCTATTGTGTGCCCTTATCTCCTGGAGCAGCAGGATGTGTGATGGCCCTACTCCCCTCTGGAAAAGCACACTGAGGGCTGCAATTGCATTTTTCATGGAAAAATACAACCTTCCAGCAGTTGAACCAATATACGTAGCCTGTGGCTCTGCTGTATGACCTGATCCTTTTATAGGATGAGGTGTCAAGGCAAGTCCATGCTAAGACCTTGGGATAACGGGCTAAGTAAGGCTTCAACCTGACATTGCTGCAACAGCATGGAGAGATATAACCGCATGGTGCAGCTCTGTGGGAAGAAAAGTGGGCTGCAACTTTGTCGTGGGGAAACAAGGGGGGAGCTGTGAGAAGCCACAAACTGCTGCAGCGGAAAGGCAGTTTCAGTGCTCCCTTTGGGATACTCCTGTCACTAGATATGTGAGAGACATGGGGTCGATTTATCAACTGCTGCTTCCACCTCTGGCTCTGATTATCTCTATGTTGCATAGCGTATCACAACAAATTTGATATTAGCCGGCTGTAATACCACTCACAATCGAGATGTGACAACCACTTGCTGAGCACAGCCTCCAAGCCCCACGGAAGAGGCAGGGTAACCAAGGACACAGCACTGCAGCAAAAGGGGTGCCTGACTGAATGTGTCCCTAATGAGTTAAGCTGTCGCTGTGAGCACAGACTAGAGCATTGTAAGGCTGCAGCAAGGAGGCAACAGAAATTCAGCAAGCAGGAGTATCTGCTAGAGTACTGCCAAGCGGTACAGAGTAACCATGGGGCTAGTCCCAAGTCTGGGTTAGTGCATCATGCCACCAGGTATCCTCTCTGGTCCTCATTTACTGAGCTGGCCACAGGAAAGTAGGGACACAGAATCTAATTTCAAATCCTTATTTTAATTTGCTCCTTTATTAGTGAATATTCCATTTTTAAATTATGGCCTAACCACTTAAAAAATAACTGCTCAGTGTACTTATTTTGGTATGACCAAACTTTTCTAAGCTATCCTTTATAGTGGGAACACTCTCGTACAAAACTGGTTTGTTTTTTTTTTCCAGAAAAAATGCTTAACTCCAAAAGCAGAAATCTGTGTGAGAAATTTTTCCAAAGTAGTTTGGTATAAACCATTAGTCCAGATTAGCTGGTTAAATTAATCACATAGTTAAATTCCAGGTGATCTTCTTGAACTGAAATTATCCTGCTCTTTCCTGCAGTCTTCTTTGTAAATATATCGTGCTGGTGACCTCTAGTGGAATGAAAATAGACATCTTTTATTCTTTTAAGGCAGCTCCAAAAAATTAAAAGTAGCGGATTTTTTTCCCCAAAAAACTGTATTAATCTGAACCCCATAAAACAGGAACTTATTTAGCTTGTCTGTGCTCAAGAAACCTAAATCAACAATACAAAACCTACTTCTGTGAGCTTATAGCTCCAATGGATTTATGTTACGGTGAAGATTGTGATATCATTGTTAACGCTAAGGAGGTATGTGACATCAGTGTAGCACATTTAACCCTGGGGTCTGAGCGAAGGGGAAGAGCCCTCCACCCTCTTCTCAATCCCAGCCCGGGTCTGCTGTTGTTTTTCCATGTCACCAGAGGGTGGAGAACATGAGGACAGTTGGTCTCTCAAAGACAGACCCTCAATGGGCACCCAGTAAGTGGCACTAGGTATTTATGAAGTTGCCCACTGCTTTGGGCTAGGTACATGGTTTCGGGGTGGTTTTCATCTTACTAACTTCAACAGCTTTCATTGAAATTAAGGGGTAAAAAAAGTAAAAGAAGAGCTGTCCTGAGGTGAACATCAATAGCTGTCGTGAGCACCCATGCTGCATGTAGCTGGTGACAGGCAGGGCTCCTTGACAACTAAATACGTACCAACCCAGTTAATATACTTAACAGAAGAGTTAAGGATTGCCATCTTCCCTCCATTTGTAAATGTATGAGTTAATCTCATAGTTGCCCATGGCTATAAAAAATGCTTCTTGATTGTAAGAGTTAATCTCATAGCTGCCCATGGCTATAAAAAATGCTTCTTGATTGTAACTGTACGACTGTCCCTTGATTTTTGAGGCACTTTGAGCACTGACTAATTCCTGCCATCTTTCCTTCTAGCTGAGCATCCTGTCCTGGGCTCTCTGGTTGTCTGCACAGGTCCCTTCCCTGTTTCCTGGACAGAAAGGCAGCCTGGTACAACACCCAGCTTGGCCAGTCACTGACACCCCTTTGCCCTGGCATTGAAAACCTCACTGCAGCCACAGCTTTTGTGATCAGCAGGTCCACTGCATTTAAAATCTGCTTACAGCAAAGCTCAGTGCAAACAGTGTTCTTTCCACAAACAATGCTAGGAGAAAAATGTTCTTTTGCTAGTGCTCAAAAATATATTTACTTTCAAAAACATTACTGTTGTAATTAGTCCCCCATTCTGCCTCATACCAATCACTTGAAACTTAGCAAAGGTAACCTTTGTGCCAAGAATATATGCTTTCCTCTTCCTGCAAAAACCTCTCTAGGTTTGGCTGAATCAGGAGTTAGAACATGTATAGGTATGTTAGATCTTAAAAGCTGAAGTCTTTAAAAGTGCTACCATCAGTGAGCACGTCCTTCCTTCCCAGCTCCTGGTACCCAAAAGGCTACACCTTGCCTTTTTCTCTCCTTAGGAGGAGAGAGCTGCCCCCATCCAGACACCCCAGGCAGCTCTGAACTGAACAGGGGCAAAAAACGTGCCCCATCATGGAGGCAGATTAAAGTCAAGCTCCAACCCAGCCTGTGACACAGAGTTGGTACCTGCTGCAGGGGAAGTCACTTACACCAGACTTTCCTCAGTAGTTCATTCATTTGTAGATGCCTTGTTTCTTAAATGCATGGAAAATAATTATAGTAGGAGTTCTACTTTTATTAATTAAGAATTATTAACAAATAATTGTCAAGTTGGAAGAAAATCTGCTGTTGCTTCCACAGTGGTCCATCCTGGGTCTGCTTCTTTTTTGTGCTTTCTGCTCCATCACTCATGTCATTAGCAGATGTGTATATTAAATTTGTGTGGGAGACCACAAACAACACCAGCTGGGAGGGGAGCTGCAGGCACATTGGAGGGCAGAAGGCTAACGAATTTGTGTAGCGAGCTGAAAAAATGTGGGAAATGATTCATTCAGTAAGTCTACATTTAAGTAAGAGTAATTTATTACAAAATTATGAAATGAAACCTAGCAAGCTGACTAACAGTTCTGCAGAAAAGGAACTGGGGTTATAGTGTGCCCCAAGTTATTTATGTGCAATAACATTGACACTGTTGTGAAGAAATTTGACGATCACGTCTCGGACATATAAGCAGAAAAAGTAGCACATAAGAGGTATGAAGAAATTTTTCTGCTTTACTCAGCACCCCTGAGGCCTCTGCTGGTGTTTCATGCCCCATTTTGGGTAGTGTTCCCCAAAGAGAGGTGTGAGCCAGTGAGGACTCCAGGGGCCAGAAGCAGATATCCAACATCTTCAAAGAAGAGAAGAATATAAAGTTCTTCATGTCCCCTGTGGACAAAACAGTGAAAGATGGACTAGTGGTTATACAGATGGCTTAGTCTAAACACCAGCCTAACAATGAACATAATTTAGGCAGATGGAACACAGCTGTTTCAGAAGACAGTGAAATCTCTGGTTTTAGGGATTTTTAAGAACAGGTTTTACAGGAACAATTTAGCAATAGGGACACCCAGGGAAGACTGAGATAGCTGACCTTTTCTTAGGACAGGAAGATGGGCTAGATGGCCTACAGAGGATGCTGTCAGACTTATTTTTTCCTCTTTGCATGATCTGACATCCTGAAGCTTTATTTTCATCTGTGTTTAAGACTCTCAAGTGTGAACAACGTCGATGGTAACTGCCTTTATATGTATTAACACTTGTTTAATACTAAATGACAAGGACAGATCCTAGGTTTCTCAGATTGGGCATCCAAATTCAAGAGAAGCTTTTGGACTTAAAATGATACATCTCAGTTCCTCAACCCTAATGCAGAGATAATGCTATCCACTCATCTTATTGGCATGTTGTGAGGGTAGATTAATTCAGGCTTATGAAAATCTTATATATTACAGTACCATCTAGCATTTTATAGAGAAACTGTTCACCATGTCTCCATGACAATTATCTCAATTTCCAAGGTTAGTACCTTAGACTGGAGAAAACCAAACAAAATCAAAATACTGACTAGCACTGTAGGTTAAAAGGGCGGCAGCAATGTCTGTGGTTTTGCAGTCGAGCTCTGATGTAACACAGACCTCCTAACGATTATTAACTAAACATTATCTGCTCTGTGTACTGAACAAGGTGAGCGCATGCAAAAGCAACTATACAATAAAGATATTAAACAATGTATTGTGCATGTACACAAAAGAGCTGGGTTACAGAGGTATGAATACTGTCTGTTTCTGGGATTTCCCAACTTCCACCTAACTGTCCTTTGTAATAGTGTTTCTAGGTGCCCTTGTGCATGAAATAAACCCATACAGTACTCAAACATGAAGAACACATGTATGAGAGACATCAGGATGCTCAGCTTAAACAGGGGAAGCTGTTTGTTTCCTTTCCCTGCTCAGTTAAGGGGACCAGAGTGGGGAGAGGCACAACACAAGCTGTTCCTGAGACAGCTGTGAGTTGGTCCTCACCTTCTTATTTCCCAGCGTGGTGCAGCCCAGGCAGGAGCCACGGTTACGGGGAACCAGGTGGCTCCTGGCCTGGTGGGCTGCCCAGAGGTCTCTGCTTTCTGAACTCACAGCAACCTACAGCAATGAAACCTCAGTTTGATCCACCAGTCACTTGGAAACTAAGCTGGAGGGATGGAATGATGCAGGAAGTCTCTGAAAGCAGCCATGCCAAATCTGAGAGTAAATCACTGCTGTACTGTTGCAATGGCAGCCTGTGCAGCTCCAGCAGGCTGAAGAGCCCATACCCTGGGTGTAAGCCTGGCCCCCTGCAATTACCGTGCAGAACAACGCAGTGCAGTGTAGCTGCTTTGCTTTTACTCCAAGAAGCTCCCTCCAAATTCCATTTGTTCCATGCCACCTATTACCTGGGAGGATGCAGAATCTAACAAAGAAGAGGCTGAAACTTTGATGAAGGTGACTCTGCTCTTGCCCTAAGGCCTCAACACCTCCAAACAGACACAGGCAGGATATCAGCTCAGTGGAACACCATTGCAGCTGTCCCCCTCAGCCCTCACTGCTCTAGCTTGCTACTGGCATGGGTGTCACTTGGAGGGAGGATTTCAGGTGAATGAAGTGGTTTCAGGCTGTGCTCAGGCCCTCCCTTCTCACTGGCAAATTGAAACCCCAACTTTCAGGGGGGTGTTGCAAAGGTGCTGCACATGCGAGCACGGTCCCTAGGGTATGTGCCCACTGCTGCCCCATCCATGTCAATGGTGCAAGGGCTGGACTGTTCCAGCCATCCTGCAGTCACAATCCTGAAGGATTAAATTTCCTCTATCCATAAAATTGCTCCTCCTCTGCAATTTTAACGTCATGTACATTCAAGCTGACGATGAAATGTTAAAACACTTCATATGCCTTTCAGAAAATCAAAATCAAAAGACTGGCTTAGAAAACATGTTTTTTAAAAAATAAAAGATGCTGAGTTATTTATATTCATATTGTCATTCTTGAATTTCTATGAATGAAGCTCAACTAACCCAGGCTTTTAAGTTTTTACAACTGAGAGGGTGGGATGTGTAGACATGATAACCATAAGACTCCAGGAATTAGGCACTTTAACCTGTTGCCTCTGATTTCAGTGGCATGTGTCCAAGAGTTTGAGAGCTGGCTCAAGTGTATTTGCTTTTAGAATTGGCAAGGGAGCCAAACCCTACAATGATAAATATGGATATATATGTTTAAACATGTTGTTAGTCACAAAACCCTCAAAACTACAGGGAGAGCAGTTTCAAAGTCAGATGTCTTGCAGCAAACTGCAACTTTCTTCAGAAGGGAGCAGAAGGTCTGTGTTTCCCTCCTCACTGCTGAAGCTGCTCTGCCCCCTTGGGTGGGCTCAGGGAGAGGAGAAGTCATGGTCAGAGAACTGGGAGTAAGAAAGTATGAGTGGGTATGCGATGGGGCTTTTGAAGATGTTCACTGAGTACAACTGAAATTTCAGAGCTGTCCTTCAGGGGAGGGCGGACCCATTGCAAAAAGTCAAGGTGCAATTCAAGAGAACCACAGATGGGGAAGAAGTGGCTTTTCTTTAGGTGGTGGAGTGTGTATTGATCACTGCCTAGGAGAGGGTAAGATGTGGAGAAGGTGGAGCATGAGGGAAATGTTCCCTGTCTGGAGTGGTAGAAGTTGAAGGCAGTGCCAGAACTCCTCACCAGCTTCCTCGAAAGTTGGTGAGATTGGTGTGACCTTTCTGTGATGATCCTGGAGAAGGAAAATGGGTCTTTTACTTTCACAAAGGAGCCAGGAAGAAACTAGCAAGTTCCCTTGCTCTCATAAAAGTAGCTGCAACTAAGCAACTGCCCTAGTGCTACTCTGGAGTTCCTGATTACTTTTTGTGGTATGAAAATAACCTTCAGCTGAGTCAGTAACTCCTACCTATGACTCTACACACAAAAAAAACTTTCTTGTGCACTATGTCCACAGTAGAAAAGTCCTTACCAAGAGCTAAACTTTACAACAGCTAACTACAAAACTGTGCTTTGTCCACGCTGCTTTGACAAGACTTGCTGAAGTTAGAAGCTGTATTGGAAGGCTAAAGCATTGTGTGCACCTTGCTTGCTGTGAACCGAGTCTCAGACACCCCCCTTCCTCGGGGGCATTTCTGCTCAGAGGCAGTGCGGTTGCTTTTCAGGGCATGGTGTGTCTCCCACATAGCATGTGCTGTACCGCTGACAGCCCCTTGGCCTCTGCCAATGCCTCTTTCATCAGTGTGAACTTAAACAACTAATCCTTCAGTGATTAGTCTGAAATGGAGAGGTCTAAGCCAAACTGAGCAGCATGGAGTCTGAATCTGAATGAGAATGGGGAGAGGAGAGTGTCTGCTGAATGGGGTTGCTCATAGGCTGGCAGTCTACACCATGGAGAAGCCAAATGTGTGCACCAGGACTTCTGTAATCTTTGGAGAAGTCCAAGTCCTGATGCTAAGGTCTCTTGTTTCACAGAAGTCAGCCAAGCAGCTGTGCTGGGATGACAGGGATCTTGGTGATGGGGGGGCAGCTGCCTTCTCGCAAGGCTGTGTCTGCCTGTGCCAGCAGAGGGGAGGGAGGCGGTGCTAGCCCCCAGGCTGTAGTCCTCAGCAGCTCGGGGAAGTCCTTTGTAAAAATCATGCTGGTACACTAAACAGAAAATTACAGGGGAGGGTTTGCTTCTACCCTGGAGATCACTAAATCAGCTCTGCCAGAGGTGATATGTACCTTGGGCTTTTAAAAAAGCAAATAAAACCGCAAACAACTGAAGAGCAAATGCCAGCCCCTGAACTGCGGTGGGCTGCAACCAGCACCAAGTGTTTTTGGAGGGTGTGTGTCAGGGATTGCCTCTGAGGCCGTGACCCCACTGAGGGTTTCCTCCACAAGGAGGTCCTGAATGTTCCACATGTGCACACCCAACCAGTCTGTGTTTGATAGCAAAGCGGCTACTGCCCACACAGGCACAGCCTGTGGATCTCCTTCAGGAGATGTATCGGATGGTGCAAGGGGCTGGAGAGCTGGTGGCCAAATGGCCTTCACTCCCTCCTCATAGCGACTGGGAGAAAATGTCTTTTGGTTTTTTAAGTGGAAAGCAAATGAACAGTTTCCTCTCCGGCCTCTCTCTGCCAGCAAAGTGCCCACCTGCCCTGCAGGGCTGGTGTGGTGGGGAAAGGAAACCTTGCTGCCACCTCCTTGTCAATGCACTGCCAGTGTAGTATTTCCCCTGCTTGTATTTCAAAAGATGGGATTTTGGTAAGTACAGAGGCAGGGAAGGATTCTGGGGCAGAAATCTTTTGTTTCTTCCAAAGAGCCTCTCCTGTGTTGTCCTGAGTGATACCAGACCTGTCACTCCACCTGCTGAGCTTTCAGTGTCTCCTGCTGTGAAGGGGAATGATGGTGTCAAACTAAATTTCCCCTGGACACCTCTGGACATACGTCGTCCATTGAAGACTGTCTTTGCTGACTGTTAGTGAACCCAGGTAACAATTCTGAGAATGGATGTCTTGAAGTTTTCATTTGCATTGCAGAATTGTACACTGCTTATCTTTTCACACCTACTGGGTGAACACAAAATGACCTGTACATTGGAGGCTGGTTTCATTTGCTGCTTGCCTGCAGCGATCTGAAAATTTTGATGGACTTTGGAAAGCTTTACCCAGACATTTGGTATTAATGAATGCATGTAAAACTGCTTTCAGGCTGCCAGCTGTGGTCAAAAAACAGCAAGAATTTGAAGCACAGCATTAATGACATTTAGTTGTTTATTTTTGCAACAACACAATTTTCAGGAGAAAACAAAACACTTTCTCAGTGGAAATAATTAAAACCATGAGAATGACTGCATTTCCTGTGTGACTGACATATTCCTTGCGGGAGAAAATGTTTCCCAGCAACAACAAAAAAAACCCCAAAAAACCACTTCAGCAGCTCACATTTTTATTAGCAATGTACATCCATTTTCTTAATTGGAACAGGCAAAAGGAATTTCAGCCTACACAATTTTAACAATTCATCACATGACGAAAGAGCAAAACCTTTTCCACTGCGCAGTGCTCTAAAGGGCTTCCATTTTTGGCACCTTGTTTGGAAATTCCTAAAAACTGTCTGATCTCAGGCAGCGGGTGACATTACTAACTGGCTGCTCCAGGCCCAGCCCTTGCCCTGGCACTGTGCACTGGCAAGCGCTGCACCATATAGGTGACAGCGCACTTATGGTGGAAGCAAAGTGAGAAATCAGGGCCATGCGCTAACAGTTCCCTCCCTCCATCTTCCTGAGATGCTTTCTCGAGTTCAGCCTGCGCCAGTGAAGTAGCTGGTTGAAATTACTCCAATCACACAGAGCAGTGTACTGGGTGTTAATAAAGACATTTGAAATGTAGTTTTGATACCCTCTTACCGGTTCATACTGGGTTTTCTCCACTGATTCCAGAAAGTTATATCAAAGGCAGGTAAGAAAGAAATCAATCCCATAAAAACCTTCAGTTTTTGAAACTAGTTTGCTATTTCCCACAAGATAATGAACTGAGTAAAATTTGTACAGGCATTTTTACTAAACATTGTGGCTCTCATTTATCACTGCCTCCCGATTTTATTTCAGATGGACAATTTTAAAATGTATGGGGCTGCTGTTTCTATGGTTTATTTTAAAAAGGTACACATGAAATATCTGAAACAAACAGGAAAGAACGGTGTGTGATGGCAAACCCAGAGAGATTATTGAGTAACTATTACAAGTGGCCCTTCAGGTTACCCAGAGAGTAGAAGACCTTTCCTTTTCTTTGATGGAAAGGCTACACTGACATGAAAGTAGATACCCGAAGTGAAATTGAGTTTTTATTTTGTTTTCACAGCTCAATTACTTTTGTATTGTACTTTCCAGCCTCCAATTCTTACCTTCAGTTTGATTTTAAGTTTTTGCCAAAACATTAATGTTGCTGACCCTAGAGTATTTTAAAGAAGATGCTAACAGAAGAGCAGCAGGAATAAATGGTTGTGCAGTGAGTCAGCAGGTGTTTTTCAGACCCTGGAGGGAGTTGTGAAGTGCAATGAGCTCTGGACTGTATCTATTATTTGTTCTGTCAGAAGGGGTCAAGAACTTTTCTAAAAGAGTTTTTTAAAGTCAGATGAAATACATTGCTATAAATCAGTGCCTCTCAAAAACTAAGAACAAAACAGAAAGAGAATGACTTAGTAAGAAACCACAGGACTCAAAATGAGGAAACTTGTGTTCTCAGTTCTGTCATAACATTGCTATAGGACATCAGACCATATTATTTATTCACTTAGTATTATCCATTTATTGATGTATTTAGAGTTTATTCATTTGCAAAATTACACAAATGGCATAGCCTAAATATTGCACTTACGAAATTTATCTTGCATTTATAAAAAGCATCTTTGCAAAGCTGACTGTTAAATTACAATTCATTTGCTGCACAACAATAATAACAATTATCTTCTCTATATTCATAGTTCCTCAAGGATGGATCATTTCACTTTCTTGAGATAGTTCTCTGTCTTTTTCATCTAGTTTTCATTGCTCTGTGACTGGAATTTTGGCACATTTCCCCCCTTGAGTGTGGGTGTCAATGCATCAACAGTAATGGGAAAGGCTACTTGTGCTTTTTTAGATTGGTACTTTTTTCTGGAATAAATGGTACATTTTTCTTGGGGTTTTTGCTCTGCAGAGGGTTTGCATGTCAAGGTTTTGGTAGCGGGGAGGGCTACAGGGGTGGCTTCCATAAGAAGCTGCTAGAAGCTTCTCCTATGTCCGATGAAGCCGATGCCAGCCAGCTCTAAGATAGGCCCACCGCTGGCCAAGCCCAAGCCCGTCAGTGATGGTGGTAGCAGCTCTGGGATAATGTATTTAAGAAGGAAAAAAAAATAAATACCTGGGCACAAATTGCAGCGAAAGAGAGGAGTGAAACTGTGTGAGAAGGGACCCACACTGGAGCAGTGTGTGAAGAACTGCAGCCTGTGGGAAGGACTCACCTTGGAGAAGTTCATGGAGCACTGTCTCCTGTGAGAGGGACTCCATGCTGGAGCAGGTGAAGAAGGTGAGGAGTGAGTCCTCCCCCTGAGGAGGAAGGAGCAGCACAGACAACGTATGATGAACTGACCACAATCCCCGTTCCCCGTCCCCCTGCACATCTTGGGCGGAGGAGGGAGAGAAATAAAGAGTAAAGTTAAGCCCAGGAAGAAAGGAGGAGTGAGAGGAAAGGTGTTTTTTAGTATTTGGGTTTTATTTCTCATCATCCCACCCTGACTTGAACAGTAATAAATTAAATTAATTTCCCCAAGTCGAGCGTGTTTTGTCCATGACGGTAACTGCTGAGTGATCTCCCTGCCCTTATCTTGGCCCACAAGCTTTTCATTGTATTTTCTCTCCCTTGTCCAGCTGAGGAGGGGAATGACAGAGTGGCCGTAGTGGGCACCTGGTGTCCAGCCAAGGTTAAACCACCACCTGCTCCATTTTTTTCTTTTCTCTCCATGTCTCTTTCCTTCTCTTGTCCTCCCAGCCTCCCTCATGTTGTCCCAGGCTGGCTATTTTATGAGCCTCTTCTGCAAATGGTGAACTACTAGTTCTGAGAGCAAACCTTGGGGATCATAGATGCCAGAAACATAACTTCAGCTGACACGTCAAGAAAATCCTCTCCATAGTTTTGCTGAAAATCTTTATTTCCATATTTTAAAAAATTAATTGCAAGATTTCCACTATCTTCTTTTGAGAGTCATAAAATCTACAGGGAGATAAGACCTTCTTTACTCCAACTCTGATAAAAATGGCCTAAGAAAACTTATTGAGAAAGCCCTTCAGCTCTTAATTAATTCCTATTGGCTTAATGCCAACTTTCCTGTCTCTCCACAGGCTCAAATGTGAGTTATTAGATCACTGGAAACAAAGACAAACACAAATCATGACCAGACCAGAGATTTTAGAAGAAATGCCCACCTCAGCCTCACACATTTTCCAGGCAGATTATTCAGCAATTTCATTTAATATCTTACCTTCTTTTTCTAGCCTAATCATGCCTTTAATTGTAAACTCTTTGGTCAATTTTGAAAGCAAGGAATTGAGAAAATATCAGAAAATATTATTTCTTGCCAACTGCATGTGGACAAAACTGACATGAGAATCCCACGACGGTGTTACACTCATAGCCCTGCCCTGTCTCCCGACCCTCTCCTGCTTTTGGCTTTTTTATCTTTTCCACTCTTCTTTCTCCTGAAGTGCATGACCTGCCCAGCCTCACATGGCACAGTTGTGGAGCTTGGGCTTATACTCTTTGGAACGTCACGAAGCCATTTACCTATCGCGGCATTTGGGACTTTTTGCCTTCTGGACCATTTCCCACCCCCACCCCCCACCCACCCCCCGCCTCCCCCTGCCGCCCGGGGTTCAGCACGACTGACTCCCTTCCCAGGCAGCAGTGAGAGGGGCAGAGCGGGTGCAAGCCTTTCCCACCCTGCAAACTCCAGCAGCCCCCGTGCCCCTGCTCTCGTTGACACTTCTCGCTCTCAGGCCCAGCATGAGCCAGGAGGCTTTCAACAGCATACATCGGCAGGGCAGCAAGAGGAAAAGAACAGAGAACTGAAAAGCAGTGAAGTACACTCCCTTTTCTTTCTCCTTATTCTGCTCATGTCTGTTGTACTGGAGTTTTGCTTGTTTGCTTGCCTGTTTATTTCTGCTGGAAAACAGAGAGGGTACAGGGCTGTGGGACCAGGACCCTGTGGCCACCAGCCACAGGTAAAGGTTTTCACAGTTGCTGCGTTTCACAAGATCCCTTTACGATTGCCTTGGCAGCAGAAACAGCACAGGCTGTTTGCTTTCCCTCTCTCTGTTTGCTTTCACTGGCTGGAACCAGCTTTTTTCCAGTTCCTTCCTGTTCTGGGATGCCAGTTAATGCCAGTTAATACCAATAACACCAATGCCTCAGTTTTTCAGCCACAATTGTGGAAACAGATTCTCGCACCTGCTGAGCTGTGGCTTTTCACTATCACCTGGCCACTGACGACGCTGCAAAACACCCCTCAAACCAATGCCAGGCCAAGCAGCAGATCTCAGGATAAAATATGGCACATTTCCACTTACTGGGAATGTTTTTCCCTAAGACCTTATTGCGCTGATATGGTGTGTTTGGCATAGGATGTAACTCAGGGAGCAGGTCAAAGCCCAGGAAGCCCCCTGGTACCTCTGCAGCACCTGCAGCACAGCACGACAAGGGTGCACTGCCCTCTGGGCAGCCCAAACACAAGTTCCCGAATGACGATGTCTTCCTTCATTTTTTGTCTGGCCATTATGGTTTATGCTGTGTACTGGTTGCTTTACCATCCATGAAAGCCAGGTACCTCCTGAGGTTACCACAGGGGGCAAAGTTAAACCACTGTTCTGTTTCAGCTGGCGGAGATACTGTGAAATAAAGGCAGAACTAGGGAGAAAAATGAGTTATTTGGCCTTTATTTTTATAAGGTTAGTCTGCTGGATTTCTAAGTAAACAAGTAGGTGAACATTTAAAAATCAGTCTAGGCTCTGGCTTCTGAAGGGAACGTAGGTAGCACTGAATGCCAGGTTTAAACACAGTTAAAAGAAATCCTACTCTTTGTCTGAAATATCTTTTTTTCCTATTAAAAGAAAAGGAATTAAATACACTGTTGCATTCACTTAAAATTCATCACTTAAAATCACAGGATTTGGGAACTTGACGAAAAGCAGCCTTTTCTTTTTATTACTCACTCCTGGGCGTAGCATACTGCTTGTTCAAGGGAAGGTGCCATTCCTGACAAGCTTTTAAGTTCTCCCAAAGCATATAGATGCCAGCAGCTATACATAATCATATATTTATTGTATACATATATACATATAGTATACATAATCAGTATATTTAGTTGGAGGACTACATTTAGTTTAGGGGGTTTTTGAACAGAAAGGGCTGCAGTTGCATTGCATCACTTACTTCCATCAAAATTATACCCTGTAGCTGATGAGTCCGAATCAGGTCACAGCTGAAGAAGGACACTCTGCAAGTATGACAAGAGAGGAGGCGCCTACCCAGGCTGTCTTTGAAAAGATTTACAAAATCAGTTTTGGGTGGAACTGGGGGAATGAGGGGACAAATAAAAGCTGTAAACGTTTTTCACAAATGCAAGGAGGAGTGACGGATACTTCCAGTCCCACCAATGCTGCACTTCAAGCTTGTCTCAATAATTTTACACAGTGGTCCCTATTTCAGCAAAGCGGCCTCCTGTCAGCTGGGTGGCAAAAGCTAATAGTAAAATCAAGTTTTCAATTCTTGCATATCTGATTACCTAAGGATGAGACAGATTTTCCACATGGAACCTTATGCAACTCTACATGTACAAACCTAACAGTTGAGAATAACTGAATAACCTCAGTGCAAAGAGAGCATGGGATGGGGGAAGTCCATCGTCAGTGCAGGCTGTTCAGGATGCCTCACTTCCTACCAGGCATTCCCCCTTACAAACATACCCTCCTTCTGCCAGACCTCGCCGAGTGCCTGGAGGACCTCTCATCCACTCTCTGTGAAGATGAACCTGACATTCAGCTAAAGCCTGAACTGAACTCTCTTTTTCTCTCAGCTCCTTAGCAGGCAGTGGGTCACTGCCTCGGGGTCAGCATCTCCCAGGCAGCAGCTCTTGGCAGGAGGAGTGAACCCCGGAGCATCCCCCAGGGCCACGTGTCTGGGAGCACGGCTTTGGCTTTGCTCCCCAGCAAGCTGCTGTGGGCGTCTCAGTAGTTCACTGACTTCTGCAGGACCATTACATAGAAGGGCATTTGGGAAGTGGGAACAAGAGTGTAGCTATGGAGTTAGCTGCATTTCCAGAGAGCAGGCACTTGGGCAGAGCTGTGGGTTATCTGAGGTGTGGGCTGTTAGAGGAGATCAGTTACACACTACATTGTATCAGAGGAATCTTGTAGCAGCTGAGTTTAATCTTTGAAAAAATTTCTTTTCCTTCCCCAGCCTAAGCAGCCACTCATTTTTTCACAAAACATCTGAATAATTTCTTTATAAGTTGACATAATTTTTTGCACATACCCGATGAGGAAACAACACCTGTCTGGATGCCACAAGAATTTGTTAACAGCCTTTAGAGCATCCTGTACCGCCTGACAGGTGGACATTTCACATAGAAAGTATGTTACACATGCGAGTAGAGCTAGCCTGACTCATTTAACTCCACGCCAAAGGCACTGCCAAAACCAAACTCCCCACTGGAACTTGTGCCCCCACGGCATCCCTGGTGCTCCAGCATCTGAAGCTGACAGTGAAGGCAGCCGTCAGCCAGGGCAGTTACAGTGTCGTTTGTCAAATGTTTCTTGTTAAGCAAACACCAATAAAGGGTGTATCATGCCCAGTCTACTTAAGGAAAAATGTTTAGGAATTCTTCCTGGGAATACTGCAGAAGCTACCAACTTTCCACCTCTGCCTTTGCTCCCATACTATCTGCAGGCATTAGTGTATTAAAACAAAAACAACCAAGATAAAACAGCAAGTAATGAAAAAGAGCACAAACAAGAAGCCTGCAACATTGCCAGATTATACAACAGCAATTCCCACTGGGGATAGCTTGGACAACTTGCCTCACTGAGGCCCGTGGGTCTGCTGAGAGTGCTCAGAGGCTCCTGCACCAGGACCAGGACCAGGACCAGGATGTGGCAGGCAGCCCCAGTAGGCAGGTTGCCTTCACCCATGGTAGCTTTCCCCACCACTGCAGTCCAGCCTATAGCCACTGCTTCCACGAAAGCTAGTAGGGATGCAGTGACTCCTAGCAGCTCTCAAAGTTAAGCTTTTGACTCAATATAGCTCAGACAGTCTCAGTTTTCCCACAAATAATTGTCATGGGAGAGAGGGTGGCTTGCCTTTAATTTGCTGGTAAAATATGTTCATCTATGCCGTGAAAATTCCTGACACTAGTGTCACAGACTGTGATGGGCTGCCATGGCTTTTTTTCCTCTCTGCTGTTTCTCACCACAACTTGCTCACAATTTACAAGAATGAAGCAATGCCGTGTGTGTGTCAGTGCCCTAACTTCAGCTGACACAGCAAACACTTCAAATCCTCCCCTTCTATGTGCCTTCTCCGTTAAAAACCTGTGCTTGTGAACACCAGAGAGAGGAGTTAAAGAGGAAAGTTAAAGGGGGAAAGAGAGAGAGACCCTTTAAGCTAATGGGTAAGGAATGTGCAAGGAGCTGTGCGTGGACGTCTGATGTCTCCAACTATTTGTTAAAAAGCAAAAGCAATACTTCCGACAGACGGCCCTCCCCTCGCCTGCAATAGGCTCCCAAGAATAGCAACAGCCTGTGTCACTGCAAAGGGCAAAGCCTTCTGAAATAGCAACAAAGTTGTTCACAAACCACTTTGTGGTCTGCATTTGGTTTCAGCCAGCTTCAGCAACTTGTTGCCATGAGGAAAATAACCTGTGCTTTCCTCGCTGGCCAGGGAAGGACCGCTGCCCTGTGAAGTGCTCCTGCCCCAAGGTGCAAAGGGGGTGGCAATGGTACCTGGCCAGAGCACAGAGGACCTCGGCCAGCAGAGCCGGACGATGAGAGCAGGGGAGGATGAGAAGAGCAGCCAGGACAGCCGCCGCAGCAGCCGCCACCACCTCCGCCAGCTCCCAGCTGCAGCAGGTAACGCGGCAGGAGCTGAATGCCAGCTGCAGCCAGCAGCAGTGGCCGCGTAGCTAATGCTCAGGGCTGGGGGAAAACAGCCCTGCGAAGCCAAGGGGCTCTCAGGGCACACCGTCTTGATTCCTAAAAGTGTGAGAGGGGAAAATGCGAGTAAGGAAGGGAAATGCCAGCTTGAATTTTGAATGAAGGTTTATGTGATACTTTTCCCAAAAGGCCTCAGTCCTACTGTTCATGCATGTGCTGTCTGTTGTGTATATCCTTGTCCTTTAGGAAGATCGGTCACCTGAAAAATCGGAAAATCCACTGCCATCTAAGATAACAACAGTGCTCCGGTCCTTGCATGCTTGGGAGCAATTCAGCCTTTTTCACTGAAGTGGAGGGAGGCCAGGCAAGCATTGCACCTACTCACGCAGGGCCAAAGTACAGGGTAGGGGAACAGGGAATCTCCTTTGCCGTTTTTCCCCTAGCATTGCAGGAGGAAACCAGGTTTTTGTGCTGATTCCCTGAAAAATCAACTGCATAATTTCTTTTGCAAAAGATTTTTGAGTACTGAAGCTGAACTTTGTAGCTCTTCGCCTTTGCTGTCCTACCCAGCCAGTTTTTCTAGGTTATAGCACGATTTTGCATCTTGAGCCTCTTTCACTGATGATAACATCAAGGGGAAAACGACCCACAATCATGACATTTCTCACCCACAAGACAGCTGTACCCAAACAGGAAAGCATGGCTGTAAGCCAGAAATTACTATGTCCCAAGCAGGTTTTGTTCATTTAAAAATCAGTGAACTGACTAACCCACGAATGTTCAGTTACCACAGGTGCAAATGCTTTGTAGGGGTGTAATAGTGATTACTGCAGCAACATTTACTGATACCTGGAAGCAGAGGTTAATCGAGAACAAAAAGCCAGTTGTTGTACAGACATATTTAACATTACCTTAGGGTATGGGGGGAGCAGTGCAGATGGTTACAGGATAGCATTATCAAAGGGAAGCACAGCAGCTACAGTAAACAGACAATAAAAGTTACTGCAGCACAAGGGCTACGGTTAGAAGAGTACTTGCATATTACACACTTGGCCTCACCCTCAGAAATTAAAGCAGTAACCTGAGGAATTTATAACTACCTATCTAGGAATTAAAAGAACTTGTTGATTCTTACTGGCAAATAACAAAACAAAACCCAAATGCCATTTAGTGTATTGAAAGGGCAGGCTGCCTCCTGACATAATGAAAACACATGGCAGAGCGCTAAGAGAGATGGAGAGATGTTCAGGGTGGGTCTGTCCAGGATCTACACTCCCCATCTTTCCATCAGCACCAAGGGGCTTTTTTTCACGAAATCTGAATATTACTCACAGAACACATTTGTCAGGCTTATGCTGTACAAAGTATACAATGCTTCCCACCATTGCAGGCATTCAGATGTGTGAAAATGCACAATATATTAGCTTCCTTCTGCCTTCTGTTTTAGTTCAATTTAAAAAATACTTGTTTTGGTTTTGCTTTTCACACTTGGGTGGGAGGAGTCACATTTGTCAAATGGTCATGATCCCACATGGCCCTGACACTATTTTTGGGTAAATTTAATATTTTCCAGCTCTGCTTGCAACATAACTTTGCCCAAAGACACCATTTGTTTCATCCCGTAGGGTCTTGTTGAGTAACTGTTTTGGATCCCATGCCAGACCTCTAGATGGACAGTTAGATCAGATGTATCCTAGCTAATAGGAGAAATGCACCTATTGAGCAGCTACTGGATCTAAAGAAACATTAGGCGTTAGAATAGATCAACAGGGTAACACATACCTCTTTATACCAGACAACTGGATGAGACAAAGAAAGTAACTGTGACAGTGCAGCAGAGATCATGATGGCATGAAAATGAAATAATCACCTTTTATGAGAAGCAAACCCTTGACTTAATTATGCAGCAATTCCCAAAATATGCCATTAAATATCTATTGTACAAACCCATGTGATCCACATGCTATACAGTTTAGCAAAATGCTCCTCTAAAGACCATTTGGGGAACTGTAAATGCTGTTTCCCTGTAAAGGCCAACTTCTTGTATGTCAGACAGCACTTAGAGAAGAAATATGTTGTTAAAGATATCTTAAAATTTTCAGATACAGATGCTGGAGTTTTAAAATTTATCATGGATAGATACCTTGTTCAATTGAAAAAAAGGAGATTCCATGCTGTGGGTTCATGCCTATGCAATGCACTCAATTCATTGTGATTTTCTAAGCTGTGCTTATTAACCAATCGGAACCAGAGCTTGATTCCACTTGCCAAATGTCTAAATAGAACAAAGAATCCCCAAGGATTTAAAGAACATATCTATTTGACCTTCCAGGAAAATACTTTTCTTCCCTCCCAAAATGAGACATTTCTCAGCCCAGATTAAACCAAAGTCAATGCTGGAAGAGACTGTCGAGTCCCCTCCTATCAAGACATGTATTTGCACAGGTCACATAAAGTAATCACCCATCCCACTAGTTTCCTGTATGCACACGGCATGTTCTCATAGGAGAAAGGAAAGAAAAACTACATCACAGAAATCTCAGTGTCTGAACTAATGTGGAGTGTGGTGCTGCCAAGATGAGCTGGAAAGGGCTCCCAGGCGCCTTCCCTGTAGCTCTCCTGCACATGAAGTGGGGGAAACATGGTGTTTTTCTCAGCTCAGCCTGCTTGCAGATCTTTCCTGGCACAGATCATTTCTCTGTAATGCCCATAAAATACATGCACAGACCAAATATTTTGCCTTTGGAAGAACCATTTTTCCCAAATATGTGCTTGAAAATAGTAAAGGGCCACTCCCTTACTACTTGGCCCCATCCAGTCTCAGCAGCAGTACACTGTGCTATACTACCACTGTGCCTGGTCTCCTTTTCAGTAACGAAGCATAAACATTTCCAGAAAATGTTCTTAAAGATAAGTTTGTTTGCCAAGTAGTGCTGCTTTTGACCTGAGTAACAGTTGTGAGAAAGCATTTTGTTTACATGGGGAAACTAGAGAATAGACTTTCCAATCACTTGTCACATAACAGCCACACACTCCTTAGCCGTGGAGTTTGCTGCAGGCAGAAGGAGAAATTTCTCTGGAAGTCATCATTAAAATATTTTATTCCCCTGGGCTGCACACTGCCATGTATTTTGCAGGCATCTCATAAAAATAAAAGGAATATATATTTTAAAGAAGCTTTTTTTTTTTTTTTTTTTTTTTTTTTTTTGAAAAGGAATGCCTAAGAACTGCCAGCAACAACATTAAAAGTGACACTTAAAAGGATCGTGAGTACAACTACTGCAACAGGCTTTATCTGGAAATGTTAAAGCAAAACATATGCTGAAGTCAGAAGGCATTTTGTGTGGAGGAAGACCACAAAGGAGAACCGAGCAGAGATTTCAGGGTTTAACTCAGCAGGCAGTTCTCAGCAGGCAAGTCTTAGTTACAGCAGTTAAACAAAAGCTCATAGTAATATAAGGATGTTTCTCAGCAGAATAGGGCCTGTGCGGAACTAGAGACACCAAGTTAACTGCTGAGTTTGCTCCTGCTAATGCAGAAAGGCAACGTGTCTCCCTCTGCATCACATCAGAACCTGCCTTGCATTCAGGGGTCTGCTTTAATTACAGCCCTCTGCTATTTCTACATGACTGTGGGTGTTTGTCACTGGACACATGAACAAGGACACCAGTTGACCCAGTAAAAAAAAAAAAAAAAAAGAAACATTAAGACATCGGTCAAGCTGCTGTACTAGGAGAAGAAAGACATATATAGGCTCGAGTACTTCCCTCGCAACTTCCCAGGTGTCCAAGCTCCACCACACCCAGCTTGTACGCCTCTCAGATTAAAAATAAATAATCACCTCGGTGGCTCTGATCTGAGGAGCACAGGCTGAGGAGAGCAGAGTCTGGATTGTAAAGAACAGTGCTGACGGTGGACTCCATCAAGATATTTGAGTTGGCACTGCCATTTTGAACCAGAAACTGGAACCATACAAAACTGACAGTCACACATTTAAAGAGTTAAAAGCCATGCAGGAGCAGGACACAGACCTCAAAGTATCAATAAGAGACACTGCCTACACTGTTGTGTTTCTGCTGGAGAGCCTTAAACTCAGGTTTTGTCCCTTTGTTATTTAACATTTTCTCTCAACTGCCTGGAGGAAGATAATAATGGATTATTTTAAGGTGATAAAGGTGACAGGTGATTAATAAATGAGATATATCGCTGGCTGAATTCAATTCAGATGGCTTGGCCTGCTGACTGCAAATTAACGTGCTGTCTGGGGTGCCTCTCTGCTAACTTTAGACATCTGCATCTGAGCAAGCCGCACAGATTCCTTTTATAGGCGATGGAAAGAAATAGGCATCTGACCTATTTCAGTTATCTAGAAGTGTCTATTTTTCACAAGTGGTTACAGAAGAAATCTAGAGATGCTGTAGACCTCTCACAGTTAGGTAAGTTGAACCCATCCTGTGCGTTTTAATACAGACAACGTAAAGTGATTTGCATCCCTAGCTAGGACGCAAGAAGGCAGGCCATATTTAAAGGAAAGGCAATGCCTTGGCAAGAACCCAGTCAGAAAAGAAGCTGGTTGTCCTGGAGGATAACCAGCAGAAGATGAGCTCCTGTACATGGCTGTGACAATCCTTAGATGAGTAGAGGGGGGAATATCCACCAAGAGCAGGACAATTATGTCAAATTCCTATCTGGCACTGTACAGCCACTGCAGGAACACTGGGTCTGGCTCAGGATTTATTGAAGAAGTTGATAATCTGGATAGAGTTCAGAGAACAGGCTCTGAATACTTAAGGGACTGGTAAACTTGTAAAGCCTCACTCACAGGCTGTGTAGCTTATCAAGGAGAGGTCTGTGGGATGACTCAGTGACAGATACAATTTTGTACTTAGTGAACACAGCTAAGTGCAGGCAAATGGAGAATGGGATCTGGTGGCTGGAAGCTGAAGTTGCAGAAATTAAGTCTGCAAATAATTTATGATAATTTACAGTGAAAGCAATGAACCATTGGGACAGCTTGTGACTTAAAGTCATTGGCTTTCAATCACTAGCAATTTTAAAATAAAAGCTGAATATTTTCAATAGCCTAGTTCAAATAAATTATCATTTAAACATGTCTGAAGGGTTATGTTGTGCTGTTTATGAGTGTCAGACTGGATGACCACAATGGTCTGTTTTGCCTTCATAATATGTAAAGAAAAATCTTAGATTCAATCTGCATGGCTTAATGACATAAAATACAGAGGTATCCAAGAAAGCACAGATATCAGCACTGAGCAGAAGTTTGGGCAGAGCACCGTGATCAAATTATCAGTGTGGTTCCGATACCAAAGATCATTCATTCAGCACAACACCGTGTTGTTACCAGCCCTGATTTCCAGCCAGGATTCGTTGGAGGGGTATATCTCCCAGATCTAGTAATATACACCAAGCAGGCAAGTCACAAGTATAAAGGGGAGGGAGAAATTAGGTTTTGCAATGATAGAGTGTATACTGCATGCATGTGTTGGAGGATGGAGCATATGTAGCACAAAGCAGCTTAACTGGAGACAGTAGTACTTCCACTGAAGTGCTATTTAGCATGTGAAGGAAGTACAGCAGGACCTTGCCCTAATCCATGCACTAACCTCTGTTTAAAATAAGTGCAATGATCTCGGATCCTGCAGACATAAAGGAAGAAAAAGCTTTAGACATAATACAGACATGGATGACAAGAAAAATATTAAAAAAATATTGTTTCATCACTGGAACATTTTGCAAATTTGCTTCTGACATTTTCTCCAAGCTGTCCCCACCTTCATCACAACAAATCTACCATCCACCCCCACCTTCTGAAAGACTTCTTGCAGTACTCCCATTTCTTCCATGACCTTACAGCTCATCATACCAAAACCATGGGTTTTGCCCATCTCTTGTCTACCTCTGGCTTGCCAGCCACCCAAGCCCAGAGGCAGAGTGGGCTGAGGCGTGCTGGGTGCACTCAGCAACTTGGGGCTGCTGCTGCTTGGCTTCTGCTTGGCTCAAAGGGAGCAAACCCAGAGCCAGGTAGGAGAGCTAATAGGCAATACTTATCTTAATAGACTTAATGGGCTTACACATCTCCCCTGACCCTGGAATCAGAGCTTATACTCACACAGTTAAACTCTGCTGCCTTCCAGAATAACCCAGACTCCTGCGGAGTAGGTTGCAGGGTGGGATGGTGGGCTCACGCCTTGAGCCAAACTGCCTCCAGGAATTGTTAGGAGAGCAAGAGGTGGCTTGGGGCACAACCATGCCAGGGACCATACCAGCAATTTATTGGAATACATGGCCATGTGCCAGGGTCCAGGCTTGGGCACTGGCATTGTTTATTTTAGTAGTGCAGACATTCTGCTAGGGCTTCCCTCCTCCTCTCTTTTCACAATTTGCTTCATAAATGTAATATCCTCTGTCAAACCGGATTGATCCTTACCAGTGTGCTCAAAAGTTATTGGCAAGGAACTCCAGGCAGTCAGCGTGATCAAAGAACCTTAATGCCTTAGAAAAATAAGTGAAAAATAAACAAAGTCTATGTATCATTTTCAATCAGACCATATACAACTTTCCAGCCAAGCTGGAAAGTACTTTTTCCAAGAGAATTAACTGAAATACAGACTCTTTTATGCTGCAAAAGCTACCTCTCCTCAGACACATCCTAATCTCTCCAACTAACCGGAAAATCAGAAGTCAATTTACTCTTTTCCTATTTGTGTGGCAGCCAACATCATGATGAGAGGAAAATCATGCCGAGAGAAAGAACAAGACCAACAATAACAAACTGATATATTCCTCAAAGTTTAGGGTGCAAAAGGCTTCACAGTTAGTAGAATATGAACAGTCAAATCTATCTTGCAACAATAAACAATGAATCACAGTTGGATAAAACGAGTTTGTTTTAAAGTGGACATTCAGAGGCATATAATCTCCATTTGGTTTATGTTTTCACCATCTGTTTTTTATTCCTGACATTGTTGCCATCATAAACTATGCAAAATATTTGATCCTGATATTCTGAAGTATCTGAGATTAGTCATGGGCAAAGCCCAGAAAGTTCATTAATTTTTACCTCAAAGATTGGTGTTCCTAGAATATCCCAGCTATCTGGATCAGCCTCATGCTCAGTGGGTAATTTTCCATCAGGTGAAGCACCGGAATTAGGAAATGGAGAGGGAAAACTTGTTACTTATTCAAGTCAGGGTTGAAGCAGTTTGGCTAGGAAATTACTGCCTTCCTGGCCCATGGTACACTAGCTGGGTGGACATGACTTCCTCAGTTCAATACAGGAATAAAACTGAGAACATCTCAAGGCAAAAACTGCTTTCTTACCAAAAGGTTGTTATTGTCAGTGTTGCCTTTTGCAATGACATTCTGAAGTAGAAGGTTTAATTATTTAAAGCCTGATCAAAACCTTATTGACTTCTGATCAGTAAGACAAGGAACTCAAAGGCATTTATATGAATTAAAAAATGTATTTTTTTGTTCTTTTCAAAAATAGCTTTTTATGTCACCACTGGGTTTGTACACACCTAACTCCTTTGCCTAAAAGTTACAAAAAGATTTTTTTGACTGGCATATCAAATAAAGTTATTATTAGTTATCAGAATGTTGCAGAAGTCACACTTTCTAGTTTTTGTGGTTTTTTCTCTTATTTCAGGTTGTGGAACATTTACTTTTCTATCTTCTGCTGTTGCTGCCGTAAGTGGACTTCTGATGGGTTACGAGTTGGGCCTTATCTCTGGAGCTCTCCTTCAGATGAGCAGCATATTAGCACTCTCTTGCAAAGAGCAGGAAATTGTTGTAAGTTCCCTGCTTTTTGGGGCCTTATTTGCATCCCTTACGGGTGGATTCCTGATAGACCAATTTGGAAGGAGACTTGCTATTATTATTGCATCTTCTTTACTTGTGTTGGGAAGTCTGATTTTACTGCCCTATGAATCATACGGGATACTTATTGTGGGACGGATTGCCATAGGTATTTCCATCTCATTATCATCAATTGCAACATGCGTGTATATTGCTGAGATCGCCCCGCAGCACAGAAGAGGTCTCCTCGTGTCATTGAATGAACTCATGATTGTGATAGGCATTCTCTTTGCCTATATTTCAAATTATGCGTTTGCCAGTGTATCTCATGGCTGGAAGTACATGTTTGGCCTTGTGATTCCATTAGGTGCTTTGCAGGCTATTGCCATGTATTTCCTTCCTCCAAGCCCTCGGTTTCTTGTCATGAAAAATAACGATGAAGCTGCAAGCAAAGTACTGGAGAGGCTACGGGAAACATCAGATGCTACTAAAGAACTTACTGTGATCAAGTCTTCCCTGAAAGATGAACATCAATATAGTTTCTTGGACCTGTTTCGTTCAAAAAACAACATGAGGGCCCGAATGTTGGTAGGACTCACTCTAGTCTTTTTTGTGCAAACAACTGGGCAACCCAACATTTTGTTTTATGCATCGACTGTTTTGAAGTCGGTTGGGTTCCAGAGCAATGAAGCTGCCAGTTTGGCTTCTACTGGAGTTGGAGTGGTTAAAGTGGTCAGCACAGTCCCAGCCACGGTTTTTGTGGATCAAGTTGGAAGTAAAACTTTTCTATGTATTGGCTCTTCTGTTATGGCACTGTCGTTGGTCACTATGGGCTTAGTGAACCATAACATACATGTGAATTTTACTAATGTCTGTAGAAGCCAATCTCCAGAGGATTTCTTTCTCCAGAGACCAGAAAACCTCAGCGGTGTCACCAACGGGAGTCTCAAGGACCTCTTTGCTAGCATGGCTTCACCAGAAAGATTGTCATTTGATGCGCAGAGAAGCCCAGATGTTGCTAGGACAGGAGAACTGAACAGGACTGCCCTGGCAGGAGGCAAAAGCACAACAGGGTCTCACCTGAAAAGTGGGGAGGTTCCTGCTGTCCTGAAATGGCTCTCACTGGCCAGCCTCCTTGTTTATGTTGCTGCATTTTCCATAGGTCTTGGACCAAGTAAGTGTTTCATTTTTCTAACTCTTTGTAATGATTTACTTACAAGTGGATTAAGTGTTGGGATGACATGCCCAGCTTGGCAACAGGCAGTTTCCAAGCTGAGCAAAGCAGTGTTTTCTGCTAATATGCACTGGTATTGTCACAGGCTGTCCCGGTTGTGACCTGGGGTGTACTTTTTAGGAATATGTCTTGCTCATTAAGATCAAGGGCCTGATCTCCTTTCAGTTCAATGAAATTAACTGCTCCTCTTCAGTGAAGTTAAGAACTGCTGTGAGCTTTGTAAAGCAAAATTATGGGAGCCCTGGTTATCTTTTCTCTTCCTAGTCTATTGTGTCCTTACATTGGGAAGGTTACAATGTAGGCATTTGCTGCTGCTAACTCATAAACCCAAGATAATGATGAGCTCTAGACCTCTGTATGGTATGACACCATCAAATCCATGAAATGCCAGAATGCCTGAGTCCTGCTGAGGGCCTGGACCCCTGACTATATAATAGTCTTCAGATACAGGCATCATGGTTTAACCCCACCTGGCAACTAAGCCCCACCCAGACACTTGCTCACTCCCTCCTGGTGGGGTCAGGGAGAGAATCGGAAGGGTAAAAGTGAGACAGCTTGTAGGTTGAGATAAAGACAGTTTAACAGGTAAAGCAAAAGCTGTGCATGCAAGCCAAACAAAACAAGGAATTAATTCACCACTTCCCATCAGCAGGCCTGGGTTCAGCCATCTCCAGGAAAGCAGGGCTCCATCACACAACGCTTACTTGGGAAGACAAACACCATCACTCCAAACATCCCCCCCTTCCTTCTTCCCCCAGTTTATATACTGAGCATGATGTTCTATGGTATGGAATAACCCTTTAGCTATTTTGGGTCAGCTGTCCTGGCTGTGTTAACTCCCAATTACTTGTGCCCCTCCAGCCCTCTTGCTGGCAGGGTCTGAGAAACTGGAAAGTCCTTGACGTAGTACAAACATTACCCAGCAACGACCAAAAACATCAGTGTGTGATCAACCTTATTCTCACACCAAATCCAAAACACAGCACTGCAGCAGCTACTAAGAAGAAAATTAACTCTGTCCCAGCTGAAACCAGGACAATAGGAAAGATATTAAAGGTATAACTCATGAGTAAACTATAGTGTCATTGCCTCTACCTGTTGAACAGCACAAGTGGAAAAACACTAGGGCACATCACTGTACAACCAAGGTACTGCTGCAGCTGCCACCACACTTGCATGGTTCCCACTGTCTCCAGAGGAGAACGTCTGCCATTCCCAGAGACTAGCAATTAAACCTCTCTGTTTTGTTTTGCTTTGCTTCAATAGCACTTGCATATTATTGTATTTTGAAGGGGTTGGTTTTTTAAGCCACACTGCAAAACCCACATGCACAGAGTCCATTATTTATTAACAGACTTGGTGTGCTTTTGTGCCCTGGCTCAAACTTGCCTTGCAAACACACTGTACTCCTGCTGCACTATTATGATTAAAAGCTTGCCAGAAGAATACAACCCAAGAATTGCACTAACAGCAACTCCCCTGCAGTTTTTATTTATTTTAAACATTACTCACTGGAAGAGCAGCGTAAGATAAGCATTCATCGCCAGGGCAGCGAACTTCACTGTGTTATTGCAGCATTATTCCCTCCCTTGCAGACCATCTTGGGGCTGGATTCTGCTTTTGATGACACAGGTTCAAAACAAGGGGTGCAGCCCTGAAGAGAAAATGTTACTTCAGCATTTACTGGAGTGTTTCAAACACACATCTAATGACCCTCAAGGCAGGGGCATGCGTTCAGGCTTGGCCTCCTGTTGAAAGCTGCTTTCCCGTTGACCTCACTGTAAATGGGTCCTGGTCATTTGAGTTGGCCTAATGTGAAGTTAATGATAACGACGTCTACTTCCTTGAGGGCTACAGAAACTGACTAGTCTGAGAAGTCTTTGAGGCCCATGCTTGTTTTCTGACCTCATTCTTGACTAAGAGCACAAATACCCTCAAACAGCATATGCGACAGAACAGACATGTCTCAGCTCCAGCATGCTGAAATCATGTATGATAAAGCCACAGTCAGGCAATTTAAACTGACAGATGCGTTTGGGTAGCAAGTGATGGTCAGGTCTAGGAGAGATACAGGTATTTAAAATTGCAGATAAGTACTTTCAAGACATTTTTGTGCCTTTAAAAGTACACTATTCAGTTAAAATGGACAATGTATAGAAAATGCAAAGGTCAGAGATTCAAGAGATTGCTGGAATCTGCAAAGGACCTATTGTAATTAAATAATCTGGGTTGGGAGGCACGGTTATGAGTTGTGTCACATGTTCAGCCTTCAGTATCTGCTGCTTGGAGTTCAAATCCTTGAATATATTTTAAAAGTCTACCTTTCTTATCCTCAGTATGCCTTTCTTAGTGTAAAGAAAAAGACAAGCCCCTCTGCTTATATAAAGTAAACAGTTTTAACATGTTTATTATCCCTACTCTTAAAAAAAAGATACTCATCTCTAAATCTGGTCTGTGGTCTGGACCAGACTGTTAGCCATTGATACTCTGCAACAGGAGGGAGGCATCGAGGCTGCACTCGCTGGCTGTTGTGGCCAGGCAATGCCCAGGCACCTAGCAACAAGCACTGTAATCCCCACACCACTATATTTTCAATGTGAACATCTCACACTTGGCGTGTTGTCTTCCTGTCCTGCTGGCTGAGGTGAAGGCTGTGCTGGCGATGTGTCTGTTTGTAACTTACACATCAAATGAGCCTCTTTTGGACAAAGAACAAGGGATCTTGCTCTTTTCCCTCCACTCCACAAAGCCATTTCTGGAGCAAATTCACCCACTTTATTTTGAGTCCCTGCTGCATTATGTTCTGTGGGGATAAAGGAGAGTCTGTGTAGCACCATTAGGAAAATAGCACACTTTTCATTGGGCAGATCATGCAACCTCAGCTCTATCATCTTTTTTTAATTACTTTGTCCTTTTTTTTCCCCCTGCCTTTTTTAGGGTTCTGGTTAAAGTTCTAGCTAAAGTCCACATTTGCATAGCAGACGTTTATAAATTTTGTATTTTCCCATGAATTCTCTTTTGTCTCCAAATTACATGAAGTAGATGGATTTTTTAATGAACTAAACATATGCTAAATATATTTATTGCAATTTATCAAAGCACCCAGGCAGCACAGTGATGAGTACTCAAAAATAGACAGCGAGAGATAAAAGCCATTTTTGCATTATAAAAGAATTCACAGACTAGCAAGCATCTGCTTAGTAATTTTTCTGATTCTGAGGTGCTTTATATTTATATCATCAACCCTTATGCAAGATAAAAAGAGTATTTCTGCTGCTCTGTTTTGGATTAATTATGTTTGATGAACTGTGATTCAACTGCTTGTTCACACTCAATTTCACACAATTATGAGGACGTTTTGTAGGTGCAACAAATCAGTGTTGCATTACATTGCAGAACAGCACATGCTGTCTCTCCAGGTGTGTTTGCAGAGGCATTTCAAGGCAGTTATTAGCTAAGGGGACTTACCCGACAGTCACCTTTGTCTTGACTTACCTTTGTCTGTATATCAGAAAGGTCAGATGAGGATCAACCATTGTCACCAGGGAAATGAGCCCTGGTGAGCCCAAGAGCCCAAAAGAGACCTCTCTCTGGCTGCCAGGTGAAGGATGAGGAGTGCAAGAGGGGCTCTTCATTGTTTTCAGTGCATGTTTGTACAGAGAGACAGTCAAACCTGCTGTATGTCGAAGGGGGGACAGGAAAAATAGGAGCCTTGCAGAAATGCTGCTATGCCTTGCACAGGGAGCAGTGAGTGCAGGCTAATGAGATGAGTGCAGTGTGGAGGTAGATCACCAATTTGTCATCCAAGGTAAAAGCTCAATGTGTCCCTGGAAATCGATTTAATATGAAGGACACACAGAGACATTGTAGTCAGGGCCGTGACCACGCATGACCACCTACCTACTAAATGACACAGAGTTAACCAAAATAGTTGCAGAGCATCTCATTTGCCAGATGCTCTGTTCAAACAACCTGAGGGGCAAAAAATAGTGGTCCTTTCTTATAAAGAGGTGTCACCTCCTTCACTCATCACTGTTGTGTATTACGGTATGTTGAGATGCAGGGACCAGGAAAGCCAGACTTGTGGAGTGTCAGACATTTTTCAAAATAAGGCTGTGAATGTGGGGCTCTTGGTGTTGGATGGAGCATGTGCAAGAGAGTTCTCTTGATAGGGCAACTGCAGGGCAGCTCTAGCCCTTCTGAAACGGAGTGGGTGCCCAGAGCCCTGCTGCTTTATTGGCGGACCTGACGAACAAAATTCAGATTCAGGTGTCAGGCGGCACCCGTTACCAAAGATCTGCTTCTCTGCCCTGACCATCTCCTTTTGCACCATTTAGGATCAAAGACTAAATAGGGACAACTTCCCTCCATATTTTCCTATATATCCCGTAAGTGAGGGGGGTCTCTCTCACTGAGTGATCTCACCAATAAGTAGCCGAAGGAGACAGTAGCACCATACACAGTAATACAGGGATGCAGCGTGGTCTGCAGCCAATCCTCTTTTGTCCAACAAAATCAGAGGCGCTCCAACAAGTCCTAGTCTGAGAAACAAGTAATGCAAACTCAGTCTGCACCCAACACAGCATATGTTTTCCCAGTCTGAATTTGTTCTAGGAAACAAAAAGCAAGTGAGCAAAGCAAGGCTTGGGTAGTACCTCCTTATATCGTGGTAGTGCTGTTCAAGGGAATCCATGCACATCACAGGGATATTTTGCTGTGGAGTGGGGAGCACTTTTATTGAGAGAATATTTATTATTGAGAGAATATTGAGAACAACTTTTATTGTTGAATGTGTGCATTTGGACTGCATGTATGGTACTGGTGCCTTGTACAAAAGATCTCTTTCTCCTCCTTTAAACACGTTTCTGTATAACTGCAAAAGTGTTTAGGCAGTTGGCCAGTGAGCTTTGGATAATCTGCTGGTGCAAATCATATCAGGTCTGCTGATTTCAGGGATGTATATCAACAAACGCACCTACAAGTGGCACCAAGGGAATGTTTCATGACATGAATCATCCTCAAAACCATTTAGATGCATAAAGTCCAAAGGTATTTATGTCTCTGCCTATCTGGGACTGAAGATGTTCTTCATGTCCTAGAGAAGCTGCCAGCATTGTGTGGCTCTCCAAAACCAAGGACCAAACTCTCAGAGCTCTTCTCTTGAAAGCTATCACATGCTCCTCTTCCAGGGGACTTCTTGGAGCCACAGGGATTCCCCAGCCCCAAGTGCTCAGAGCCCACGTGGTACACCCACAGCTGTGGCCACAACACACCCAAAGCAGATCAGCATCTGCAGCTGGAGAAATGTCTTCTGAGTTTCAGGGCTTGGCACAAAAATACCACACATACCCACCCACACAGACATAAAATCTAAAAAATATTTTTAATATATTTGTGATTGATAAATAAGTGCATAACGGGGTCTTGCAGGAGTTATTTAGAACTCATGGCAAACCCCACTTTTCCACATAGCTGTTACAGTCCCATCGAAGCACAGCTCCCCTGAGTGGGTTCTTGTAAGACTTCCAGTTGATATTGATTAAAACCTGTTAAATAGTGGAATTAAGCCCCCATAGGAAGCCTTCTCAGACTGGGATATTATGCCCTCCATTGCCATCTGCATCTGGGGACCCCTCATGTCTCCCTGCTCTCAGTGTGTGGGTGCAGAGGCACGTACAACTGCCTGACTGATGTTAGCAGGCAGATTCAAAGCTGTTGGGGCAGGCACAAGAGAGGGACGGAGAAATCCCCACCTGTCTCCACACAGGTTAATAACCTTGTGGTCACTACAGTTACTTTCTTCATCGGGAAACCTGGTCTTACAGCCAGGTTATGTCTTCCCATAAATGAAACTACTTCCCTTCTGAGTTACCTGTTGGTAAAGACTTTTTTGTCTCTGCTTTCCATTCAGCTTTAACCTGGATGCTTGAGCCCCAGGTTTAAGCACCCATATGATCCTAGCACAGGGAAGGGCGGCAGGCCACCAAACCCCCTTGGGTTACTTAGTTTCACACTGATTAAATTTGTTCCATATAAGGAACCTGGAATTGCAGATTCGTGCACCCCAGCCTGGGTCCTCCCAAGAAGGAGCAGTGACTAGGCTGTCGAGAAAGCCCTGCTGCAGTGCACCATCTCTCTGCTGCAAGAGCTGTGTGGGCCATCAGCCCTCTGAGGAGCAAAACCCACACAGGAAAGTCAATGAAGGCAAACTTCTAGTGAGGACAAATCTTAGGAGCATATTTTTACTGATGAAAGACTACTTTGGGAGGAAGAGATGTCTGTTTCTAGTTTCTATTCTATTCTATCCCCATGCAAAAACTCCCTCACTTTGTTTACATCTTATTGTGAGTTCTTGAAGTCATTTAAATGCAGGTTTAAACCCATGTTGGGGACACTGGGGAAGATGGAAGAAGGATCAGGCAAGAAGGATCAAGGGGGGTGGAAGAAAGCTCCAGGGTTCACATGGAAATTGAAATCCATGGAGGTAAGGAAGGAAGTAAGTCCCTCTTTCTATCCATCACTGTCCTTAGGTAATCTTATCTGGTCTGTGGTGGTCTTTCTTTATGTATTTTATTGGATTAAGCAAGCCAAAATTAAAAGCTGTAACACTCCCCTAAAGCCCAGAGAATTACAATGGAGACAAATTTAGTCTTCTTGACTTTGCTCCTGTGATTCTTAGATGAACTTGCTACCTGAGTTAAAGCATGATTCATTAGCACAGTTAAATGCAGAACCATTTATGTGTCTTTCACCTCAGTCACTAAATGCATCTGTAACAAACTGCAAAACAGCTGCTTTCACATACGACACTGAACAGCCCAGGGACTCAAATCACAGAGGTCATGTCTCTTGTCACCCTTATGATCCAGATTGCATAGGACTGCTTTTGCTCTGCCCCAAAATGCTCTTGGACTTAAACTTGGCCACCAAATGCTCTACCAGAAATCGGTAAACCTTGTGGGAAAGAAAACTATTAGTTTGGAATTTCTGACCCTCCATGGATTTACTTGTTTGTTCCTGTGTTTTGAAATACTGTCAGCTCTATGGCCTTGTGCTAGCTTGGAAAACACTGGTAAAAGATAGGGCTGTCTAGAGTTCACTTCAATTACTTTGATGTTGGAGCAATATTTCAGGCTTTTACATAACATGGTTATTGTATTAATTTATAGTGCACTTGAATTTGATGTTAGCAGGCATTCATGCTCAGCATTGCCTTGCACAGCATTTGTTTGCAATGTTTTATTTTTTAATTTCTACGTTTTGCAGAGCAGCTGTGGCCTGGCCTTAAATTTCACAGAAATGAGCAGCATCAGTTTTACATTGTTTTGTGGTTTACTCTGGAAAAGGAGGTAGTGGTGGGGATTAAATCAAGTGCTCAAAAACTAGCAAGTGCTTAAATGCTTTGTTGGATCTGAACCAGGATAATAAACCTTGGAAATGTGCATGTTTCACTGAGGATCAGTACAGAAAGTCCTGTTTCAGTTAATTAAAAAATGATCTTGGATCCTTTATTTTATGACAAGATTCCTAGCACTGTTCATTTGTACTGAATCATCTTTTAATGCATGCATCCATGTGGTTTGAATATGACACTCCTAGTATCTTAGTTCATTATTCCTGTGCTATTCAAATGGTACCTCATGTGGCCTTTATTTCACACTGTGTCTGTACCACCACGCTGCAGTAGAAAGACAAGGCATGTCAAATTGAAAAATAAAGCAAGGATTGTGAATTGCCTGCTTCTCCCTATTTCCTTGTCCCAGACAAGGTTTATCTGAAGCCCCTTGTTAACATGTCAGCTAACAAAGGTATTGGTTTGCCTTTTCACAGGCTGATTGGTAGTAGTGAAGTGCAAACCAATTTAAGGTATTTTTGGATAGCTGGACACTGAATTACAGTATTTAAAATTGCAGGAGGTGTTCTCTAAAATACCAGCCAAATATGTTAATCTTGTCTAACTTGATAGAACCTACAAGTTTGGGAGGCTTTTATAGGTGTTAAAAAGGTCATAATAAGAAAAAAAATGCTTTTGCAGTAATGACACATGGCAATGTCAGTGGGAGCTTCTCCTTAATTATTTTAGGACTCTGTTTTGCAAAGAGCAGAATAGCCTTGTTCAGCCCCGAGGCTGAACTTAAACTATACTGAGGTGCACAATCTGGGACATCATTTTCACTGACATCTGTGTTCCTGTTCGTAGTTTTAAGTATGCGAATGAGGGGAAGTCTTGGCAGATCAGGCCAAGGGCTTTGCTTTCTAAAAGAGGTACTGTGAAAAGAGGGAGTGACAACACCATGCCCCAGCTGATATTTCTGTGTCTCTGCTGTGATGGTGGTTCAATCTGCTGTTGCTGAGCACAAAATTTGGCCCTCCAAGGACTGCCCAGAAAAGGTGTCTGTGTCTTGCCATACTGTGCTCCATTTAAACAGCTATTTGAGTCAATATCCTGCATTATATAAATATATGTATACTGATAGTTTTATGTTAATGGATCTACTGACACAAAGGCACTGCTTAAGAGAAATGATCTCCTGTGTTTAAAATTAGGCATTTTTTTGAAGTTCTACTCAGCTTAGTTAGTAGCCACTGGCCAAAATGGAACATTTTACCTCCAGACCCACTTTATAAAAAAATCTAGAGAACGAGTTTTGCTGTGATTCTAACTAGTAATTGGGCCTAACAATGTTCTATTGTTCCACAGGGACATTATCTTCTGTAAAGTGGTGCATTGTCAAGTGAGTCTAGCATACCATCTCCAGCCAGCTTTCATACAATAATCAAGGCTGCCTATCATTAGCCAAATTTGCCCTTCTTACTTTGTAGGTCGAGTGTTCTATTTAAGCATTCAGTAAATAACAATGGCCTTTGATAATCATATTAAAGACAATGAAAGATTTTACATTCATTTCCTTGACCATGTTCTAGGAGAGAAGATCATTGTGATACTGAAATCTGTGAAAAAGTTTATGGGGCTTATGTCAAGTACTACAAAATCCCGTTTCCTTTGGCAGAGAGGGCTGGGAGGAATTTTTTACAGGCAAACTGATCTTTGCCCAGCTTTGTACAAAAACTAGACTGTCAGTAGAGCTTTAAGTGCAAAGACAGTATTTTATTTCACTCATAAAGATCATCACACTAAAACATGCATTATAAAGTATGAGAAAATAATTATGCCAAAAAGGTAAAAATGTGCAATCACATCACTTATCGCCGCTGCTGAGAAAGGTGTAAACTACAGCCAAACTGCAGAGAGTGTGGCTGGATGGTAAGTCAGTGTATGAAGTCAGGAGACTGTTTCTCCCCATGGCATCTGAGTTTCTATGTCACATTGAGCTCTGGGAGGAAAGCCAGGTAGGTTTTCTCAAAGGAAAGGGGGCACAGGAAGGCAACAAGCTTCTATGGCCTTTGAAAAGCAACCCTAAGCACAGAAAACTCTTATGAAAGGAGAACTAAAAGATGTTTTGTGGCAAACAGACCCAGAGCCTTCACACCTTCCTCCTGGCTGCCTCCCTCCAGCAGCAACCAAAGCAAAACATGAGCAGCAGTGACCAGTGAGGGACTTAACGAAACAGATCACTGCAGGCCTCTCACTAAATAAGTCACTATTGTAAAAGGGTGCTTATCCCTTCCACTGGCAGTTTTGTAAAGCATAGGCACAAGTCTCTATTTTGAAAGAACAAAGACTTAAATTGCCCCCAACTGCAGTGTCCTGCACTCCTCTGTTGTGCACCCCCTCAAGGACGAACATTAGCCCTTGGAAATTTACTAGAGTTACTAGAAAAACAGGTTTATTTGCCCCACCCAGCTGGATAATTTCTCCTCTCCATACTTTTTAGAAATGAAATATGTGATAATCTGAACTAATACAGGCACAACTTCTCCATGAATTAGAGCCTCTGGCTTCTGCAGTCATTCCTCTGCAAATGCCTCAGAGGATTATCCCAGATTCAATATTCTGAACAAATAAACACCTTCAAACAGGAATACACATTTCAGGTTTTGATTAAAAGGCCTTTTTTTGGATGGCAGTATGTGGTTTATTATAGTAAGCACCTTCTCCCTTGAAAGCTTGTTTTCCTTTTTCTTTTTCTCTCTTTTTTTCCTTTCTGCATACTCTGCTTGTTGTTCTACCTTGATGGGACAGTTTGAGTGTCTACATAACAAAGGACGAGAGAGACAGTGGCTGTGAAATCCAGTTGCAAACAGAATTGTCATCTCATACATCAGCTCAAATCAGCTTCTATTAAGGGACCTGAAAAGAGGTACAGACTATTACATACCTGCCTACAGTAAAGCTATGACATATCCTACTAATATATTTGCTGCTGAGCAGTGTTATTGGGTAAGATGGGCCACAAATCACATTAACTAAGACAATTCTACCATTCCTAGATCTTTATACATCTATCACTTCTTGCCCAGTAATCCTTCAGAGGGGAATCACTGTCTATAAGAAAGCTCTTCTGGTTTGTGACTATTCTTTCAAGTTGAAAATGGATGGTAATTGAAGATTACTGAAAATAGCTTTAAGAATATATTGAATAGCTTGCATGAAACAGGAAAACGCATACCAGACATTAAATTTTTTTCAAGTTCATGGAGATGAAAATTCCAATAGTTAAAAAAAAAAAAAAAAAAAAAAAAAAGAGTTAAAATGCAGGCTCACAATGGTGAGAAGGTTAGGGGAGGAAGGATGGCTGGGGAAAATCATAGGTGAAGTACATCTCACTGCCTTCCTTCTCAAGTGGCCCAGAAAACAGGGGAAGGACATAATGCACAGGTCTCACGGTCTTTTCCCCCCAAACCCTTCTGCTGCTCTAATGTAAATTGGAGCAGGCATGAGTGAAGGGTGATTTCCGTGTTCCACTGCAAGGTTCCTTAAAAAAGCACGTGAGTGTTCAGCCTGTCTGTTAGATAGTGATGCAAACAGTACAAACACTGGACAAAAATTTTTATATAGTCTGATACAGTTTAAGAGATAAAAGGATTAAATCCCACTGGTCCCAACATATGTTACTTCAAGGAGTCAGCCTAAGGGATTAACCATTAGAAACAGAAATGTAGAGCACCAGAAGAAAAGAAAAAGAATTTAAGATTTGCTCCTTTTGGATCATCAATGGTATCAGGTATCTTGCAACCAGTAGTCATAAAGCTGCTCAGAGAGAAGCACCTCGGAAGCCATAGAATGAGGTACGTATTGCTTTGCCCCCCAGAGATCAGGATGCAGCCAGAGGCATGAGATTAGCTGAGGCTTCTCATGACTCCCCTCTCAGCAACAGAGCAATTTCACTCCTTTTAATGTGTCCACACAAAGTCAGACTTGACCCTTAGCAGGCTGGCAGCATACACGCTCTCCAGAGCAATATAGCTGCTCATCAGCTCCATATTTGCTAGTTATTAATTTTGAGCAGCCACTTCAGTCTCATGTTATGGGGCAGAGCCAGAGAGACAAATAGCTGTCATTAAGCAGAGTCACCGATTTTTAATGCCAGTCATGATCATCTGCTTTGGCTTCTTGCACAAAACCATGGGCAGAGTTTCAGGCCACATTTCATGCATCATACCTCTTTTACCTGCTTTGGAAAAGGATAAACCCCCTCTCACCCTCTCTCCTTTCCAGTTTAAGCATCCCTCACTTTTTCCAGCCCCTCAAATCTCCTTCATTGGGGCTGCTGCAAAAGCCTTCGCAGGAGTTGCATTGCGTGGGTGCTGGGACAGTGCAGGTTACAGCAGTGGGTCCCCCTACCTCAAATCCCAGCTCTGCCCCAGAGCTGTGTGCCCTCACAGGTACACACCATGCACACCACGAAGGCTTGTGCCCTCCCCTGCAGCGTTACCTTTGAAAACAAGGCAAACCAGCGCTGAAGCTGGCCTTTTGTGAGAAGTAGTTTGCTATCTGGCTATTTGTGTTAATACTCAGCAGAGCCAGAAACCAGGTAAATCAAAAATCTGTGGGGTTTCATAAGTCTGGAAAAAATTCTGATCTTGGCAAAGCCAGGTATTAGCCATGTCCTTTGACTTCCCTCCTCTCATGGCAGCTTCTCAGTGGCTTACTTGAATCCGTCCCCAGTGTTGATCATTTTTTACATGTTCTTAGATGGTCTGCCTGCATTACTGGTGGGATAATCCCTTCCTTATCTTCCCTTGGACCTTGTGTTGCTAATAACCCAGTCCTTCCTTTCAAAGTCTTACATACTTCTGCCTACTTCCCTACTAAGCTGTAAGTCCACTTAATCTCTTTCCAGAGTTTATACCTCAGAAACTTGAATTCTTTCAAGTATTGTAACAGCTGCTTTCTAAATCTCACCATAAAGAACTTGATCTCACACAATACAGGTACAGGAAAGAAAAAAATGCTAAGCAGCAAATGAATACCAAGGGAATCTAATATTTCATTAATAAGAGCTGCTGAGCAGCTTCCAATTTGCTTCTGCTGCCTGGCAGGAATAAGGTCAAAACAAGGACAATTGTCATTCATGTACCTCACTTGAATGTTGAGTACCCTCAGGCTCCCAGTATTTCTCAGATATTGTCAGATTTTTCTGCTTCTCTGATGTAAATCTGTTTGTTTGGGTTTTTTTTAAATTATTTTTTATTTACTGCATAGCTGTAAAGTAAGGAAGTAAGGAAGAAATCACAGGAGGGTCTGAGACATTTCTTTGCATATGGCCCAAATATCAAGCTCATTAAGTTGGCCATGTTGGCTCAAACAAAAGGATCACTCAATCAATCTGTTACCCTGCCTCCAACAACAGCCAGGAGCAGATGCTGGGGGGAAATACATAAGAAAAGGCCCATGCAGCAGGCACAGTGTGTTCTTCTGCCTATCTGTAGTTTAGAAAACTTCACGAAAAATGTCAGGGATTTATTTTTACTATTGTGAACAATAGTTCTTGATGGATCTTTTTCCACACATACAGAGAAATAATGTTTTAACATCCAACCTTTAATCATTTTAACCCACTAATGTTTTTCACATTTGAAGTATCTTGTGAAAGTGAGTTCCATAGTTGAAATGCATTGTCTGAAAAAGCACATCTTCCCACTTTGCCTAACTGTTGTTGCTAATAACTTCACTTGGATTCTCTTAGTTTGTGTCTAAAAATGTACTGAAAACCTCTCCTCTGTTTGTCTCCACTTCAACTGTTTCCCTCTGCTCTATGTTGTCTACGCTGAAGAATCCCTGTTTGTTTAATTGCTCTTTGCAGCGCCCATTGCACACCTTTCTCCATGACTCATGTAGTTCTGAGTTGACCAAATTTGCATGCAAGTTGGCAAATACAGAGGCACAGCATTCTCACTGGCACATTACAGTGTTCCCTTCCTAATAATTGCCAAGCCTGTTTGCACCCATGACCTCTGCCTCGCAGGAGCTGATGCTGTCCCCAAACTGCCCACGGAGGCTCTAGCACTCCTGCCCTGAGCAGTGCTGGCATGCTGAGGTGGGTACTGGTGGCTTGTTTTCTCCCTACATGTTGCTTTGCATGTGTGGTAAGAAATTTTATGGTTCATTTTTTTCAAAGTACTCAATATTTTGAGATCCTGTTGTGTTTATGATCCTTCTTCATTCTTATTACTCTGAATAATTTGTACCATCAATTAGTTTTGCTCGTGCATTCACCTCCCTTTCCTGAGAGATATGGAAATATATTGAGCAGATCTAGTAATCTCCTTCCACTGTTAAAACTGGCCTTGTCCTTTGTTTCTTTTTATAAACAGTTACTGATCTACATGGATATCTTCTCTTGTATCCCATGACATTTCACCAGAACTCTTGGAAACTGAAAAGCACAGTGGCTCATTCATTTTGATCCCCATGTTCCTTAACTCTTTCAAATAGACATGGCTTTCCTCAGCAAAAACTTGACAGCTCTTCCTCAAGACACTATAAATACCTTCCTTTCCTTATTCCAACTGAGATTATCCTAGCTCCAGCCAGCAGCGTAGTACAGAAGCCTGCCAAGGTGTCCCCTTCCTGCACCCCCATGGAACGTTTTCTTCAGTGCTGGCATGTGTCACCTCTTCCGTCTCTGGTCTCTCACCCTCTCAGCTAGCAGACTCGCAAAATACTTGGCTGCCTGATGATGGGACTGCAAGTAACTTTTCAGCAATTATATTGTATTTTCTTTGTTTGGACACAGTGTACACCTTTATGGAAGGTACATTTCTCTTTCTAACAGCTTTCTTCATTCAGTTGTTTATCTGTGCTGAGCTATTCATTTTTTATTTTATCCGGTTGTATGTGTATTTTAAGCCTCTAATCAGGTAATGTAAGCATTCTCCATAACACTGCTGAAGCATTTGTTCTAATTTTCCTTTTAATTACTTTATAGAAAGCAGGTTTATTCTAGTATTGTTCTCCTTTTGAAGCAAAATGTGATAGGCTCTCGGCTCTTTCATTTCTACAAGAATACTGAATTTGAAATAACAAATAGAAGTATCTTTGTGACAGTTGTATCTTGAACTACTCATGCTAGCACTGAAGCAAGATTTTCTTTTTTTCCCTCTCATTAAATATCAGGCAAAGTGCTAAAAGAAGCCATCATCTATGGTATCTAAAATTTAGCCCCAGCACTGTACTCCATTATGCAATTTATTCAGCTTTAATGGCAGCAGCTGAACTCTTCCATTATTATTCTGTTTTCTGCCTTTACAGCCTGTGACTTTGTTTAGAGATGAATGTCACCATCCTGGTCAAGGGATTGTTTGTACACCTGAATCCTCCACTCTTCCTACTTGGGCAAGGAATCAAGTTTCTGTGATATTTAATGAAACATTTAAGTTTTTGAACCAATGCAATATTTTCTTCTGCATTTGCAGTGGGTGTTCTTTTCTCTAGATTGAACCGTAACAAAAGACCATTCAACTGTAAAATTTTTCTTAACTGCTGTCAACATACAACACACTGCAGGTCAGCAAAGGTGAGTCATTACCTGCAGCCACTGCATGAACAAATCCTGCAGTTGTTGAATCTAACAGAGAGATTCAGGCTGAGCCCTTAGCCCCATCTCTGACCCACACTTGACATGGAGAGCCCCAGCTCTTTACCCATCTGTTCCACAAACAGCAGCCAAGGGTAGCCAAAGCAGACAGTGAAAGCTATTGAGTGTGTGCAACGTGGTTACTATCACAGCATCCTTTTGAAATAATGCTAAGATTGCACAGCAGATGGAGCTGGGGGGGGTGGGGGGGGGGTGGGGGGGGCAGGCAGTGGGGGCCGGTATTTGGTCTCTCTTTTCATGGATAAGCTGATTTGCCCTGTAAAGTGCTACTGCTTAGGCTGGTGAAGGCAGAACACATAGACGTGTGGATGACTTTGCAGTGACTTTGAGGACAGGCGGGTTAAATTTCTGCAGCACTGCATGCACACGACGCACAAGGTAGCAGCAGTCATTATGAGTGGGAGCCCAAACCTACTTCCAGGCTCCCCAAGAGAAAGCCACATCCATGCTGTACCTACAACAGCTGCTGCTTTTTGGCCAAGGTACAAATAGTAAAACCAATCCCAGAGAGGTGCTAAAAGCAAAGAATTGATCGTTATCACTGCCTCAGCTTGGGGTGAGGGATAAACAGATTGTAATAAGTGTCAGATTTCTACAACTGCACTTTCTTCTTGGGGAATAAGCCTATCCACTCCTCTCCAGCTAAGCAGAGGTCAGGGCCATGCCAGAGGAAGCAGCTACCATTAGCAGATATGAAGAGCAGATCTGCTGCATTGGTGGGATCTGTCTGAACTAAATAACTGGTTGAAATAAGAGCAGCTAAACAGTATTGCAGCTGATGCAGATCCTCAAGTATTTTGGTTTCTCAACAGGAAAACAGTATGCTTCAAACCTCCAGACAAATTGTAGCCTGAAAGGGCCAGTCTGTCTTTGGCAGAATGCCCTGTATGGGCATTTCAGCCCAGTGCCTGTAACGCTGCCAAAGCTTATCTAGCTCAGGGCTCCTCCAGCTTGGTAAGGCTTGATGCTCGTTGCTCAGTGCCTCTCTGAGTAGCCACTACAAGTTGCTTGACTACAAGAAGATTCTAGAAGAAGCAAATACAGCTCAAAGTACCCAAAGAAAAAGTTTATTCCTGGAGGTTGGTTTATGCCCGGCTGAAAGCATATTTGAATTCTTTCAAACTTTATTTAAATCCTGCCTAATGTGACTATGAATATCCCCTTTGCCGGTCACAGTGTACAATCATTTTTCCAGCCAAGCTGGGCTGCCGGCACCAGGCCATCCTATGGAGATGAACTCCAAGGGCTGTGCACACACTGATCCAAAGGGCTCCTTGGCCTCTTGCTGCTTTGCATTTCAGCTAGCGCTCCCTGTTGTGACATGTTGTATCAGCTGTGACTAGTGATACTGGTTTCAACAGCCTTGATGCTGAGGAGGAGCAAAATACAATCATAAGATGCCCATGCATTGCCAGGGCCTGGTTTTGCTCAGGCACAGGGCTAGCTGGCCCAGCAGGGAAAAACATCTGCTTGAGAAGCCAGTTTTCTTTGTTCCCCCCTCAAGTGGAGACACCCCACATGACATGCCATTTCTTTAGAGCAACATTTGTCTTGTCAGTGGTGAGTACATTAAACTTTGCTGTGATCCAAGTCAGAAAAAAAAGACAAAAAGCCTCTCTACGGCTGCTGTTAGACGCGGCAGCTGTGTTATGACTGTGTGCCACTTGAGTATGTGTAACAGTGTTAGGCCATTATGCAGTATGGTCTTGATTCTCCAGAATAAAATCACCACTCTGTCAGGTCACTCCCACTGTGGGAGTGAAGCTCTTTATATTATTCCTTAAAAAAAGAAAGAAAAAAAAAAGAAAAAAGAAAAAAGAAAAAAAGCTGAGCCAGCTCCAGAAAATATGGAATTCAAATCTGTGTTACAAATAAATCTAGAGGTTGGTCAAATATGCTCTGTCGACTCAAGGCTCAGGGATTCTTTTTTCCCTTTCTGTTGGTCCTTTCTAGTCTCCTTCCACAGAACTTTTTTATTTTATTTTATTTTTCTGCTTTACCAATACTGTCACACACGAATCCTACAAGCATCCAAAGCAATAGTGCAGCATGACACACACTCACATGTACAGGAGACCATTTTTAAAATGTAACTTTCAGACTGCCCAGTGCAAGTGTCCTGAGGAAACGCTCATCTATCATTTTGAAGAAACACCATCACAGAGAACCAATTTATAATGGCAGTCTCCGAGGATCTGAAGACACAGTTGATCCGTGTGTACCTCTTTGCTCTTGTGCTGGTTGAATGCCAAACCATAACCTCTCCACACAGCAGCCTCTTGCTAATGCATCTTGCTTATGAACAAAAGGAGGGTGGAGGTTTTCTTTTTTTCTTTTTTTTTTTTTTTCTTTTTGGTTTTCTAATAACCAGGAATGGTACAGAAATGTGGTGCCCTTTTTTTTTTTTTTCCCCTTTCTTTTTTTTTTTCTCTTGCTATCAAGGCGGTTACACAGCCAGCTCTTCACATCTGAATTGGGTTTTGTGGGCTAGCAGACTAGCATTTAGATCACTGTAGTGCGGTGTGGTATGAAGGAGTCAAAAATCAGGCCCTTTCTCTTCATTTATACCTCAGCAATCTCATTTATAAGGAGTGGAGAGCTGGAATAGCAAACCTGCTTCAGTGCGGCAAGTTGATTTATAAGGTGGCATAAACACACAGTGCCGCTTTGAGGCTGAAGATTGCTTTGGTTTGTTGCTCCACTTCCATTAGCATTATGTCACTTGAGAGCTCTTTAGTCAGAGGTCCCTCTCACACACAGATGCGCAGCCAGAGCTCACTTCCCCAGCTCCATGAGCACTGGTGCTGCCCTGGTGCCCCCCGCCACTCGCTCTGGCACTGAGCAGGGATGATGCCCCAGGGTGATTCTGACTGCTTGCACGCTGCTTGCAGAGCATGGATGGTCCTCTGGGGCTTGGGCCCACACAAAGCTGAAATCCCTGAAAATCACCTTATTCTTCCTGGTGGCCTCACTTGAATTCATGGTTGACCTAAATTTACAGGAAGGAAAGCCACTCTTTCAAAGACATAATCTTTTTCTTTTTTTTTTCTCTTCTATTTCAGTGTCCTGGCTGGTCCTGAGTGAAATTTTCCCTGGTGGGATCAGAGGACGAGCCATGGCTTTGACTTCTAGCATGAACTGGGGTATAAATCTCCTCATCTCCTTGACATTTTTGACTGTAACTGGTAAGATTTCTGTGTCCTTCCAAGTTGATATTGTCATAGTGGGCAAAATGAATCTTTCCTATACAAGCAACATCACCAAAATTACAGCTGCGATGGCCCAGGTGCCAAGTTCTGATCTCCATTTAGGTGCTGTTTGTTAGCGTAACCCCATTGTTCCCACCACATCTTTCTAAATTTCTGCTAGTAATTACAGCCTCACGGTGCTGGCTATCAAAGCACCTTGCACATCAACTCCATAGGCTGGGAACCCCAGCTCTTACAAACACCATTGCCTTAGTAAGTTGAAAATTCATAGTATTTAGGATTTAGTACTGCATCTTCTAAGGTCAGTGGAAGTTCTGCTCTATATCAGACCACAGCTTTTCTGACCAAACATTTTTAAAAACAATACCATTGAAATCATTCCTTTTCACAGGAATGTCTGGCTTTGAAAAATTTCCTTTAGAAAAAGGTGTCTTTGTAGGATGAAAATTTTTCATGTTTTAATGCGAGAAAGCAGACTACCATATAGTAACTTGTAATGTGATGATAAATAAGGGAAAAGGTTAAATGCTGATGTCAAAATTCATTGATTGGCAAATTGATTTTTTTCTAATTTTATTTCATATGAAGTTTTTAAAATTTTAGTTTGCAGTCTTACTCTGGGGAAAACGTGCTGAAAATCAAAATATGTAAGGGAACAGAAATTCCAGGTCTCTTTTTATATTACTCTCCACTGGAGGCAGGCAACCAGTCCACAAAAAGCTGAGGTGGTTTTCATCCTGTTAGATGCATGATGCATTTTGAGACGGATTTGAAAATGAGTGTGATCTGTGACTAAAATGGGTTTCACATGGCGTTTTCTTTTCTTAAAAAAAAAAAAAAGAAGAAGAAGAAAAAGAGAAAGAGAGAAAAAAACCACCCAAGTACTATTTGATTAAAACTAGGAAAACATATGCCAGGTCAAACTCATTGTGTCCACACTAGCAGTTCAAGTAGATGAAGAAGCCTCTTCAGAAGCAAATCACCCAGTTTCCCCCGTACACCACACTTAGGTTTGCATTACAGAACTGCACTTCTGAACTACGTAAGCTTTTGGACAAAACCAACCCAGAAAACGTACAGTGAATGCACTCCAGCTGCCAACACTTGCTCAGTCCTTGGATCAGATCAGAGCTATTCCTAAGGATATGTCCCCAAAACCAGATAGTGCAGACCTCAGGTCCTCAGAATCAACTGTTCCACCTGAAGGTCCCCTCCTATCATGCAGCATTACTTGTTGGCCATAATGCTTGTCTCAGTTTCAATGAATGTAAAGCTGCAGTAACTCCATTGGTTTAGCTGGATCTGATCTGGATTTATGGAACTGTAACTACAAGCAAATAGGCATTCCTAGCCTGCAGCAGAAGGGTGGGATTGGAAATTCTGTCTTCAGATGAATACATGTGGAGGTCACGGTGGCCAGCAGTACCTGCACGTAGGTATCTGATGCAGAAGATAATGTCTGGATTAGCAGCTTCAGCTGCAATTTTTAGCTTACAACACAACAAACAGATGTCTCAACTGTCGGGTTTTGTTTTAGCAGTGAAAGGGGCTAAGGGGGCTGCAGCAGCCTGTTGGGTTTGTATGTGGTCTGCTTCCCAGGGATCGCAGAGTGCATCCCTCAGGCTGAGGACCTGCTGGCCCCTGGACTGTAAGCTCAGCAAACCACCAGTTATTGACTGGCCCCATTAGGAGTTCAAACTTAGATCCCTTTCTGGTGCAGGACCCATGACTTGCAGTGGAAATGCTAGGAGATAACAGGTGGGGAGGATTAGCTGGAGACAACTGCAACAGTGTGAAAAATGCTTGGGTTTGCTCCATGAAAGAATGTGCAACAAAACCAGACAGGGGCAGAGATTTGAGGTACTCATGACCCCCAGTGCCTTTGCACAAACCAGTAACAATGGCTACTCATGATTTTCATCCAGAGTGACCCAAGCAAAATAAATCAACAGGCTCATGCTAAATGGGTCAATATGGGGTCATCAATTTTCTTTCATAAGTAGTATGAGAAAAAGCTAAACCACTCTTATTTTTCAAATTATGGACAGGCACAAATAAGTGAGCTAAGAATAACAGCCTAGCTTCTTTCTAACTTCTCCTGTGCATTAGAGGCTGTATCCTATTAAAAAAACAGCATCAGAAAAAAAAATTGTAATATTTTAAAATTAAAAAAGACATGTTTTCTTCCTTTGTAGAGCTCATTGGCTTGTCCTGGGTGTGCTTCATTTACACAATAATGAGCCTAGCATCCCTGGCTTTTGTTATTGTATTTATACCAGAGACAAAAGGATGCTCTTTGGAACAGATATCTATGGAACTAGCTAAACAGTAAGTACTGAGTGTGTGCTTGCATCCCCTAGGTACCAGCAGGACAAAGCCTTTCAATGCCACATGCTAAAAAACAGGAAACTTTGTGGGTTTTTTTCTGGAAAAACAGATGCAAGTTTAGAGCTCACACATGTTGATCTCAGTGGCCAAGGAAACATTTTAGTGGTGCTGAAGGACTGGCCCTAAAGGGATGTTGGTTTCTAGCACCTGTGAGGTGCACCTGTGAGGAACACCTGCAGCTGGGCCTGGCTCCCCAGCACTTTTGCTGACTGGTGTTCCCAGAGAGGAGGGCAACTGTGTTCTTAAATTTAGGGCTGCGCGTCTTGGCTTGCATGCAGAAAAAGGGAAGGAGCAAGGCCCTATCTCAGATACTTCAAGGCTCCATGTGGGTTTTGATACCTCTTCTAGATGAGCATTTTTTTGTGCATTTACTGAGTCCTGTAGCTCTGTAAACTCTATGAGCTAATACCCAAAAAAGGTTCTTCCAGCATGAGTTTTGTGACCCCAGCTCACCACATAGAAAGGGTAGAAGAGCAACAACAGGGAGAATGTTGGTGATGTGAATGCTATGTGCCTCCTCCTTTAGTATGACTCATACTGATATTTTTTGTGTCTTTTGATTCTGTTTTTTCTTATCCCTCAGAAGTAGAGTGGCCCTTGGAATTACATACATTCAAATGAAAGCAGCTCATCAATTCAGAGAACAGAATTAAAGGGCCTGCTGGTACACATGCTGTTTATTTACAATCTCCAAATGCAGGTGTTGTTGACCATAAATCAACTTGCAATTTTTATTATCAATTTGCCGCTGCTCCCATTCTTTTCAGTTGTTTTTAGCTATAAAAAAAATACAGAAAAAGCTAAGCAGCCCTGGTTTTTAAAATGCAGCACCCTCCTGATCTGTTCAAAGAGCTGCTCTACAGCAGCTACTTGCTCTTTTGGATTAACCTCAGAAGTTACCAGCATAATGATTAAAAGGATAAAGAAATGTCAGAGGAAACAATTTAGCGGACATTTTTGTGAGGCTGAGGGCCTGGGGTGAGAGGCAGGCCTTGTCACAGCTGGTAGCAGGCTGGTACAGGCCAGCGTCCCCACGGCCAGGTGTGACAGGGCTGCTGGCAGCCCGCTGCCCCTCGGCAAGGCCGGTGACACCCAGAGAGGGAGGCTTGAAGGTACAGGTAGAAATATTCAAGCTGAAAATGAGACACATAACTTTTTGACAGTGGAAGTTATTAACGTGTGAACAGCCCTGTGAAGTGGGTCATGCTGTATTTGGGCTTTTTAGATTACCAGGGAGTTGTTTTTTTTTCTAAAGGATATGCTGCAACTCGGCCAGGCTCGGAAGAGGTTGTTTAGGGGCTAATGATGAGCGATTACCCCAGTGCAGAAAGCCCGGAGCTAACTGAGCTGCCGGAGCCCCGGCCTGTCCCTGCTTCACTGGCCGAGAAACGCGCCTCTGGCCCGGCCCGCACTGCCCCCCGCGCCCTCTGCTCCCGCCTCTCCACAGACCGGCACCAGGCCGGGCCGGAGCGGGGGGGCCGGCCCGGGGCTGCCGGAGGTGGCGGCGGGGAGCCAAGCCGAGGCGGAGCGGGGGAGCCGGCCCGGAGCAGCCGGAGGAGCAGGGCGGGCAGCCACAGCCGAGGCGGAGCGGGGGAGCCGGCCCGGAGCAGCCGGAGGAGCAGGGCGGGCAGCCACAGCCGAGGCGGAGCGGGGGAGCCGGCCCGGGGCAGCCGGAGGAGCAGGGCGGGCAGCCACAGCCGAGGCGGAGCGGGGGAGCCGGCCCGGAGCAGCCGGAGGAGCAGGGCGGGCAGCCCGGGGAGGAGCGGGCGGCGGGCGCGGCTGGAGGAGGGCGCGGCGGGGCCGCCCCCGCCCTCAGGCCGGGCACAGTTGTCCCGCCGGGGCCCCGGGCCCGTAGCGGCAGGCGCACGCACTGTCTGCCATGGCAAACCGCTGCGGGGCTTTTTGCTTCTCCAGGAAATACGCGAAGACCCCCTTGTGCTGGATGAGCCAGCGCAGAGAGAAGCTGGTGCCGGTGGAACTTGCCAAGAGAGAGAAAGAGCAGCTCTACTAGGCCCGGGGCAATCAGAGCAGCCTTCACCAAAAGACTGATAAAAAGGAAAAAAAGTTCAGTGATGCTCACACTCTGATGGGACACATGGTATCTTTATTATACACGAGATATTCTCTTTTTCATTTCTTAGTAGAATGTCTTTCAGTGGCAGTTTACAGCCAACATTAAAGATTGTTGTAGTTTATAACTGACTGGAAGGCTAGGCTCTCTCTGTTTCAAACCACCATCCCTCATCGCCCCAGAGGTTACCCACCTCTTACAGACAGGAGGTGAATGGAAACTGGAATATTGTGCACAATTCTAGTTATCCATATTCCACAAGAGTTCAGTCTGGCAGAGGTCCAAGGAACAACTGAGATGCCAAGGAGAAAGAAGGGTCTCACAGGAGGAGCCCACCAAAGACAGGTCGGTTTAGTCTAGCAAAGAAGGGACTGAAAAGGGTTAACAACTAGGGCAGTACCTTAGGGAAGACAACGCTATGGAGAGAAAAAATGGACAACTCTAGAGTGTAAAGGATAATGGTAGTGCAGAACAGCTGGGTATGAACTGTTTACTAATTAATTTAGGTTTCAGCTTAATAATACTTGGAAAAGGATCTTGTTTATCAAAACTTAATTATTTAGAACACAGAGCATGTTCAGCTTGTAAGAGGAGCTTTACACACAGTTTCCCAGGAGGGCCAGGATTCAGTGACATAGGAAAAGGCACTACGCCCCAGAAAACCTAGTCAAATTGTTTGGGGGTAGGGGTGGAATTTCCATAATCAATTATGCTTGATTTAATGTGACCTAACAGAAGAGGAGATAGGATTTCTTTGTCCCAGAAAAGTTGGAAGCTGCAAGTACTAGAGTTGATGCCAAAATAATTTTATTTCTCAACATGGGGCACACTAGACTTTGACTTTTGGATTCAGAAAGCAAAAATTGTGTGGTACAGGGCAGCACAAAGGGAGTTAGGAAACCATAATCACTGCAAATAATAAACTACGTCAAATTCTTGTTTATTGCTTAGCAAGTGTATCCTGATACTCAACAAGCCTCTACAACAGGTTATTTATATGGCTCCCATAAGAGAACACAAGTAATTTTTTCTTAGAAGGTTAATAGATTTTGTTAGAATGATCAGTAGATAAATATTTATTAGCAGACAAATAAATGGCTCTTTGTTTAAAGAAAAAAAAAACATGCTTTAAAAACATGCTGGCTGTCTCAGCAGCCACACAACAGCAGCTCTTCCAGCATTTAATTGAGGAAGCAAGACTGACACTGTCAGCTGGACTGCAGATAACTGCTTCAAACTAAGCACATGATCCCACTTTATTTGCTGCCTCATATCACTAAAACCACCTGACAGTGTCCTGCACTGAAGGAACAGTGACTCACCGATCTAGCTAAAGTTTTACTTCTGAGAAGAGCGGACCAGTTCTGATCAGATTCTCACATGGTCACACTTCTAAATAGATACTGACATCGTAAATTTGTAGGAGCACATCTATTCAGACAGTGAGCACGTGTTCAAAACCTGAAAATAAACTATTGAAGCCAAGGGCATGATTTGCCAGAAGTTACTGGAAATTCAGCTACCTCAGGGTGGGAACCTACTGGCCAAATCCACACCACAGCTTTCCTGCATTGTGAGACTTAAGGGAATCAATACCAAAACCCTGATGGACTTTTGTTATAAAGGTCAGGTTAAATAGTTATCATAATGCAGGATTTTTAACCATGACCGTGCAGATCCCATGTCATCTAAACCAAGCGGAACTCAGAATTGCTAGGCCACTGGCTAGCTGCTCAGCTTACGGCTGCCTTATTTGTTCTGTCCTGATCCTAGAGCCAGCAGTCCTCAAAATAACCTCATGGGTGCCAGTGAGACTGGGCTGCTTTCAGGGATGCATAAGATGGTATGCATAAGGCTCAGCAAGATGTGGGTTTTGGTGTACACAATGTACCAAAGATTAAGTAAAATCTTCTCATAAGGGTCCATGCGAGCCCTTTTGACATAATAAGCAACCAAGCACACCCAGGACACACGGACAGTGGGGCTGTGCACCCGAGATGTGGGTGACTCAGACTGAAGGCCCCATCAGAAGCAGTAAACTTGACAGCCTTTTGCTCTTATTCCCTATGGGGAATTGGCAGGTTCCCATCCCAAGCTAAAATTCCACCCTGGATCTCGGGTGCTTCCACAAACATGGAAAACTTTGGGATATCTGCTTAGATTTTGTTTGAGGTCTACAGTTCCAGTATCGACCACAGGAGGCTAGAAGAGGATCCTTTGCCCCTGCATGGGAGACAGCCCATAGCAAAGCCTCCTTGTTTCCCTGACCTGAGCAGTGAGTTTACTCTGCACTGCAGCAGCAAGAACTGGCAAAGGTAAGAGTATTCCTGTAACTTTTGCAAAGTCAGAAAGAAGATGCAAACTGCATTAGAGCTCAGCCATGTAAAAGCTAACATAGCAGTGTGAAATGGGGAGAGCTGGAGCGGGATTTGGAACAGTGGGAGAGAAGCCATGGATGAGGTGGGCACACAAAATGCAAGGAGAGGTGAAGTCAGAGATTGACCCCAGCAGCTGGGGGAAAAGGGGCACATGAAATTTTTCAGCATAGATATTTCATGCATAGAAGGCTGAATTACCTTACATTTTCATGCTTGTGTGAGGAATACAGGATTTTTTTTTTTACATATACTGGGTTTTATTTTTTTTTTATTTGGAATGCTCTGTTCAGCATCCTGATATTTGCACTTTAGGGATTGCCTCATGTAGTGATACACAGCCTGAATTTCTTTTTCTTTTTCTTTTTTTTTTTTTTTTGCAAAGAATGGTTTTGAAAAATATCAGTGCCTTCTTGTTAGAGAAAACAACACATTCTATTACTCAAATGGCAAGAATAATAAAATATGGGACACATGGTCAGTGCCATGTGTTGCCTAATGGGTATGTGTCAAGCCTGGCAAGCATTTGCTGAAGGAAAGCAAAGGATCCAGAAGAACTTCTCAAGTGCCACCAATGGGCTGCAGGCTGGACCTGCTAGTACTATAAAGCTTTTTTCTTAGTTCACCAGTGATATTTTCTTTTTATAAAACCTACAAATTACACTATCAGTTCTGAATACTTGTAAAATTATCTTGTCAAAAAAACAGAGTCTGAACCCACCATTTTCTGGGTTTCTGCATGTTAGTACCTTCCTCATTGTTTTAGCATTCATGTCTACTGAAATCTCTCCATCTGCATCATGTTTATGCTGGAGGATGGTTATCAGTATCATGTTTTCTAGTAAATCAGCTTCATAACAAGAAATACGAACGTGACTCTGGGCAGCCTTCCAAATATGCTGTTAGTTTATCAACATCATTCTTATACTAAGGAGTGCCTGAGACTAAGTCAAATGTATTTTTAGTAAGACTGTTGCAGGAAATTCATCCATTTCCTGATCTGTGACTTTACCAGGTAGTGGGTTACCCGCATTTCCAATAGCATCCCCATTTGCTCTGGTTGGTACTGTTTCTGATAAGTTGCCTCTGGATAGCAGACCTTTGCACATGCAATCCAAGCCCATACCAGTTTACAATTTCTATTACATCACATTTAGTGAAAGGAGCTTCTGCGAAATTTTTCTCAGCATTGCAGCTTCCCAAACAAACCTCTGCTGTAATAAATTTTATGACTGTTCTTACAAAAAAAAATTTAACTCAGAAAATACCATGGAAATTGTCTCCCCGCCTTACAGGTTTTTGGTTCACAGCAAGCTCTTCTAAACTTTCCCATGCAACCTACTTAGTGCAGGAACAAGTAAGTAAAAATACCATCTTTCTGAAGAAGGCATAGTCCCACCTCTGGTGTAACTGCTGAGACCCTAATAGCTTCAGATACCTCCAAAAGGTTGCTGTAGACAAGGGCTTTTTAAATCATTATAGCTATAGTCCTAATTGTAGCCCTACAGACTTAGCCCTACATAGCCCTATATATGTGGCCCAAATTGCACTGGTCTTTTATAACAAAGCCTGCACATCTGATGACACAGAACTGGCAGTCACAACGTCATCCAACTATGAAAATACAAGATATAAAAGTGACATATCCTACAAATCACATCCTTGACTCTCTGAAGCATTCTACCAAAAAAAAAAAAAGTGTCCCAGATCTGAAATTTTTCAGTATCTTCATTAATGGACTGGATTACAGAACCGAATATGTTGACTAAATGTGCAGGCAATACTAAACTGGGAGGGACTGGGCTGGAATTCAGAGCTTTGCAAATTTGGGGGAAGGGTCTGAAAAAAGCAGGATACGATTCTGAAAGCCCAAGTGCAAATTTCTCTGGTAACGCTAACTGCAAGTGAAAGAATGATAAAATGAAGCTAGAAACTGCAGAAAAAGATGTAGTGGCTATGACAACTCACAAGCTAGCATGAGTCAGAGTTATCATTCTGCTGCAAAAAGGAGCCCTTAGCAGGTTGTATAAATAGAACCAACCCTTCTAAGGAATGTGAAATAAACTTTTTATGGTGCTGCTAGTGCCACAGCTGAGCACCATGTGGAGTTTTGAATGGGATCCACCTGGAGAATCCAGGGACAGATGAACAGTGCTCTATAAAACATGGCCATTAAGGAAGAGCTGATTGACTGACAGGTAAGTTTAATCCAAAGCACCACTGCTTACACTGGAGGCCAGAGCTAGCATGCTGGGCCATGCTGTCTGCCCTAGGGCCCACAGTACGACTGCAGGAGTCAATAGCGAGAGCCTAGGGGGAGGCAGCACGATATGGCAAAGGAAATAAAGACCAACTTGTGAAGAAGGGGAAGGGGTGTGTGTATGTACACATGGAGAAATAAGCAGCAGCAAGACTTACTGCAGACTGAGGTGAGGACCTGCTGATTTAAAGCAGCGATTGGAAATAGCACGATATCCCCGAGTGTAAGCGCACTGCCCAGTGCCCTTCATCATCACAGGTTTTAAAGCATATTTGTCATAAACAGTTTGAGGCTCCGTTGGAGCTAGAAGCATAGGTAAGCACACATTTCAAGGGATCTTTTACTTGCTATTATTCTCAGTACTACCCCACAAGTTTAGTAGCGTGCTTTTTGGCTCCCTTATGGATTGTTACAAAGGCCTCAAACCACTAGCATGGGTCTAAGCCGCACTTCAAAAGGAACAGTTCCCATTTTAGCACATTGCAGCCTATTATTACCTTCCATTTTTGTTCTAACAGGCAGATTTCATACTGCATGACAGTGTTAACAAAAAAGCAAAACTTTCCTCTTTCTCCATAGATAAATTTAGGAGACACATATGCTTCATAAAAGTACCAGAATTTCACTGGTAGCAGTCAAGTGCTTTGCAATTTGATCAAAAGAAAAAGAGGCAAGCCTAATTTAAGACAGCTACTATAGTTATAATGGCCAAATCCTCATCTGTCAGCTAAGGACTACACTTCGGTCCTGGAAAACCCATTATAATGTTGTTCATTGTTACAATACCTTCTGCTTTTTCTTTTTTAAATTGTAGTAATACACTAGTGTTCCCTAATGGTGGTTTGGTCATTGTTCCCTATAAGTTTTCACAAAATCCTCATTAGTGTCAGAAGTGCTGGAGTCCATATTATCTTCTATGCAAACTGGAAAGCTTGCATATAGCAAGCATCTCCTTCTCTGCTCTTTATCATGAACTCCATGACTGCTGGACTCAGCTTAGTAATTTCACAGTTACAAGTCCTCTCTTTCCTGCCTACACTGAGCTTAAAAGGGCTTTTACGAATATATCACTTAAAGCAAATTATTGCTTCTTTCTTTTTGTTCTGAGGGGTTTGGTTGAGCATTTCCCATGCTATTCCTTCCCTTCCATAATTTCTGCATGAAGTCACTACAGACGGCCCCCATTTCTATACCATCCCCTCAGCCAGATTAAATACATTATGCTAGGTATTTACTTCTTCAGGATGTTCTTCCACCTTTCTTTCACAGCTGTGACTTCTGGTACAATAACAGCTCATGGTTTTCTATTTGTAGCACCAAGACTGTATATTACCTGCAGCACACAACAGCAGTGTTACATTTCTCTTCAGTGAGATAGGGAAAAAAGACATACATACATTTATACATATTTATTGTGTCTTTTTAAAAAGTAGCATTTGCAGTTACTTTTAAGCATTCACCTCTCTTCTGCTTCAAATGTGCACTTATTGAGAGAAACATCTACTGGCTTCCAAGTCCAAGATTAACACCAATAACAATACATGCCAGAATCAAGCTTCATTGCTTGTTGGCAGCTCCTGTCATGAAAATGTTATACAGTAAGAAGAGTGTAGAAAAGGTCTGTGTTAATCATTCAGCAATAGCCTGGGGCTGGATTAGCGTGACCATACCATCTTCTTGAGTTGAAGCACAACACAACTTTCCTGAAAATCGAAGCTCACATAGTAATTTTTCTCCTTTTGCATCCAGTCGCTGGACAAGGCAGTTGGTATTTCTACAGTAGCTTCTTTAGTTGATAAGATTTCCCCATCATCTACAGGAAAACACTTGCTGTAGAACTTTATATTTAGAAATGTCTTTTCTTCATGTAACAGCAAGAAAATACTTGAAGTCTGGCATGTAATTAAGGGAACAAACCAAATTTCATCCTCGGATAAACATACGTAACTACTATAGATTTCAATCTAACCCACGCACAATGTTTTACACATACTACAAATAGAAACAGAAGGTATCAGCAAAAGACTATTCTTACATTGTTTCAAATTAATTTGCAACTATACAATTTTAACTGTAATAGAAAAAGGGAAAGGAATATAACAGAACAGGTATGAAGAGAAATATTTTCCAAACTTTTATTTGTGCACATTCATCAGGTGAAAAAGGTAACTTTTACAGCTTCTTTGGTGCCCAATATTCAGCATACAAAAATGTAAAAGACTATTCACAAATAAAACACAAGCTCAAACTAAAAAAAAAAAAAAAAATTATGTTTTAAAGGTAGTGCACATCGTGACAGCTTTGCTTATGAATACACAGAAATTACTGCAAAAATAAATAGAATGTCTTTTTAAAAGCAGCAATTTCATATCTTGTAAACTTCCGTTTTTACAATACAGCACTGTTAAGAGTAAAATCCAAAAGAACTGGAGTTTATACTGTGGCCACGAGCAAGTAAAAGAGTCTGTATTCCCCTGCTATGGTTGGTCCAGTTTTCCTTTTTGCTTTTAGTCCAATGTGCAGCAGTCTTTAAAGGTGCTTGGTTAGGGAACCTAACCATCAAGTGGTGATTTATAAAATTTATTTCCTGCTTTCAAACACGAATGGGTAAATCTGTTCCACAGCACTGGCAACAGCCTTTACGTTTGGCCCTGAGACATATTTAAAAAAAAAACAACAAAGCAGTAGGGAGAGAAAAGTCAGGGAATCAGAAATTAAAACAATCATAATATCTGTAAAATAGCCTTGATATTTTTAATTACCACAACCTTATACTGTAGTCAACAATAATTTCTCCCTCATTTCTCCCAATTTAATGTGGTGTTCCTCTGACCGCTTTCACTTAGAAGAGAGTCTCACATGAAATCTGCAAGATGTTCTACAATGGTCAATGGCTGGACTACAAATAATACTGTCATTTAATTTTGTAATAGCTTTTTTGATTTACTGGCTTAAGCAGCCCAGAGAAGGCAGCAAAGGCAAAAGAAATTATTTTACTTATGCTAGTCTTCTAGGAATTTGTATTACTCCAAGCCTAGCCACTTTTATCTCTTGTTTTAAAAAACTACCAACAAAAACTACCACTACATAATACTGGATTTAACCCACGCATGTTTCAAGCAAGTTTATATTTGAAAATTATGGTCTATTACTTCCTGGATTTTGCAAACAGCCCCACCACTGATCTCAGGTCAAAACCTGCAAGCCAGGAAATGGTTACTGTCTCAGGATGAAGCATATGAAGATTAACTATCATGATCTATGAGCATTTGGGGAAAGAAGAAAAATGAGCTAGTGATGCTTTCCAACAGTACTAGATCATAATGCAATGAACAATTACAACTGCAAATAAGCAAGCAGTAACAGCCAGAAGAAATCCATTCTGGACAGAAGTCTGGTGATGCTGATGAATGAAATCAGCAATTTCTCATGTGCTTTGATGATTGTGAACTCAGGGTTTTTTAACCTCGTTTTAGACTTCAAAAGTTTCTTCCAAGTATTGAGAACTGTTCAAAATGGTTCCCCAAAATCATGAATAACAAGTCAGAACTTACTTATCTAAGTAATTATGGAAATATTGTCTAAATTTACATGCTCAGTCAGAAAGAAAATGGAATGGAATAGGATTCTTTCTGTATTTTCAAACTTCTCAAGTTAAGCACTCACCTAAAACAAGCCTGGTGAATGGTTACCTGCCTTCTGGGCAGATACTGCACCTTCCTTAAATTTGTTTGCTATTATAGAAATGCAATTTATAGAGGAAGCCATCAGAAAGTGGCTGCAGGAGTAGGCAAACAGTTCTTGTAAAAAAAAAAAAAGCTACTCTCTAGGTTTTAAGACATGTAAAAACTGGATCGTCATTGCAGGGAGGGTAAGAGAAGGAAAAAAAACCCCACCAAACCAAAATGAAATCCCAAAACAACCCTCTCATCACTCATTTTAGAGGAAAAATTAATACTACTTATTACATATAATTTCTTTTTCTTTTCTTTTTTTAATGTAACTCTTAAATATTTTTATACTTGTTCCATTAAAAAACCCACGTTCCTGTTTTTTTTAATAGCATTTCTAATTATGTATCTCAAGAGTTAGTGGCATGACAAATACTATGACTACAGAAACATGAATGGTCAAAAGGAAGCTCATCTGAATGCACTTGAGAGGGAGTACAGCAAGGCTGAAAAGTAATTTAAAACATTTTTAGAACAAGAAGGGTAAGACCGTGCACATTTTTTCCCCTAGAAGGCAGGCCTAGGCAAAACAGAAGCCTTAAAACCCAACTGAGATATTTCAAACTCACTCTAACAAGTAGATCAGAAGGAAGTAAAACTTTGATGTTTACCATATTTGCCTTAATATTAGAATGAGCAATTCTGTAAATATGAAAGTGATTTTGTCCCCTTTACAGAGTAATAATAATCTTACAGGAAGGCTAAATCTTGTTAGGAGGATGGCAAGACACACTGAAAGCCTTTTATTACTGCAGTGATGCTCAAGCTTCTTACGTATTTTAAATTTAGTTTCCAGTTTTGGCTAGACCAGTTGCTCTGTTCAGAACATTTACTGTTATCTTGAAATCCTTTTTAGCCCTATATTTTCAGATTACCAAACATGGAGTTTGTCTTCTTTAAAAAACACTTCTGATATTTTGTGAAAAATGTTCCCCATAAAACCTAGGTATTTGTTAATTAAGGAAGATCTGGAAGTTAAAATCCCTACCCAACTTCAGAATCAGTAGCTGAGCTCTAACAACTGCAAGACAATTCCCGCTTATGTGATATAAAGTGATGGTTTTAGTTCTGTGTCATTTTAACAAGTATGCTCTCAAAAACCTGGCTTCTCGCATTTGGAAACCTGTGGTGGACACCTCACAAGCAAACATAACAAAAAATGGAAAATAAAAATTAGCAAAAGAGGAAAAAACATAGCATGGCGTCTCCAAGACCCAGGACAATGACATCTCTGATTAGATCGGAAAAATCACTGATGCCTGTGATTCAGGTGGTGGTTCTCTCTCAGTTGAGCTTTAACAGAAGAGAACACAAGTCTCAAGAACTGCAAGTATTGGTCAACTTCAGTTATGACAAAATGCTATCCTATCCTATACATTTCCATAAATCTCCAGTTTGGAAGCAAGTATTTATGAAAGGGATGTTAATGCTACGTGCAGTGTAGTTCACAACACTATGAAGATGAAAAAAAGGAAGAAAATTAAAATATTTAGGCAAATAATACCTGCATTCTCTAGTCCTATCTCAATTCTGGTTTTATAAAAAAAATAGACTACATACATTCAATCAAAGTAATTTTTGAGCCTACCAATAGTAACACTTCCTCTACAACTCTTCTGGCTCTTCCACTAAAAAACAAACTAGATGCTAGCACTGGGAAACAAAATGCCTTCAATGTATCTTCTGACTGTTTTAAATGTCTTCCTTTCCTAAACCTACTAGCCCTGAAGTTAAATATTCCCAACAAGTTAAGTATTTATTTTTGACATCAAAATACCTGTAACTGTGATACTGCCTGTGGAAAAAATCTGTAAGGTAGCTCTGAGAGTTTTTATTCTGTAACACACGGCAGGATGAAGTTCTGGTTCATAACTAGAAAACAAAATAAAAGGTAAAAAAGATAGATCTAAAACTGGAAAAGAAAAGCTTAAGAAGCATACAAAGACAACAATTCTTTAAAAATCCCACCGTACCTCGCATGAGGTCTGTTATTCTTCGTAAATTCTGGCAATCTGATCTCAAAGGGCATGTTACACACTGCTAAAACATTCACAACTTTAAAATCTGTGAAAATAACCTTTTCAAAAGAGAGGAAAAGAGATATTAGAAATTCAGTTTCCAGCAAGGCAGATATATGGGTAGCAAAAATAAATTTAGAAGAATACTAATCAGAATATTTTGATGAGATTTCAAAAAAAACCCCTTCTGACTGATGCATTTCTTATAGGAATCTAAACAATGCTTAATGGACTCAATCTCTTGCTTTATCCTTCTATGGTACGGTAACCATTGAACTAGGTACTTCACTGTTGTATTATATGGTTATAATACAGTTTAAGAATGAGACACAGAAACGACTCACATTGCTGTACTAAACACCTCCAAACTGAAAATCAACTAAATTAAGCAGCTCATTGAACACCAAAATAAACAGAGAAAAAGCTTAAAATTAATTGTTACAAAAATCTTACACAACCTGAAAGCTTCTTTAATGCCTTGTCATTATACACCATTTTTATTAAAGCGAAGCATATGAATAAAAGTGAAAATGGCTTTGTTTCAAATCTCCATTGGCCAGTATGGCAAGCTGTTCGTCTACTCTGTTACTTTCCAAAACCCAGCTCAAACTACTGGCTTTCAGTTATTTTTTACCACAGCCATTCTAGATGACAATAAAATAGTCAACAGACAATTCCTAAACAAACAAATGCACTGCTGAGAAGTCAGTGTTGCCAGCATCACTGAAGAAACTTTTGTTCATTTACCAAGGTTGCCTAAGCTTAAAATGCCCGTTCCTCAATCAATACTTTTTAGAAGGACTTGCCAGTAGAAACAACTTATCCTTATAAAAAGTCAACTATCGATTTAATCTTGAAAATACACTGCACTTAAAATTGCTTATAAAACTTGGTGCATTCCCCCTGGAAGCACTGTTCACCTCACTAATTTAATGTTCCATTCCAACTTTAAGAGGCTGGGTCTAATGTATGCATTTGTAACAGTAAGCGTGTCTAACTTCTGCTTGGGTCTGATGCAGCATTACTGACATCGTCTGTCACCACTGCCTTTATGTACTACAATCAAAGGGAGCCTCTCTCTGCCAAAGGACAGCCACTGTGTCTAATTGTCTGTGGGTAAACAGCGCAACTGACTACCAGGAAGTTTTAGATTATTAAAATGTGTCATTTTAAGCCATTCACTTTGTTGTTTCACTGCTATGAAATGCAAGTGGTGTTTTTGACTGGTAACGTTAACCCAAACCCAGAAAACAGAAGGGTGTCACGTCACAAGTATTTTATTTGGCTTATTTCCTGCTGTGCAACCTGACAGCACAGAAGTGCTTTTTCTCCCCTCTTCCAATTAAAGAACCTCAAATCTGCCCTTAACAAGATGAGCTCATATCTGTTATTCCATCAGAAATGAGGGAAAATTATGTTCAAATGACAGGCTTATATTCTTCAGCACTCCCTCCAAATAAATCTTTCAAGATATTGTAAATTCTATCCAATTCTATCTATTCCATCTGTGAGTGGTTAATCTATTAAACAAATTTTGTTGTTCATTAGCCAGTGAAGAAGCATTACTCTAGGGCACCAAATGGAACTGAAATCCACAAAATAAAACTGCTTGTCTTTAACCAGCATCTGGAAAATGTATGCTGACACAAAAAGGGCATCCCAGTATGTGAGGTTCAGGCTGATGTTTGGAAAAAACAAGAAGTGTACTGAAGAAGGGAAATTGCCATTGAAGCTATAACAGAGCAGCGCGATCGGATGTAAGCTGGGTAGTTTCTCCTTTCTGAGGCTCTTGATCTCTAGTGTGCATATGTGATAACACTGCCTTGCTTGCACCCTCCGCCTCAAAGGGAACAAACCCCAGAGATAAAAACAGTCTACCAGCTCAGGGGGAGCACACATCCAGTGTTGTAGTACCTCATGTTGTGTCTAAGTTGATAAAAAAGGCTTGCTTATCAAAATTATCCATACAAAAAGCCTACATGACTGCAAGGGTATAAAATCTTGACTCAGAGCGCGCTTGATGGAACTCCCCCTCAGCTGGCCTGAGATTCCCTACCATCATCACACTGTGCCTTCCCTGAGCAGGTCATATGTCTTATTTACTTTCTTCCACTTGTAGCTTACTATGATGTTTTAATCAACTCTGTAGTCTATTTTTCCTACCTTTCTGTGTGTTGCTTATTATAATACTATCAAGGGTGATCAACATATGATCACTGCCTCCATTATATTGAGTGGTAGTGGTTTGCTTGTGAGCACTGGTTTATGGTGTTTATTAAAGTAATCATATTAATCACACTGTGAGTCCTAGTGTTTGTTTGTACCACTCAGGCCCATAACTGGTGAACCAGATTCCCCACTCTGAGTAGTGGGCAGGAAGTCTATCATTGGGTCACAACAGGAGTGGGAAGTCTGTCAGGTCACAACAAAGTGAAAACATGTTCACTGCTAAATTGTTACATTCCCTCATTTTTGTTTCTTTCTGAAAAGTGGTCTACCAGCATTGCTTGAGTCATACAAGCTCTTTTTCATTAGAATTACCTGAAAACCTAGTTTCTGTAGACTACGAGCTAATCGTCTGGCACCAAATTTAGCTTCTTCTTCACTATAGAGAAAGAAAAGAATCTAGCATTAAAAGAAATGAAGCATATATCTGAGTGCACACATACCACAATAGCTACCTTAGACTACAAAATGAACAGTTGTATCATGTAGTACATGAACCGTGATCACATGAACAGTCTTCATTTTATCCTACTGTACATGCTACATTTTAACTATCTAGATATTCAAATGGGAGTCCTTTATGCCCCATTTAAAGCATATCTTGGCACTTGGCTCCACCTGAAGTGGGAGATGTATTAGATTATACTAAATACCCTTACAATACAAATACGATCACGGGTAGCCTGGATTTAACATACTGAACAATCATCTCCCATACAGAAAGTATGCAAAATTACTGTTGTACCTTATCCTTACTCCACAATACAAACATATCTTAAAGGAATTTAGCTGTTGAGTTTAGTGAGTCTCAGATGTACCCGAGCTGATAGTCTGCTTTTGCTTCTTTCCACTCCCTCAACATCGCACAACTTGATCAAATTCAGGTGGGTTTTTGTGAAAGAACAAGAGATATCCCTCAAAAAAGGTCATTCCTTCCCAAGTTTCAAGTTCTGGCTAAAAGCACAGAAATCTTGAAGAGCTCTCAAACGAAATCTCTAGGATTTTCTTCATAAAGTAGTCTTCTCTGTTTCTCTCCCATAAGGCTGAGCTAATGTTGCTTAAGATTTCAACTCAGACTGAAATAGCCACTTCACAGAGAAAACTTCCTCCCAGATACACAGCTTGGCAAAGATCTGTGTGTGATACAGTGTGAGTGAATCTTAATAGTGGCAAATACTGCCTCTTGCCATCTTAATTTACAACATTGTATTTTAAAATACACAAGAACTTAGAGCTAGAGAAAGAATCTTCATGAACTCACCTTGTGGCTCCTGTGCAAATAACTTTTCCTGAGGACCAAATTGTGGCCGTAATCCTAGGTTTCCTAAGCTTCATTAATACTTTCTAAAAAGAGAAATAGAAGTGTAATATTGGGAATTAGTGGTAGTTAGTTTCATACTGGGGGAAAAAAAAAAATCAACTGCTATAGACAAGCTGACTGTTACACTAATTCTTTCTTTTTGATAGCCTTGAATTGTTCCTTCATCTCTTTCAGTAATTAAAAAAACCCTAGCTCCCAAGAAGATCAAAATAAGCATGGAATATCGCAGCTAGTGATTCAGTGTTCACAAAATTGATTAAATGAAGGTATTTTCTTCTGAATAAAAAGCTGCAAGCCATGAGCATTGCGCTAATTTTTTATTACAGTGACTCCCACATTACTGACTCCTTATCAGGATATATTTTCTTGACAAAACCATCAAATTTTGAGAGGCAAAATGGACTCTGAGGTGTAAGAGGTCTCAACACATACCTTATTCCCAATATTCACCTCACTAGCTACAGTCTTCTGAGACAGTATTTACCCACTCCCCTTAATGTGCATTTAGTGTATGACAGACTAAATGCCTGTCAAGACAGAAATACAGAAATAAAACTATGCTTTTCTTTATCCACCCTACAGAGATATTGATGCCTAGCTTAAGAAACATTTGTAAAAACAGGTATTTGAGGTATGTTGGATCTCTTACCCCAACATCACGCTTGTATATCACATTTGCTCCTTCTAATGCGATCTTCCTCAAGTTTAAATGACATCTTGTTCTAAAAACACACACTACATTTGTGATTAAAATGTCCAATGCAACATCACTGTCTGCATCCATTGGGGTGATTTACAACTCAATTTCCCACCAGCTCACCATGAAGATCACATCCTGAGAAACAAAAATAACAAAATTAAACATACCAGCAGAAAATTGCCTATTAATACCACTGTATACATCCGGCCCTTAAATGAGACAAGAAGCAGAAGTGACTACACTCTGACTCATTTAAGTTAACTTTGTGTGGGGAGGGGGAGTGTCTGCATCCTGTATGCTAGAAAATACGTTACTTGTTTGAAGACATGCTGCCAGACTTAACAGAAATAGTGTATATACACACATGCACATATGTATATATGTGTAATATATATGCCAGTTAAATATGTTACAACTCTCTACCGACTATATTAGGACACAGTAAAGATTACTGAAACTTCTTCCATAGCCCCAGTGGATAATCTTTCCTCAGCTCATTTGAGGATGTCATTAGACACCTCAGGAAAAAGCACTTCTCTGACTGCTGAAGTTGATAATTCTGAACAGCTTCACATTTCTGTTGGAATGGACGAGCCTGCTGAATAACTCCGAACTAACACAGGTTACACAAACTGCAGCCTGTAGACAGCCTGCTACTACAGCTTTCCCATCTTCATCCAGCACTCTTGGCCTATCTCTCCCAGTATAATACCATAACAGAAACTATACAGAATGTCCTGGTGGCAGCAACAGCCTGGGCTGAGTCGCAGTGGCCTCTCACCCCCTTCTGCACTGCCCACAGGAACTGCAGAGAACGAACAAATTCTACATTCAGAATAAAATTGAGTGTTGCTGAGGAAAAGCATGAGTAACTGAAGGCACAGGATGCCCACCCCATGCCCGCGCAGCAAACTAAGGCAGCCAGGAAGCATCCAATCTGCCTGTGCACTGTGAAGGTGACATTCCTAACACACACTTCAAGAGGGGGAGGAGGATTATAAGACGGGGGGAGTTGGGCTACCGCTCAACCCAGCCTGAAACTCCCTGACATCTCTTCTGGGAGCATACCAAAGCCAAGACAGCAGACATTTCAAGTCTCAGGTGAAGCATTTGGGGAGAGGGGAAAAGAGCAAGAACACTGGTATATAGTGAAAAGGATTTACATCAAAATACTGTAGGTCACTACGGAATTTTTCTTTGTAGAAGAATGTAAAAATCTTACATTTAACTCCAGAAGTAGCTTAAGTAGAATACAGCCTGAGATTGAGATAATATTGCCTCTATCCATTCATCTAAAATTTTAGCAGTATTTCATCCAAAATGAACACAACAGAAAGCAAAGAGCAAAAGCAAAGAGAAATAGTCAAATATATGAAATGCTTTACATGGTCACTGCCATGGAAGAAGCAGAAGACCATGCATCGAGAACTACCATATACATATCTAACACACGGTAACACATTTATATCACTTTATATGTTTTGGCCTTACATTCTGTATCAGAAATCTTCAAAATACAAAATTAACATTACCAGTATTTTCATCTAACTGTGATGAAACATCATGCCATAGCCTCTAATCCAGAGCTCACTCAAGGTGCATATTTGACTACAACTTACTGACAATAGAGAAGTAATAAACTACAAAGCAGATGTGCATGATGTACTGGGTCAACTGCTGTGATGGTTGCTGTTTCTACTGTGCGGATTGTTCATGGCTGAAAGACTTATTCTGTAGTTGTTGGCTTGTCCAATGTGAGAAAAGGCAAGATGGGTGATAACACAGAAAAGAGATGAAGAAACAGCAAGAGAAAACCAGAAAAACCAAAGGATGTGTGTGTGGGATGGGAGGAGGGGGAAGGGAAGCAGGGAATGATGAGAACAAACAGTAACTAATCAGCATTCCCGGATCCTTTTTTTTTTTTTTTTAAACACCAAAAATTATATGAATCCTCAAAGTTAGAAATGACTTATCCCATCTGGTTTTGACGGACTACTACAGATTGGGTTAGTAATTTATGGCACCATATCCAAAGATAGCACATATGCAGATTTTGAATGGCATGCATACAGGCAGGGCCAGCTCAGAGCAAGGAGGTGGAAGCTGTGGCATCTTCAGACAGGCATTTGTTTTCCACCCTGGCTCCAACTCCTGGCTCTCGCCAAGTTCACTTACTGGAACCCAGGAACTATTGCCATGTAAGAAAACAAGATACCTCCAATCAGAAGCGTCGCCCAATTATCAGCAAGTGTTTACTGGGAACCTCAATCTCTACATTCTGAAAGAATACCAGTGTCGTGCATAACGGCCTTGAAAGGTTGCTAACCTCTAAGCAAACCATAACACTGTACAATAACATCCCCATAAAACCCTGATGGCTTGTCTTAAGCAAATCTAAGGAGAAAAGTCATGTGTTCATTCAGAACAAAGGAAAAAGTGGTTGAAAGAAGAAAAATACAATTTAAAAGGAAGAGATCTATCATTAAAGGGGGATCTAGAGGAAAAAAGAACATTAATATGCTGTGGAGCTGTCAGTAAGGATGTTTTCAGCAATTATGGTGTATTCTGGTTAGAGGTACAATCTACTCACGTAGATTTTAATGGGAGAAAAACTATACAATATTACAGTAGTCCCCATTTTCATTAGCCATGTTCTGAAAGTTCAAGAAAGTTCTGAAAGTTTCTGAAAGAAAATTCCCAGATATTTAGGGAGGTGCTTTTTAATCTGAAATTTCGTTTGAACTGTAGCTAATATTCTAGACTATTTTGTGACATTCAGTTAAAAGGGGACATAATTTGTTATAGAAGTAGTATCTGACTTCAGCATAAAAATACTGAAAACTGCCTTTTTTCTGCTTTAATGTTACTTGATCTAACAGAAACATGTTAAACTTTTCACTCAAATATCGAACATTTCAAATATTAATCACCAAGTTTCTCATTCATATTGAGAAAACTCTTTATTTGCTGCTGTTAAATACCACCTGTGTTCTTTGAAAACCTGAATCATAAGTGTCAACAATTCTGAATACATCCATTCCCATTCAGTGTATAAATACAATGTTAACCTCTTACAATGCATGGTTTAGAAATAGCAGCTAAACCAAACTGTTTCTAGACTTGGATGCTTCTGTCCAAGCAGTAAACATAACCTGTTACAACCTCTCTCTGCCTTAAGTGTTCATTTGAATGTCACACACTGTACTGACAACAAAGAAGAAAATCTAGAGAAAAGACGTCCTGCTACCTTTCTTTAGAAAGTCTCGAAGAAACCCAAATAGGAACCATATGAACAAAAGCAAGATAAACATTTTTAAAAAATAGTAATATATCCACTATATAAAAAAAATCTGAAGAACATGTTTATAAAAAAAGTGTAACAATGTTCTCTCTAAAAAATTATATATATATATAAAAGAAGAAAGATAGATGTCGTTATTTATACATCTTTCCAGTTGCATGGTTAGCTGGAACACAGAAGTCCTAAAAACCACTTGGATTCTCCTCTTTCCCAGTTTTGTCTTGTCTTCTGTGCTATTGATACACACCACTGTATCCCTGCTGCATAGCCCTGACCCCATTACATTATTTCACAAAAAACTGAATTTCTCCATTTCTGTCTCCTATCTGCAAAATGGGGAAAATAATGCTCCCATGCTTTTACAAATATGTTTTGAGATCAAGCAACAGCCTTACATATAAGCCCATTACTATTCCATATTTATGCAGTTACACTTGCAGAACAGAGGGACTAAGTAGAAACCAAACATCTGGTTCTTCCCAGTTCTGCATTTGCAAATGCCTAAGTTGATTTTATTGACCCCAGCTTAGGTTTTGTTGGTTAATTTTGCCCAAAGGTTCTCTCATCTGAACCTTAGAATTCTGGCAGCTTAAATCTCATTTCTAAAATTATATTTTACCAGTTAATGCTAATTAAATAATAGGCTAAAATTGAAAATAAAATCATTTACTTGTCTATACGTGCAGCATTTCTTTTGAATTATGTACTTCATTCAGCTTTCTCCAGCACCAAGAAACTAGCCAAATTTGATTTCAAATTCTCTTGCACCAGTGTAACACAATCTACCCCGGCACAGAAAGAAACCTTAAATATATCTCTGCAAAAGTTTGTATTTTATTTAAAAAGGAAAACTTAAAAGTTTATTCTTTCTTTTCAACATAGATTTCAGGGATACATCTGGAATATTACCCTAAGAAATAAAAAAAAGAGGTGGGGGAAGTGGATAGGCAAAGCATGATAATGCACATAAAAAAAAACCAACAACAAAAGCTAACTCAAGGATATTTGACACTGTAAAGTAATATATTCTACACTGAAAACAGAGAAATTCCCAGAATAAGAAATACTTGGGAGGAAGGAATGAGCACTTAAGTTCTTAAACAAAGAATTACCCATACATCCCCTGTTAGGCCCACAACCCTATTTTACATACCATATAAACAATTATGAAGACAAACACCCTGCACTGAAATCTTACAATCTTCAAAAAGTTCCAAAACAAACCAACCACGCCATCATCATCAAAGAGAGAAGAAAGGCACTTGGGACAGGGTATATAAACAAAGTATTATTTTAAGCTTTTGGCTACCTTTGATCCAAGAAACTCAAGAGCTATGAAGGTAGATGGGGGTTATCTAACAATGGTTACGTTAATGTCAGAACTGTTTAATAAACACCTTTTCCACCAGCAGCCTAAGTATAAGCAACTTCTACTGGTTATTTTTAACCTTGCTCCAAAACAGTTCACCAACTGACCAACCTCACAAACAGTTCCAACAGCCCAGCTGAAGGGGTATGTCACTACTGTGCCAGTAAACAATTTGTCAAACTAATGCCTGAAATACATTTCTGAAGAAGTTAACAGGAATCTCCATATGAGAACAGAGAACGCACAAAATAAAACCCATCAGGAACAAGTGAGGAGATTCAATTGCATCCTTCCACTGAAGGTGCCTTTTTTTTTTTTAAGATTTGTGTTCAGCCCCCCAGGAAACAGGTCTATATGAAATGCTGGAAGTGACAGACCTCTGAAATACGCTTGAATTCTCTGATACGATACAGTCACAGTGTCAGGTGACTACCCAGAACTGAGAGCAAACAGCTACTACTTGTCTGTATAGAAAAATCCTCTGGTCTGAACAACTAACTTAGTTAAACACTGAGCTAGCGGGGCATGGTTTTACTTTTTGTTGTCTCTAGTGGCAAGTTAGTTTGTCCCTAAAGAAAAAGCCCATGTTGTAGCTAATATTCTCACCCTTCAAGATTTGCACAGTCATCACTATTTCCTACAGAGCGAAATAAATATATTTTGGAGAAAGAAAATTTCCAAATAAGAATAAAAGCAGTGTCAAGGTAGTGATTTGTCCAATTAGACCAACATATAGAATGATGAGACCAGCTATACCATAAGCATGTAGACTACAAATGCCCAATCCTGCTGTCAAATCTCTTCCATAAACCTACTGCACCCCCATGGAGCTGGGGTCTTCCAACACAAATACAGCTGCAGGAATAAAGCCAAACAGTTTATAGAACAAGACCAGGAAATGTATTTAAATAATTCATAACAGGCCACTTTCCTCAACTCTTTCTCATTGAAAAGCTCCATTCATATTTAAAGCAAGATTCACTTGCATCCAATTTTGTGCCATCTTTTCCTTATACCATCCAGTAACAGCTGAATGCCAAGCATTAAGCACAAACCTTTAAGTCTTTATGATATATGGAAAATTGTTCTAAGTATGACAGAAGTCAGAACTGACCGGTTAGGTGGCCCTTACAACTTCATAAACATTGTAAGAAAAATAAGTCTGTTTTGCTGTTACAAAGTATTTTAACACAACAGGCAAGGCTCTAGTCCCCCTCCCAGTCAAACATTCACCATCTGCGCATCTCGACTGAGGAAACAGCACCGCTCCTCCTGTTCCCGCTGCTGGGAATCTCACCCAGAGCCCTACACGCACCAGTGTCACACCACTCAGGTTAACAAATAAGTATCTTTTTTCTCCCCCTTTAACCCCAGCCGAAAACTTCTGCGGCCAGCACAGCAGAAACAAAGCGCAAGAAGGCGGCGGCCCAGCCACGCCGCTCCCCGGCCGCTCGGCAGCGCTGGGCTGTGCCTGCGCTTCGGTACCTGGAGCAGCGCCGGCCGCCGCGGCAGGGACGGGGCTGTACAAAGCTCCCGGGGACGAGCACGCCGCTTCGGGACTGGGCCGCGAGGCAGCCCCCCGGGGGAGGCTCGGCAGCTGCCGGGGAACGGGCCACTGCCCCCCGGGGACGCTCGGTCCCCCTTCCCGGCACGGCGGCCCCTGGAGCGCACCGCCCGCCCCAGGGGGGAACGGCACCGCGGCGGGAGGAGCCGGAGGGGCCGCGGCGAGGCGGGGGAGGCCCCACGCCGCCCCCCTCACCTCAGGCTGAAGGGGACGGCGGGCGAGCGGGGGGCGCGCAGGGGCCCAACGGCCCCCCCCACCCCCGGCACTACCCGCGTCCCCCAGGGCAGGGGCTGCGGCCGGGCCGGGCCCGCCGACCCGCGGCCCCTCGAGGCGCTGGCGTGGAGGAGGAGGGGGAGGAGGAGGAGGAGCGCGGCCCGTCGGCGGGCGGCAGCCGTTACCGTGCGGGCGGGCGGGCAGCGGCGGGCGGGGCGGCGAGGGGGTGCCGGTTGCTAGGCGCCCCGCCGCTGGCGCCCGGCGGCGTTCCGGGTCCTGGGCCGACTCCCCGCGACAATAAACATTCCCCAGCGCCGCGGGCATAGACGCGGCGCCGGCTAGAGCGGCCACCGGAAGTCGCGACAACGGGCGGGGAGGAACGGGGCCGCGCTAGCGGCGTACTTCCGCTTTCGTCTGCCGCCCCCCGAGGCGCGGCGGGCTGAGGGCAGCGGCACCGCCCTGGGCGGGGAAGGCGGGCGGGCGGCTCCGGGCCGCCCCGCTGTGGCCTAATCGGGCAGTTACCGCGCCGGTCCTCGCTCCCCGGTGCTGGGGCGCGCCTGCCGCCTGGTGTAGTACCGGCGCTGCCTCAGCGGGCCAGGCTGGCGCAGCGAGGCTTTTACCCGCAGCTGTGCCGCGGCTCCCGTCGTGAAACGCCCCTGAGCAGCCGCGTGGCTTCAGCGGTCCCTAGGGAGCTGCCGAGGCCGCCCAGCGGGCAGGGAATTGTTCTGGAGATACTTTTCTGGCCGTGCAGCGGGAGGCCTCGCTGTGGGCCGCTCTGAGAGCCACTGCCTGCCTGCTGCCAGTGGGCCTGTGGTACACAGCTTTTGGCCAGCTGATAGAGGCTTGATCCCAACCACATCGTCTGAGCACCTTTGCCAACAAACCAGCAGATCTGATCCAGTTTGCAGATCAGATGGTGTGAATGCTCACAGCATGTATTTCTGTGAGGTTACTTGCCCTCAGACCTCTGTAGTTCACTACGCACACATTGATCGCTGGCTTGGCAGCTCCACGTGTGCTCTCTGACCAAACTGTGTGGTCAGTGCTGGTCTTGATGTGATCCAGCAATCATTAGTTGAGACTCAGCAACAGCATGCTGCCACTACTGCTGCTGCTGCTGCATAATGTGCATGTTGCACTGCGGCAGGGTTCTGGTCGCTGCCTGTTTTAAATTTAAAGCATTTATAGCAATGTTGTTTGGTACCAAAGGGATAGTCTACAGCAGCAAACTGTGGTATCTTGGTGTGTGAGCGGATTACTGACCTCAAGTGAAACAAAGACAACTGAGAAGCCTCAAATCAAATATTCCCAAGTCCCCTGAGGACTGTGTGTCCCTCAGCATTTTTTTGACATTTTAATGTTAAAATTACTAAAGTAAGACTGCTGCTCTGTACTTTTCCAATATGCAGCTTATTTAATCTTTGCAAAGTGGGCGCATGGGGCATGCTTTGAGGAGAGATGGAAGGGGTCATGGGGACACAGTGGGGGTGGTTGGGATGGCACTGGTTCTGTCTGTCCAGGCCAGTCCTCCAAATTGGGCACTGTCCCACCTATGGTGTTTGTAGGGAGCAGAGTCTATACTGAACTGCCTTTCAGCTACACTTAACATTTTCTCTGGGAAGAGCTGTTTGGTGTGCTTGCCTTGGGAAGCCAGAAACAAATGGGTGTGGCTGCAGTGTGGCCAATTAAGGACCCACCACCCAGATGGAAGAATGAAATAAAGTTGTGAGGTTGACTTTAGATTTATGAAGACACATCAGTCTTTATATGAAAAGTATATATCTCTATAAATATGTATGTATGTTTATATGCATGTAGTGCAGAGTATTCACTGTATTGACAGTTTTCTGAAATTTGGGGTTGTAATTATGTGCTTCCCATGTGTGAAGTGATAGAAGAATAGCTTTAGTTCAAGATATAGGGAACAGTATGAAATTTAAAATTTGAAGTCTTCAGAGTTGGGATGTTCTCCTCTGCTAGATTCAATCTAATCCTTGAAATCCATTACTAGGTTCACTTGTCAAGAATATTCATTTCAGATTCTTGCTTCAAATCAGCTGCAAGTACATGAATGACAGTATTGCTTGTTAAGGCCGGCTTTGCTTCCCTGCTGGCAGGCTGGCTTTGCACCAGCCTGCGGCAGCACTGCCAGCCTGTGGTATCTGACAGAAAAGGATTTACCACCCTCAGGTGAAGATAGTCAAGTGAGGTGACCTTTTCGAAACAGGGATTCTGAATTTAGAGCAACTGTTACAACAGTTGGAACTCTGCACAGATCAGCAGCATTTTCCTGGAGTGTCTTAAGGCTGTTTTAATTCTTTGTGGGCTTCAGCTTAAAGGCTCTGAGTCATTACAATTAACAGTGCCAATGTGGGCTAGACTGTTACGATGTCTTCTCCCTGACAGTTCTTTCAAGGTTCTATATAGTTGTATCACAAGAGATGCAGATTATTTTTTTTTTCTGAATAACTGATTGCATAGGCAAATTATGAAAAAAGCTTTATAAACCCTGATTTTGCTTGAATTCTGACTGAGCTTCTGTTTTTTTAGTATACTCATAAAGGTCTACGTAAATCTGACACAAAATGCCTTCTAGCAAATACACATCCATTTTCTGTCTTCACACGCTTGCTCTTTTCAGGATATAAGTTTTTCTAGCAGGTGTTCCGCAGAAATGTGCAGTCATCACTGGACATTAAGAAAATTGTTTTTTACTGATAAAGAGATGAACCTTACCATTTTGAAGTTTCGGCTGCTTTTTGGCGTGAGCTTTTCCTGTTTAGACTACAACATGTTTTGAAGATTTCATCTTTAATTATTTATTTGGAAAATCTGCAAATACATGCAAGTAGTTATGATCACATTAACATGGAATGCAAAGAAGGGGATTGGGCACATACCAAATTTGACATGTAAGTTTATCAGCTGTGCCTGCAATTTTATTCCACACCTATATAGTTACATAACTGATTATCCGGTCTTTATGTTCCCCCTCTCCTGGTCTCCATCCCTCTGTGTAATTCAAGTGGCTTCCTTCACTAGTATGACTGAGATGTTAAGGATTTCCCACCTGCACGAACTGTGTCCTCATCTGCCTCTTGCTATTGCTTGTTCTAACTTAGCAGATGCTGTACTGACATGAAACAGGGAAGGCACAGAGGCCACTTCTGACACTGTTACTTCCTTACCATGTGACTTCGTTTTCCTACGTGTTTGTTTCTCAGTCCCTAGTTTGGGACGTAAAGAGGAGATGGAGTTATAGGGAGGCTGTTCCCTGTGCTTGGACATTCTGCAGCATGAAATCATGGGCTTCTTGGGACCACCAGCACTAGCACAGTAAAAATAAGGATAACTGAACTTTAGGACACTGCCCATATTTTTTTCCCCTGTAATTACAGCAATGAGAGTGAATGAAGATGCCATTTAATTATGTTGTTAATCAGCTGTAACTGCAAGTTTCTGTAAAAAAAATCACACATCAAACTGAAGCAAATGCTTGGTTATCTGGATTTTCTATTTTTACAGGATTAATTTTCAATCGGATAACATCCAGTGCAAGGTAAACTGTAGTGTAGGGGGCAGAGAAGAAAGCTGGATGGCCCTCTGAGGCAGCCCACAGAGAAGGCTAGATGAAGCGTTTTATGCAGCTGTGTCTTAGAGTACTGTGGGCTCTGTGCAGAAGACTATATTGAAGTATTTGAAGGGGAGGTACCAAGGAGCAACCTGTCTTTCGCACATTCCATAGAAATGATATTGTATGGACTGGTCATCAGCTACATGCGCATGATACAACAGGTTAATTATGAGACATCTCCCAAGCTGGCAGGCAGCAGGGAACAACCGTAAACCTATGGCAGGAGATCAGCCAGGGAGAAATCCTTCGCTCCAGGGCTTGGTTTATCAGGTGAAACTGTAAAGTCAGCTGTGCCTTCTCACACTTTTCTGATGATGTATAGTATGGTAACCCATGCCATTACTGTTAAACTGTTACCTCCCTTCTGTAAGTGGCACTTAAACCAGCTCCACAATAGTAAAAAATCTGTTTAATTTTATAATATATTATTTTATATATTTGTATTTATATACATAATTAATAAATATAGATACTATATAGTATGTAAATATTTACGCCATATTTATCTGTAGTATATATATATTACCTAGTGTATATGTATATTTTATGTAATAGATATAGCTAGGTATACTTTTTAATAAAATATAAGCCTATGAAGAACATGGTAGTGAAGTACCCCAAAATAAAAGTCAAATGATCAGGGTAAAGTTTTTCTTTAGGATACATTTCTTTACAATAATTTAATATGCACCTGTAGTTTCAGCCTCTACAACTGAATGGTATTTACAGACTATGCATACCAACCTTTGTTGGCAGTAATGGAAAATCACGGTGAAATTGGTAAAATCAGAAGACCAAGTATGAGGGAAACTGGGGAGAAAGTTTACGGGGAGATAGTAACATTGGCTCCTCAGCAGTCTCCCTGCCGTGCTACGGGTAGCTGTAGCCAAACAATCTGGGGAAGCTGACCTCAGCTCGCCCTGCCAGCTCACATCCTGGCCCAGCAGAAAGATGTTAGGCATGCACAGACAGCACCCACTGACTGTCTGAAGCCTTCCTGTGGACTTTAAGTAGGGGAATATCTCAGTTCCAGATCTTTGCGTGAGATTGACATGCTGCTGCTGCTTGGCAATGGCAAGAAAATGATACTGAGGGCATACGTCAAATTTTGGCATCAGGGAACTCACAGCTCAGGTAGAAAAGGTACTGCAGAGCTTAGTAGAGTTGGGCAACAAACAAACAGGGGTTTTCAATGTCACAATTTAGGATATGATGTCACCTTGAACTTGGCCCCTTGCTTCTAGTGACCTCTAGTCCTAACGTATATTACTTATAAGATACAAATAGCAAAGAGTGTCCTCACTAAGAATGTTTGGCCCATAAAAGAAGATAGCAGGCTGATCTAGGAAACAAGTGAGAAGAGCTCGAGGCTGGGATGAGACAAAGGTATCAAGTACCTTTACTGCTCATGCTTCTAAGGCTGCAGTAACACAGATAAATAAAACAGGGCCAAGGCTTATTTCTCGTAGTGCTTGGCTGTTAATAGGGTCCTTGGCGTGCCTTCAGCCTGTCTGACTAACTTCCTCCCAGAAAATATCCAAGCACGGTTTGAGAATAGTGTGTGCCAGGGACTTTGCCCTTTGGTGAGAGTGGAATAAAATGCAGGTATGTGTGGATGTGACCCTGGCCACAGCACTGGCTGTTGGAGCCAGAGAATGGTCCATAGCCTGTTTTGTCTGTACTAGAAAGCGTAGATGCAGACACATAGCCTGAAAGAGAGGATCCTTCCCCTACACTCTTCTTATTCCTATCTTTATAGTGAATTCAAAGAGCAAAGATCCCTGGCGATTTCAGCGTGCCTAGGAGAACAGCTCATAAGTTTGTGCACCAGAAGAGCTGGTGCCCTGAGCCTATATCAAGCTTATGTGTGAACCTTCAGCCGGTCAGCTGTCAGCTTTGTGCCTCTTTGCCTTCCCAATGATAGCGACCTCCTATAGAAAACCATTTGGTCATGAAGTGACAGCAAATGTTCCGAGGTAACTGCCATCTTCTGTTTAATTTCTGCATTGACTCTGAGGTGCCAGCAGTATGAAAGTTCCTACATAAGAACAAAACTGTGTTATCAGTGAGGAAGAACTGCCCCCATTCTGGTCAGTTCAGCCATCAAAAAGCATCACAAGAAACAGGATGCTGAAGCAAGAGGCCGTGCTGACACTTGGATTGCTTGTTGCACACGATGGTCTTTGCCTCATTCCTGATGGGGGAGGGAAGTGCTGCTGCAGCAGCCTGGGAAGCCATCCAGTGGGCCAGTTATCTATGTGAGCACATCCCTGGGAATGCTCACTGCCTGTGCCTGCTCCTCCTCCCCTGCTGCTGCCGTGCAGGATTTTGCAGATGTTCCTCCCAGAGAAGGCAGCTGCAGCTCTCAACCTCTCGGTTTCCATCTCCCCGGTGGTCTGGCTCCACTGGGCTGTGATGGAGCTGCTGATAGTTCGTGCCTTCCCCAGCCCATCCTTTCATCAGGACGGAGCAGTAGTCAGAGGAAGAGGAATTATTCTGTGCCTTTTTCCCCCCTTTCCTCCTGTCTCCTGTGTAGTTGTACCCTTCCTTTTTTTCCCCTAGTGTTTCTGATCCCCATTTCTTAATCAGCGTGTATGTAAACAATCGAGAGAAAATTTGAGTGTGTAGATAATCCATATTTACAGTTGGAAACAGTCTTATAGTTTACACAGCAGCCTGAGATGTAAGTAAGGGTTGGGGTTTTTCTCCTTGCTTGTGGAAAGCAGCCTTTTAGAATTTAAAGTGAAGGAAGGATTTGCATTGTTTTTATTCTCCTGCCTTTGTTATGATCTTTTTTTCCTTGCAAGGAGGTTTGGATCTTTCCACTCCCCATGCGAGGACGAGGATGGTGTAGCTGTTTGCACGCATGTGCAACGGCTTGAAAACGCATTTCATCTGTTTACAAGTTTCAGTTTAAGGGCAAAACTCTAAGGCAAGAAAATGTGTCATCTCAGGACTGTTGTGACCCTAGGGTATGGCCACGCCACATTTGGGAAGTGTGATGACTCTATGCCTAGGCCTACTTTTAAGTAGTTTTTTATAAAAACCTACTTTAAGTGGTTTTTATACAGCTAGCTCAGATAAACCAGTGCCTGAAGTGAACTGAAGAAAAATCAGTTACTTGCAGAACTTTGCTGGGTTTGGAGTCTGCCGGCAGCCGTCCTTGCAAAGGTAACACATGCTTTTTTGCCGTCCTTCCCACAGCATAACTTTTAGGTCAGACCTATGACATCTCAGAGTTGAAGAAATTCACCAAGCCATGACACACCTGTAGCTTTGCAGTAGAAAGAAAAAAGCCGTTAATACTGGTTGTGCCGCTTCCCATCCATAAAGTATGCTGGGCTGAAAAGCATGAAGCAATGCGCAGCTGAATAACAAGCACAAAGCTGTATTTATCCTGTGGGGCTGCATTTGCAGCACCTTCAGCCTCAATACAGAAATTGTCAGTGCTACACGGGCCAGCAATGAACATGGACCATTTGAATTGCTGGCTGTTGGGAGAAATTATGTATGGAGGTTTTCTAGGTGTATATATACATGGAAGTTACAGAATGCTCTGTTGTTTGCCACCACAAATTTCAATTTCATTGAAACTGAATTTCATTTCAATATCATTGAAATTTCTTTTGAAAACCTGTCCCTTTTGGGAGACTATGAGTGATTATCTACATTCAGATATCCATACAGAAATGAGAAATCCTCTGCACTTTCATCAGATTATACCCTCCACTTGTACACCAGATACATTTGAGTTTTATTCTCTTTTAGACAGCTTATTACCTGCAATTAGCTAATGTCTTTTGCATTTATTTTTTTTACTACAAATAATAATGAATCGCAATGACAATGGGGTTTCAGCAAATACTACCTTTTGAAAAATATATGCAGTTCATTTACAGGGAAGCACGTTTTTCCGGGCAGACACAGCTGTGGAGTTACCAGTACAAATGCTTCAAACAAACCTGTGCTTGTGACCCCGTCATTGTATCAGGGGTTCAAACCAGCTTACCTACAGAAGAAACGACACAGATTTTCTAAGTCTTTTAATTTCCAAGGTGAGCTGGGAGTTTCAGCCTTGGAGGCACTTCAAGGAATAAGGGGTCTAGCATATGTTCTCCTTGGGCACCTTGCAGCCTGGGGGCACGACCATCACCGTGGCCTTGCTATCCTGGTCAGCGCCCAGGACAGCAAGGCACTGTGCAGGTGTCTGCAAAGTGGCATTCTTGCTACGCTGATGTTTTAGGATGGCAAATTTCTATCCCAGAGAGAGGATAAGATAAGCCTAAAATGTATTTTCTGTAAGGGATGGAAAAATGCTTGCTTCTAAAGACCTTAAAAACTGTGAAAACTGCTGCTAAACAGTGCAATGTGAGCAGCGAACTTGGGAGTCTGAGCACTGAGTGCAGCTCTGCAAATAAGGGATTTTTCTAATCTCTAGCTGAACTGAAAAATGGTTGTGAAGTAGTTGGGTGGAACTGGGTTTCCTTCCATTTAGAAAAAAAATAAAATTAAAATCAGTTGGGACTAAACTATTTTTAGAGGTTTTTATCTTACAGTTATAGATAGTTATATTTATCTGATTTATAATATATAAATTTATGATAGAATTATATTTATCTTACAACACATAGGCCTATAAGCAGGTTTTCTATTAACTTGTATCCTGTGATTGAAGCAGTGTTTGAGGCTTCATCTACAGCTAGCACCCTGCTCTGTATGCTCTGGTATCTGATAAGGGCTGGGTTCATGTTAAAACCTTTCCTTTAGTTGAAGAATTTAAAGATTTTTTTTTCTTTTCTCTACTCAGCTGCCTGTTTTCAGAAAAAAAAAAAAAAGGCAATTTAGTTATCTTTAAGACCTCTGTCAAATTCACTTGAAATCAGGCAATGAGTTCAGACATTATTAGGAGGAAATGTATACAGACACTCACACAGCTGCATCTACATCCATGTAGATACAGAAAGATAAATCAAGTCAGCTTTTTTTCCACACAGAGAAGAAGTATAAGTATATTTCGGCTAATATTAAAATGCATCACTTTGTACAGAAAAACAAGAAGGCAAACAAAATACTTTCTTTAAAATCATTGAAATCAATATTTAAACCAGTTACCCAGTTTCCCTTAGCACATTGCAAGTTCCTTTCAAAATCATCAATTGCTTCAGTCAGACCAAACATATATTTTCTGTTTGCAAATATTTTTCTGTAAAATGGCACTCAGAAGGAGGGAGGAATGATTTCATTCATTGTTCTCCTGAGATACACAGTTAGACTGTTAATCAATCAAAGAATCTTGGGCCATTGAAGCCAGCTGCCAATACTGTCAGGACTATGCCCTTACACAAGAAGTCAATGGACCAAGGGTTCCCAGCCACATAAATAACTCTGGAAAATATGTTTGTTGTCTTCAAAATGGAGATAAAGCCGCTAATTGTTTTACAGAGTAAAGCTGTTATTTACCTTCCTGTGTACTGCTGATTGCTTTCGTTTATTGCTTGTTGCTTTTTGCCTTTTTGTTTGTTGCTGAGCTGTTGTTCAGAGGCAAAGACTGAGAAGGGTGGAGGATGCTTGAGGAATAGTTTAGTCCCTAAGAGCCTTGCAATCTATACCACTAGATAAAGTGAATAGCAGCACAAGAAGTAACAGTGTGTCTTACCATTCCACTTAAATTGCAGCTTTTGGCACACGGTTACAGCTGTGTTCCTCACATTTCACAGAGGACTATTGCATTTCTCCCTTCTTTCTCCATGCTGTGTTTCAGGTTGCGGATGAACACTGAACATGGCTAACTCAAAAAGGAGGGAAGGGTGCTACATGCAGTTAATAAGAATTGCAAAGCAAGGTGGCAAAGAAGCAGGTGTGAGAATATTCAGAATTTAATTCTTAATTTTATGCATATCTCAGATGCCTATCAGTTTATGCTTTCTAGAAGGAAAACAGCACCTTGCTATGAGTCCTGAGCACACATTAGTTAGTATAGATTTAAGTTAATTTAAGATTAAGCGGTTAAACCCAATGGTTAATTTACATTTGGTAGGTAAGTTGTTCAGTGGTATTTGTGCATTTGATATATCAGTCCTTTGCAGTTAGCCTAAGGTCGGAGGGCTCTATTCTGTTTCCCTTAAAGAGAACAGCAATTCCCACTGAATTTCCCAATGCCTGTGGCGAAGAGATCAGCCCTTTCAACTGTGCTTACCAGAACTGCTCATCTGTTCAGCAAGACCTGTGGCTTTTCAAGGTGATCCTTTGGCAGTGAAGTCAGTCGAGCCCCTGTGTGTAATTGCGTGTCTCCTCCGGCACAGCCCCACTCACAACAGCGCAGTTGTGTGTGGGTCAGCCAGGCAAGGAGGTCTGATTTTAATTGTGCGGGACGGAGATAAAGCTGTGAGAAAGTGCAGTTACAACAGCTTTTCCCTTCGACACCGTTAGGATGATGCAGCAGGCCCCGTCCCTTTCCATAATGACGGCCGAGATGTTTGCTTAGCCCCGGGCGCACAGCGAGCTGCTTTAATTAAACAGAGCCCGCGCATGAACCCGACTGGTGAATTTGGGTCGCCCGGAGGCCGCGTTGCCTCCTCGCCCATTTATCTCGGGGGGCAGCGGGCTATGAGCAGGAACGAACGACACCCAGCCCGCAGGGATGCCCGGGGCAGCTCAGTGTCTGCCCGACGGGGTGCCCGGCGGGAGGCAGCTGCCGGGGGGTCCGTAGCCCCCGCGCTGCCTGTGACCGTCCCCCAGCCCCCACCGCCGCCCCCCGCAACCCGGCCGGGACAGGTGGTGCTTGGTCCGGGGGGCGGCAGCGATGCCCCCCCGGCCCCGGGGCGGCCCCGCAGCCCCCGCTGCCCCACTCCTGCTTTCGGCCAGAAAGTACCCAGGTATCAAACGGAACCGAGGGACGGTATTGAAAGAGCAAGTGAAGCGGAAATTTAAAGCCCCTCTGCTAATAATAACAGTATAAATAACCGAAGACGTCTTGTAAACAGTGCGGTCATAACCCTGAAACATTAAACAGCGCGGTGGGATCTGGCGCATCAGCTGCCGGCGGCCGCGACCGGTGCAGGGGGAGCGCCCCGCACCCCTGTTTATCTCAGCCTCATCTCCCACGGGCGCGCTGATCGATGGAGGCGGTTGTTTAAATTAGAAGTTCCCGGCACGCAGGACCGGGGCCAGAGGGGCATCCTCCGTCCGACTGTGCTTCATCCACAGATAACTGCTCGAGCGGCGGGGCCGGGCCGGGCTCCCGCGGCGAAGCCGGGCTGCGGGCCCGGCCGCCTCCTCCGCCGGGCGTTTGCTCCAGGTCTGCGGCGCCGGGGCAGCGGCGCTCCCGTAGCCGGGCCGGCGGGGCGGGCTCCCCGCGGGGCGCCGGGCGAGCGCGGCCGCTGCGCGCAGCGCCGGGGGCCGGCGGAGGCGCGGTCTTTCCCCGCCGAGCCCGAGAGTCGGAAACGAACACTACACCGCTCTGTGTTCAGTGGAAAGGAAGATTTATTCACAGAAACAGAGCAGAACCTGCTTGAAGAAAATATATCTATATATCTTTCGGGTGAATTACTTCATAGAGATGACTGTCAAAGTCAGTTTTTCTAGGCATCTACATATTTCACAGGTCTCAGACAAAAGATACACGCATGGTAGGTTTTGTTTGATCTCTGTCTTTTCTCTAGTAGCGCTTGAACCAGCAAGGCTGTTGTGGCAGGACACTCGACTGTACACGCATTTAATAAAGTTAAATAGAGTCGGGATCTCTCGGGGTGGAGTCTTTGCTAGGGCACATTTGGTCTCCTCTGCGCCGGGAGAGCGGCTCTCCCCGCCGCCCTGCACGGGGCCCGGGGCAGTGGCGAGGCCGCGGCGTGTCCCTGCCCGCCGCGCCGCCCGCTCCCCGGCCGCGCCGGGACGCTGCTGGCCCGGCCGCCGGGGCTCAGGATGCCGTCGGGCCGCACAAGCGGTTTGTGTTCACCACTTCTTTCAGGTCACTCTCGGGTTTGCCGGCTACCATAAAAGGCCAAGTCTGTAGCCGGGAAAAGACACGGGTGGGAAGGGGGTTACATACGGAAAAATGCACACTGTAACGCCGATTGCGCCAGCGGGTCCAGCTCGGGAGCGCCCCGGGGGATCGAGCCCGGCATCCACCGCCTGAGCCTGCTCCTGGAGCGCTCTGCGCGGCTCGGGCCGGGGCACTCGCCGCTGCCTTCGCCGGAGGCTGGTGCCGCTTCGCCTCCCAGCCGCGGCGGGCATCCCCCGGGCGCCCTCGGGGCGGTGGAGCCCGTCTGGTCCGCAGCGGGCGGGAGGGAGGGAGGAGAGAGGGAGAGAGGGAGGAGGGAGCCGCGCCGGCCCCGACACAGCCGCGTTCCCCGGCACGGCCGCCGCGGGCACCCCGCCGCCGCCGCGCCGCACCCCGCCTTTGGTCGTGACCGGCGTGGGGGGCTCTGCCCCTCGGGAGCCGCCTCACGCCCCGCCGCCGCTGCCGGGCTCCCGGGGGCAGGAGCCGCCCGGCTGCCCTCCTTGGCCTCCCGCGGCTCGGGGGGCACGTTTTGGTGTGCCTCCGTGCGGGGGTGGCCGTGCGTGCTGCGTCTGCCTTGGGTGCTGGGTTTGGTTTATTTCATAGTTTCTTATCCCGTGTTGGTGCACTGAGGATTTTGGGTTTAGCCCTAAAAATCTCTCCCAGGCCCTTATCAGCTGAAACAGCAGGTAACGTTCTTTCCCCCAGCGTCCAGCACTCAAAAGGCAGGGCCGGACCCTGGTGAAACGCCCCCCAGATCACCCTTCCGAGAGCCCTTGGTCTGGTGGCGTCTGCACGTGTGGGCAATGTAAAGGCTGGATTTCTGAAAAGAGCCCAGGCAGATCTTGCCCACCCCCACTTTGCATCAGTTGCATGTATTTTTAGAGCTGAAAACTATATCTTTCTGGCAGCCAGGTATGGCGGGGAGACCCCGGGCTGTTCGGGAAAGATTTTTGTGGGTGGTGGGAGCAGCAGCAGCGGCATCGCACAGCCCAGAGAGGCTTTGCGGAGCGTGCCTGGGGCAGCCACCCTCCTTGGGGAGTCCGCACTGGTACTTATTTCTCCTTTGCCAGTTTACGCACGTAGAAGTGTCCTGGACCCAGCTAATCCAAGCGGCTGAGCGCAGAGCCCCGCGAGCTCTGTCTTTAAAAACCTAGGGCTCGAGAGGACTGTTACGGCAAGAAGCGTTAGCGTAGAGAGGAGGGTTAAGAATAAATCCTGGCTCATTGGATCCTTCTTAAAACATACCTTTCTCTAACCCAAATTCCTATACCCACCTGCTTGCAGTTAGAAAGCTATCATCAACCTGTGGAGGTTTCTCAGGCGTTTCTGGGGCAGTGAAGCCTGTCCCTGCCTGTCTGTGGCCAGTGTGGCCCCTGTCCGTCTCCTGGAGGGGATTGCTAGGAGCAGCGGATGGGGCCTGGGCGGCTCAGCTCTCAGAGCACAGGGTGGGAGGACAGCTGGGAGCCTGTCCCCTCCTCATGCAGTATCCCTTGCCACCCCACTGGCACCAGACTGTCCGTGAGAAGTACAGTGAAGGTTCCTCCCTGCACATGCCCCAATCCCAGCTCCTCGCCCGCCTCTCCCCACGCACACGCACACAGAGTGCCTGGCCCCAGCGGGCTGTGACTTACCAGGTTGACTGGGTGGATGTAGCCATTTTCGTACTTGTCATTGGCTAGGATCTGCCTCAGGTGAGCGATGTAGCTGGAGGCCAACCTCAAGGTGTCCAGTTTGGAAAGCTTGGTGTCTGGGGGCACCCAGGGCAAGGTGGTCTTAAGCCTGGAGAAGGCTTTGCTAAGGACCCTCATCCTCGCCCTCTCCCTGGCGTTGGCAGCATTTCTCTGGACCTGCTTTCCCTCCTGGCTCACTCCATTTAAAGGGCTCTTCTTGGGGGGAGCTTTTTTCCTCTTGCCCGAGGCCCCTCTCCCTTTCTGAGGGGAGCCATTCTCGCCATTGGATCCCTCCTCGTTGCTCTCGGTGGACGCCCCAAACTCTTTGTTAGTATCCATTTTCAGGCCATCGCACTCCAGCATCTCCACCTCCTGCAGATCTTCCACATCACTGAGGGACCCAGTGGACATGGTCTGGAAGATGCCAAGGGACCAGCGGGAAGGGGGGAAGGGGCGGGGGAGGGGGGGGAAGGGAAGCTCCTCAGATCACTTCAAGGCGTTGGAGGAGAGAAGGGGTGCCAGAATTTTCCTTCCCTTCCCCCCCCTCCCCCCCCCCCCCGCCAGCACCAAGGCGCAATACCAGTCCAGAGAGGATTCCCACCCTCCCACCCCCCAACCCCGCTTTGCCCGTGTTTGAGGGAGGGAGTGAGCGTGTGTGAGAGAGGGAGAGAGAGGGAGAGAGAGAGAAAGCCGAGGAATTTAGTGAGGACACTAGTAATTTATCTGGGGGATAAGAGAGGCGGATCCAGCCCAGGGGAGGGGCCCTGCCCACTGAGCACACCACATCCCCAATCACAGACCTTTGCACAGGACAGGGAATGAGGTATCCCAGCAAGCCTTTGCCGAGAGCTCAGAACTGGGATTCAAATCTTCACAACTGGAGCAAAGCAACTCACTGGCTCTCCCCCCGCACTGTCTTTCTATCCTCCCCCTTCCTCCTCCTCCTCCTCCTCCTGTTCTCCTTCCCCACTTCCCTTTCCAGCCCAGGGTTGCTCTCCCCCTCCCTGCCTCCTAGATGACCCAGGCAGCTGGTGTCATGATTCTTGATGAAAGCCAAAATGGGTCATGAGCAGAGAGAGCAGCAGATCCACCAGCCAAGCCTTCCAGGGAGCTTTGTAATGCATGCCGTCGAAACGCTGTCCTGTAACCTAATCTGAGGGAGATTTGTGGATGATTATATTTGCAAACGTATCCTGTCCAGCTACTAGTGTATTCCAGGAAGGGAGTGCTCTGCTGTCTGGCCGGCAGTGTGGACCTTGCTGTCACAGTCCAGGAGCTGGAGGCAGAAGGATCTGACTTCTTCCAGCCTTCCGGGGTGGCGTCTGACAAGTCCCAGTCCCCTCTTGCTCTTTGAGTCCCTCCAACTGTAAGCATCCCATAGACTGCCCAGCCTGCAGGTGTGCCAGGCAACCGAGATCCTGGCGGTCCATGGAGCCTCGCTGAGCCCAGACAAAGCACCGTGCTGCTGGGGAGGGTCCGTGCAGCTGCAGATGGGGCGGTGAGGGTGTGCGCTGACATGAAGGAAAATCTGGGGGGGTTATTGGGGGGTAGAGGTGGCACAGAAAAGAAACGCCTTTTCTTGGCGTGTTGTTGCAGGGCAGACGTCAGTGGTTCGTTCTGCTGTACTCGCGGAGTGTTTCATCTGCTGAGTTGTGCATGCCCAAAAGTCAGGGAGTTCAGCCTGAATGAAGAGGCAAGATAAGGCCCCTGCTGTGGGAGTGGTGGGAGTGGGGGTTTTAGGCCGTGCTCGGCAGCCACTGCAAACACTCCCCATCTTTTTGCAACTAGTGTGACTGTGCAGGTTGCTGTGTAGTTTGAACGAGCAGACCTATGCTGCAGTTACGATCTTTATGCACATGTGTATTCAGTCTCTGCAGAGCAGACTTTTTAAAGCAGTTAACCTTGGCCTAGCTCTTCTTCTCCATATAAAATCTTTTCCTAAACGCACATGTGGAGCCCACAGAGGCCAGTGAAGCATGAACATGCTCCTGTAGCTCCTTCCCTCTTCACATGCTTCCTGAAACCTCACCAGTCCCCTGGCAGCCTGGGTTTTGAACACAGGGGACTGAAGAACTGGGCACGATCTGCACATGTGACCTTTCTGGACACAGTGACTGATCTGATTGCAGGAGCAATTCCACTTGTTCAGCTGCTTACCTGAGGATTCAGATAGCTCTGGACAAAAATGTACAGCCTGAGATGTCACCGTGGCACACAGTGACTTCAGAGTTAATCCAAGGTCACTGGAGCCACAGGAAAGTCTCTTACTGATCTGTGTGAGCATCACATCGGGTTTTCTGCACGCACTAAACAAAAAACAACTAACCAACCTAAAACTGGAGGGCCAAACTGGTACGTCTCCCAAGTGCTACATACTGGCTGCAGATTAAAGTTTCAGTAGGAGGCAAGAGTGTCATTTTTGATAACTAGCAAGGAAGTCTTTCCTATCTCTTGATCCATCTTGGTTCACATAAACCAGAAGAGAAGGGGAAAGCCTAAACTTTAAACCAGCTCTTTACCATTTGGCTGGAAGATAACACCTTCCCACTCACAATAGGATAAGTACGTTAAGATATCATATCTCCAGGTCCTGGGCTCTTGGGAATTCACCAACTTCTAATCTCATGTTATGTTAACTGTGCCCTGTTTGTGTTTTCTCTCTGTATAAACTAAACAGATTGTCAGCATATCAGTCCTAATTAATGAATTAGCTTTTCTTTTTCTTTTCTTTCTTTATAACATCCTTGTTGCAGATCCAAAATATTACTAATCACCATCACGGAGATTTATGAGTCTCCTTAATTTCTAGGCCTGATTGTTGTTTGTGCAGGTGGAGATTTAAATGGCCATATCCATTGCAGAGATTTATAGTCCAAGTGACTGATGTTAGAAATGAGCTACAGGACTCTTACTGGATCAAGGATGATAGAAAACCAAGTTGAAGTTGCATGTGTCTCTAAGCACAAATGACCAGAGAGCACAAAAACGCATGAAAATTTCATCATCAGAAGCTCCCAGAAGAACAAAACAACAGAAAAAATATATGTTCACATCCTTTCTATCACTTATTTTTAACTTCAGTAATTTCAAAAAATTTGTTGTAAAATGCAGAAGGAATGATCTGGCTTCTTAAAATTGCCTTTAGTATGCTGCTATATGTGCATTCTGAAAATCAAGGTATGCATGCATGTGTGTTACGAGCCTTTAGAATCGCCATACGTTTGTAGCTTTTATTAACTGACATACATTTTTGAATCCTCAGAGCCAGCAAATTTGATCTAATACAGACCACACACATTTGTGGAGACACAGGACACATTTTCATATTAACTTTCTGGAGGTTATTGTGTGTGTTTGTTATATACTGACATACATGTAGTGTACAGACTGTTACACACTCTCTTAACAACATAATTGTCCCTTTTTCCCTCTCCAAAGGGGGGACCTAGAAAACATCCTCTCATCTCTGGGTAACTCTTAGTTCCTTATTTGTTTGTCAGAGGAACTGAACCTCTCCTTTTCCAATCTTCTTACTCCTTGTGTCCCTCCTGGCAAGTCCAGGGCTTGTCCCCCTAATCTGGCTCCCAGTTTCAATCCCTCTCCCTTAACCTGAATTGGCTTGCCCAGTCCCCCTGACTTTTGTTCTGAATTGCAGCCCTGGTTTGGGGTAGAGACTGATGGGGTGGAGACCAACCCAGTCCTGTGGGAAGGGTAAAGCTGGGATGGCTGCAGCCACCGCAGCGATGGTGTGGCCACCTCTCCAGTTAAATGACTGGGACAACAGACCAGCCACTGGGTTAATAGCTAGTTGGGAAAGACAGATGGAGCTAAAGTCCTTTTGGCCTTTCCAGCACATTCACTTCTTCATTCATATTTTAAAAATGAAGTTGAAATGCTCTTATGGGGAACATCATCATGAATCTGTGGTTTTGCTCTGTAGATGACTCCTCTGCATTGCTTTGGCTACACAGGAAAGTGTATCTCTTTTTTACTTCTGATTGAGACCCATTAAGCCGTGAGGCCATTTAGGACATGCCAGGGGTGCTAGGGGCAGAGATTTGGGATGCCGGTCTTAAGGGTGTCAGATGGGGGACATGCCACACACAGGCTTGTGCTGGCCTATAGCAAGTTACAGATGTCCTGGAAAAAAAAGCCCCATTTTTTAAGCCTCCAACCTTCCCTCCCCTGGGCTGGAATAACACAGTAATTTGAGAACAGCTTTGGAACTTGAGGCCAAGATTTCTGCAAGTGTCTCATGTTTTTGCGTGCATGTCTTGGTGGGTTTTTTTTTGGTTTTGTTTTTGGTGGTTTTTTTTTGTTTTTCTTTTATGTTCTGTGTCATTTGTCAAGGCACCATATTTTCACCGTGCATTGAACAGCCACCCAAGAAAAATGTCAGATCACCCACAACTGGGGAAAACATAGTCAGTAGCTGGTTTTAAAATTCCTCGCCCAAGTATAACACAGGTGTTTTCCTATTATTTGTAGAATAACCAAGGAAGTCACCCACATGCAGCCACCTGATCATGAATCAAGTTAAGTCAGGTTTGAGAATAGCCAGGAATAAAAGTACAACCAGATTACTGTTTTCAGGTTGCAACTTTTTAAAAAAATATCTGGTTGCACTGAGGTTTCTCTTGCTCATTCTTGGTCCCACCTGGAAACTATGTAAAATGGTGGAGGGACTTCAGAGGCATACTTTTACATACCTTCAGTGAAATAATATGAACAATATACTATTATATATGATTAATACTAACTAATACTAATAATATAATACTAATACTTATAACAATATAATAAACCTGTGATATTTTTGTGATAGGATTCTGTCTTGTCCATTGTAGGGGGCAGGCAGTGCTGAGGAAATGGATCCAAATTGTTTTTAACAGTGGTGTAGCTTTTCAGAAGGGCCAGGGCACTGAAACCCTCCCATGGCTCCTTTCCAGTGCTGTCTATCTGTTTCTGGTCACAGTTTGGGTTTGAAAGGTAAGGCACATTGTGATACATAACATAAAGCAATACACAAAGAGAAAAAAATAATGTAATTGCCAAGACAGTAAAAAGGCTATCCTGGAGAACTGGCCCAAGAGGTACATACTTGTATGTGATACCAGCATCACTACCTCTCCCCAAGAAATCCCAGTGTCTTGCTTCAAAGCCCCAAGAAATTAGAGCTTTTTGAGAAACTGCTTTCTAGAATAGTTTAGTGTGGGGAAAAAATCTAACAGTATTTCCTTCTATTCTCATTTACAAACACCTGAAAGTTTTGCAGATACCTAGAATAAAAAAAAAATCAGTCTTACTGATTATAGATCAGAATATTTAAAAAGAAACAAACTGCAGTTTCAAGAAAATTTATGTAGAAAGTTATGCAGCAGCCATAATTCCACTTCACGTGACTTTTTAAACCTTGAAATGTCACAAACCCCAAACCATTGAAACTCTGAGAATGGGAAATGGAGTTCCAAAAAAATTTTTTTAGTGGATATTGAAAAAAATGTTTTATGAAACTCAAATTATTTTGTTTCAGATTTTATGTTTTAATTCTTTTTTTCACATTGATGATAAAATCTGTGACACATACAAATAGTGCTCTTGTCTGCTGTAGGGAGTACCAGTATATGTAATAACTGGATGATTTCTACCACTGATTTATGCCATCCAGTACCTTTTCCTTTGAGTATCTTCACAAAAATCAGCAGGGCTGCTCACATAGTAAGACACACTATACGAACAAGAATGGTAAAAGCTGCCTCTGTAGAAATGGAGTCATGATTACATATCCTAATGCCTAAGAGCAATACTGACCACAAGTTCAATGTCCTAATCATGAAGGATGCATCAAATCCTTGTGTAACTCACTTCCTTCTTCTATGCCAGGTCTCTGATGAGGGTTTCTGGTACTGCTGCTGTGTTACGCAATGTCTTGCAAAGGATCTGTCAGCTAGAACCTGAGTACACCAGAAACAAGAAGCATGTAAGCTGTAGAAGTTATTGAAGCAGAAACAAGACAGCTAATCCTCGATGTGAGCACTGAGCTCAAACTTTCAATTAATTTTTCACAGACATGCAAGTGAATTTGCTTTTGCTGGATGCTCGTAGGAAGCAAACCTAAGTGGTGGAGTCATGTTTGTTTTATAATGCATGTTTATTCCTATACAAAAGGAGACTCACAGACAGTGAGGAGAGGTATCCTGTTCCATCTCTACTGCTGGGACTATTACTATCCACTGCTTTCAGGATGCATCTCTGAAATATTACTAGTTAGTTGACATTGTAAACTGCAGACTCTTTTATGAAGTAGTCAAAAGAGAAATATGCAAAAAAGCCAATATATCTTATGCAAAATTATTGCTGTCTTATGCAAAATTATCGCTGAAGGATTAAAGTGCAGACATACTATTTTATTTTGAATATTTCTTTCCATGATGGTTCTTTGTTGGCTAATCCTTTGCATTTTTGTGGCTTTAAGACATGATGAAATTTGTCGATAAGAAATAAGTTCTCTTTTGCCTTCCAATAATTAGCACATTGGATAAAGTTTTGGAAAGTAGGAGATTTTTGCTTGAGAGAGAAATTTGGAAAAGAAGAACACTTTGTAGGGGAGTGGCAGGAAGAATGTCAACTATTCTGGTGAGCTTTTATTACTTGTACAGTTTATGGCATGATACACATGCATGTAGACACAGATTTTCTGAAATTCCTATTCACTTAAAGTGCTCACAGCTTCTGACAGTTGGGTTCCCACAGCATCCATCATTAAATGCAGTAAGTCAGCCTATGTCCTCTGTTCCCATCCAAATGAAACATCGCATGCTGGGACCCAGACTCTTTGTGGCTGCTTCGTGCTATTACAGATCGAGTTGGCCACTGTTTATGATATTGGACTCTCTGCACTCCATTTGTTATGGGGGCTTTGCATTTTACCAGCTATACTAGGTGCCCCCATTTAAACATTTAAGTGCACGTACCTGACTGCAGTGACATCAAAAGGAGTGGCTGTACATAGCTGGAAAAATATTTGGGCCAAAAATACCGATATAATAAAACATCAAACTGGTAATATTCAGCTATCCATATGTGTGGTTCCACATAGGGATTCACCCAACACAGTAGTTAGCTGAGGATGGTATGTGTTGTGTATAAGTCTTAAATGGGAACATTAGCTGGCAAGGCAAAGGAGAAAGCGGATTACACATCCCACTCAAGTGACATGGAAAGACCACAGTCACTGTGCATTTCTTTTGACTCTGACAGGTCTTATACATGTCTCACAAACTGTGACTCTGAGAGCTCCTGGAACATCCCCAAAGTGGGGTCATGGCACTTTGCCACAGTGCAGTCCTCTGGTTTTATGGTGCGTATCATAGTTCATGATACATACAGAAAATGGTGTTGTTTTAGAAAGTGGTATTGCAAAAGCACATAATAAAAGTCTGTTTAAGTGATTTGGAGGAAATAAATAGCTTCAAGAATGAACAAGAAGAGCATAAACCTGGGTTGCAGTGGAGTCCCACGAGACCGAGAAAGGACCAAAGAACTGAAACTACAAAAGTGAGGGGAGAAAAAGACTGAAGGCAGTTTTGCTCTCTTTCCCCTCCCTGATCCTCTCTTTTTCTTTGTGTGTGTAGATCCAGGGTGATGCTCAGACTGTGTAATATTTTGTTCTTAACTGGGGATGTGACTAACTCAGAAGGAAAGCTGGTTAAAGGAGGAAAGCAGACGAGCCATCAGACCTTCTGCTAGCCAGCACTAGCAGGCCCTGCGTGCTAGTGCAGTTTGGTGAGGGGAAATGGAAAACACCTAACAGCTGCTTTGAGTCCATCCAAAGCAGAAAGGCCAAATTTTTAAAAACTGCTGGCAAGATAAGGCCTCTATTCCAAGGGACCAACCACTAAAGCAGCCTGTTTTTCAGAAGGAATAATATGAGACTCAGATATGTATCTGCTTATGTTTTAAGATCAGGTGGGATGATGGCTGAGGGTGGTGTGAAGAGAGATATGTTATTCAGAACCTCCTGAACTAAAACAGTAAGGATTTTGTGGCTAGCTGAAGGATTTTCATTTTGATGCATTATTTCAACCTCTGTATCATTTCAGCTTGTTCTACCCTGCACAATAAATCTCTATTAGCCAAATTTTACACCAAAGTAAGGCAGGTCTGTCTTTGTCACACAGGCCATTTGGATTACATAGCAAATTTGCCAGACATCATATACCACGCCATTTACCATATAGCAAAATTTGGTGTGATGTGTGCTCTGTAAGGACTGAACAAAGATGTACGTGTGATCACTGTAGACTGAAATTTCCACGGAGTGGAAAAGGTGCCATATATGTGTGACATAGCATCAACAAGTTTTCTCTCAACACTGCCAATGAATTCCTCAGAAAGGGTTTCTGCATATACAAAACCCTCACTGAGGAGCTGCTCAGCCAAGCTGTTCGAGCACAGGGGCCTGGTGCAAGGGGAGTCACAATGCAAAATTCCATAGGGTGCCAATGCACACAGGACTTCTGGGGCCAGCTTGGGCTTCCCAGGATGGGAGCCGTGTTCTGTCCTGAAGAACAAGCAATTCCAGGGAAAGTCTCTGTGAACTGCCTGGTGCAGCACCCACAGCAATACACCACATCATCTTCCTTTTTCTCCTCCCCATGCCCTGGCTCACTGTAGTCTTCTACCTCTCCTTGGCAGCATGTAGCCACAGCACTTTTTGGGCTGCAAGCCCTGGATTGTTCCTATGTTTCTAAGTGTTGGTGGAACTAGTCTTATAGCTAATGGCTCAGTGATATGTGCAACACAGCCTTGCTTGTACAATTTATGATACAAATTAATGAAGTGCAAACTGGGCTAATTTAAAAGAGACAGACTTTTCTTTAAGGGGGTAGCCAGAAACCTGGGGTATGTGAGCTGATTTTCTGCTATGTTAAAGGCTTTCTAGGTGGCCACAAAAGGGGGATCCTTTCTGCTCCAGTTCCTCAGTGGTAAAAAAGGGGATGAGAACACTTCCCTGCCCCATTATGAGAGGTGTAGGCACTATGGTAATGGATACCAAGGGTAGCTAAGATAAATAACCTGATAGTTAGTTGCAAGAAAATGATTGATGTTGGGATACTACAAATACGTTGAAAGCCTAAAATATCTTTGTGATGTCTCCCCATTTCTTGAAATGCCAATTAACATTTTTCACTCAGATACCTGATGTTTACATTGGCACATTTTTATGCTCACGTGTTCTACAAAATGGATACTTGCCTGACTTTGATTTTAGATGAAAGCACTCATCCCTCAACCTCATAGTAATTCTGAAAGATAGAAAAGTTGCTTTTATAGGAAGAAAAACAATGAGTTTTGATCCTGTTAGTGATGAGTGACAAGCCAAAAGTTTAATAAACAGATGACGAGTACCATCATTGGTAACACTATAGCACAAGTAGCAAATCACCATTGACTAAATTACTCCGAAGTCCCCAAGCTCTCCGTGAAGAAAAATAAAGCGTTACTTTTGTTTCCTGTAATCCTTCCTCAGTAAAAACACAGGATTCCCTTAGGAGAGTTAAAATCCATTACTAGACTGCTTTATGCCTTTTTGTAACTAATTGTCTCTTCCATGAAGGGTCTTAATTCCTTGGATCATGAGCTAATGCAGACTCTCAGCGTGCCATGGGGCTGCAGAGAAGTCGTCTTTTAGACCCATCTTCTTTTCAGTGTTCTCTTTTTTATTTCCTCCGCTCCACCTCACTGGTTTGTAAGACTCCCTCAGTACTTACCCGTTTGCAGGACAACGTGCTCTGAAGCATCTCTTTGCAAGGGTGTGGGAAGCAGCCAGTCAGGCTCAGCACCCAAAGCAGAGTACTTTGTACTGCAAGCAGCATGAAGCTGGATTTGTTAGGAGTACAGCTTCATTTCCTTCCCTGAGAGATTAGCATCATACACTCAGCTCTTCCAAGCAAGCCTAGCTGTTTCTTCTCACCCAAGGTACTGCTTTTTCCTACAGCCATATATCTTGACTACTTTTGTTTCCCACCTTTGGATGCCACCCTTCCACTTTCCAGTCTGCTTGTCTTGCAGCAGATTTATAATTTTTGCAGTTTGTTCTGTCCAGGGTTGTTTCTCAGTGGTTTAAGTAGCTGGTTTAACTCAAACTGCTAAAGGGACTTCTCAAATAATATTCTCTGCTTTCCACAGCTGAATGGTAAAAACACACATTTGTAGGTCCATAAACTACATCTGAGCTGAATTTGAGCTCCTTAGTACACAAAAATGAATGCAAATTTTTATGAAGATGTAAATGTGTTTGTGAGCACAATTGTAGGGGCAGGGCTAAGAAAGGCGGTCCTTTGATACTAAACTTATTTTAACATAAGGGCATGTGATGATACAAGTTCAGAATATATTAACTGTAACAATAGCCAAGTAGTTTCATTATTGATATGTCCCAGTTCTGAACTATTTTTGTTACAGGAAAGTTGTAAAATACATATCTGGGTAATTTAATTTTTTTGTTTTCTTTTTAAGAAATGGATGAGGAAAGCTAAACAGCTCCAGGATATACAACCCTATACAAGGTGTTGGAGAGGGGGGAGGGTGTCTCAGTGATGAATGACCGGTCGTTCAATTGTTTTCTTTCTTGCAGAAATCAGAGACAGAGTACAGTTTATCTTACCCTGACTTTTAGCAAGACAGATTGCCAGGCAAAACCCCTGGGTTGAAGTCATCCAACCACCAAGTAAAGAGACCAGTGCTGTTACCTTTCCAGGACTCGCCCCCACCCCAAGTGCCTCTTAAAGGTCTATGGTGTTTCTTCCTGAGGTTATAAGATGAACTTCAGCTACTTTCACACCGTTTTTATGCTGAATGCAACCTGGAATTATTCATTTGGGGCCTGAATTCTCCACTGTTAGACAGGCTGAGACGAGGTCATCAGCGTGCATCCTTTGCAAATGACAGTCACTGCCACAGAATTCCCCCTCGTACTGTGTTTAACCCTCCCCAAACTTACTTTCAGCTGCCACTGAACTTGGTTTCCTCTGGTTTGAACATTTCAGTCCTGCACTACTACAGTGGCATCAGCCAAATCTGTCTTTCACCTCACGGGTGTGAATGGGGAGAACTGTTTGCTGAGAGGAGAAAATCTCTAAGTAACGGCAAGCTAACTCCAAGGCAGGCTGTCATTCTCTCAGGCTTTTCTTGCACTTCCCTTTAGTTGTATTTTTCCCATTATCTCCATTCCAGTCATTTGGAACAATGCTTCTGGACATGGCATCCTGCATCCATCTACATCTGAGAGGCAACCATCTTCAGTGGCCTTGATCATGCCCTGAAGGTGTGACAATTGTTTCACCGTGACACAGTGTGATGGAATTTCACTGTAACAACTATAAACGTATCAGTAGCTTGTCAGCCCAAAGACACTGGACTGAAGTGCACATCACGGAACTGTTTGATAAAATTCAGAGGAGCACAAAAGACAGGACAGACAGAAAGAGTTAAAAGGGAAAGATGGATGCAGTTGCAGTATCTGTTGCTGCCAAGTGACTGTAATGTGTTTATACAGCTCTCAGCCAGGCTAGCAAATAATTAAAGGAAAGAACTGACACTAGACACTACACCACCTTATACACTATGGTATAGGGAAAGTCACAAAAGCTGGGATCGTAAGAAAACAGCAGCAGATTCCCTCCTCCTCTTTTTGCCATACTCAATCTCTTTTGTAGTTAGAAGGTTGCCTGATGAGTCTGCATTGCTGGGAGGGTGTTAAAATACATTTTGCCAGGCTCCTTACGTTCAGCAGGACGTACCCTCATCAGCATAAATCCATCCCATGAGCTCTTCATTACCTGCCTATTCCTATCACTATGAACTATCCTTTCATCTCAGACTTGCCTTTCAGTGAGATAAAGCATAGATTTGGGTCCTCGTCTAAGCCATGGATAACCAGCTTCTGTGTGGTTAGGGAAGGCTTGGACGTGATTTCTGTGCGTGTTTGTGATCGGGGGAGTGATTACCTGTTCTTTGGCCATGTGAGGGGTCAGAGAAGACCATCCTCCCTCTGTACTGCCCAGACCATCGGCCAATTTGTCAAGAATCCCATAGGATAAATAGCTGTCTCCAGAGACCTTTATAGTGACAAATCCAAATAAATCAGAGTCACTTTTACTGAGCACTTCAGCAGACAGCTCAGATTTAATGAATCAGCCTTCAGACCCCCAAGGAAGATTTTCTTTCCCAAGCCCAAGGGGAACAAATAAGTGCCAAAATTTGCTTCCAGGGTAAAACTCTATCAATCCACTGATGATATTTTGTGATTGCAGTTACCAATACCACTAACTGTTTTACAAACCACTGGGAATGCAGCAAAGAGCTCTTAGGATCAGCTGCGTGATCAGTGTGTCCAGTGCAGAGAAAAGGAAGGCTCTATGGATCAGACAATTTTCCTCATCAGTGATCGGGGATGAACTTTGCATTCCTTTACTAGTGCCCTTCTGCACTTTTGGCTGGAACTCCCTACCAACACAAAAAAGGAAAAAAAAAAAAGAAAATAAAAGAAAAAAAAAAAAAGAAATCAACCCTACCCCCCCCCCCCCGCCCCACTCCCCCAAAGTCATCACACAGATAAACCTTGCAGGTTAGTCACTGTGGGTCATTCAAACAATTCTAAGGCTTAACATCTTGATCCCCTCTAAAAACTTCCATCTCCATTTCCTTCCCCCCTTTGGGATCCATCCAGATGCCTACTCAAATACCTGCTGGCGCCAGAGGAAATTCTCCTGTAACGGATACCCTGCGATGTAAAACCAATATTTTGTTTCCAGGGTCATCCCTTTCACACCCCCCCCAGATCCTCTTGCTTCACCAACCTGCCTTTTGGTCAAGCCAAAACATGAGAAATTGTGAATACGAAGGGTGGGATTTCGGAGCAGTTTAATAGGCTTGGTGATTGCTAACCCACACATTTCCTCAGCTTCCTCCTCCCGTCGTGGTAGCCTCATCCGATAATTTATGTTAGGTTAACAGGCTGCTGGGCAGATACCTCTTCTCACAGTTCAGCAAAGAGAGAGAAAGAATAATCTAACCCGACCCAATGCGTTCATGCTGATCAGATGGGTGACACATCTTCAGATAGGCTAATACCTAATACAAAGGCCTAATAAAATTAAGAAGCATCTTTCAGTGATAGGGTGTAAGTGAGTGCATCAGGATCCAGTTCTGGGTAAAACGGTTAATTAAAAAGCAGGTTTTGGTATCATTTCTGTGCAAACAAAAAGACAGAAGCATTTAATTTGTGATGGTTCCTCATCACTTGTTTAGGGAATCATGTTGGCAATAAGAAGTGGATTGGTGGTTGGAATTTGGTTGGGAACTTCTTGGTTTGACATTTCATCCCATTCTGCTTTTGGTTTTATTTGTGTTCTCTGACTGTTCATACACTTTATGTGATATTAAGCAAATTATATTAATGTATTGCAATGTAATAGGCTTTCTTAATCATCATATGTGATACATGAGAAGCAGCTCTTCAGAAAGGACTGAAAATAAACACTCTTTTAAAGTGACATTTTAGGTGCTCATTTCCTCATTTAGACTTTTAATACATAACATGGACAATATGTCCAGGATGACAATTGAAGAAAACAGCTGAGATTATTTACTTATATAAAATAGGTAATCCTACCTTTTGTGTAAGTTTAATGAAGATAAGTGCAAGGCTAAAAAAAGAAGGTCTCATTTCGGGTCCCTATAATTGTATTGCAATTAAAATTTTATTTAAGAAAATTTATATTTTAAAATTTTCCTCATGAATTTAACAAATGGAACAGCTGATTTTTTTACTCCTTTCAATCTTTTTTTTAAAAAAATATACTGAGAATGCCAGGATACAAATATTCTTTTGTCTCTGACTGAAAAAAAACAACCATAAAATAAATTTTTACAAAATGACTGCATGTAAGACTTTACTATAGAGTGGGCAATTTATTGCACTGGAAATTTGTCATCCAAAATCCTGCAGAATATGCCAGAGTGCTTGTTCACTTCTTAAAAAACTCTCTTCCATTCCAACATAATATATTGCATAAAGTGCAGGAGAACAAGAGTAAAAATGTGTTTTTTTAATGATTAAGGACTTATCTTGTTCCAATTGAGTCAATGGCAAAACTCCATGGAATTGAGCTGAATATATGAGTATAGATAAAATGTTGTTTACTGTGCTCTCGCTTTTTCTGAGAGCAAAATGTAAATGAAATATATTCCTTGCACAAATTAGATTATCCCAAGTCATCTGCTGACTCCTACTTAAAACAGAGCACAGGGATGTCTCCATGTTCTCCAGGAGCTGCAAGCCTTTATATCCATGCAGCCTTAAGGACACTCTTGCCACTGTGTGAACTGGCTGTTACAGCAAAGGAGGAATTAACAGAGTCAGGGAACAAGAGTTCATGAGATTTTGCTTGTATATATAAATGAGTGTAACATTACCAAGTTTTCCCAGCCCTTCTTTCAGATGCAGTTAAATTTTTTTTAAAAGCAACACACATCTTTGTGCAGAGTCTTGCCTGGTTTTATCACAGGCATGAGCAGAGGAAGAGCGAGAGTTTCCTCCATGTGCCACATTTGAAGTGGGAAATGAGCAGAGGGAGCACAAGCTGCGTCATTTGTGCTGCAGCTGACCCTTCAACAACTGGGTGGGCACTGGCCAAAAAAAAAAGAGAAAGAGAGAAAGGAGAAGTAAACAGCCTTGAGTTAGGTTCTGACAACATCAGCCAGGTAATGCATGTGGTACACATGGACAGAGATTGTGCCGGTGGTGGAAGTTATTCCTTCCAAGGAAGAAAATAGGGGCAGAGAAAGCATCATGTCTCCGCAAGCCCTCGATTTTCCTGAAATACCTCTTTAGGAAGTAAAACTCCCACTTTGCATGTCTTACAGTTGAGACTCAACCAGTCCTTTGTAAGATGAAAGAGAAGAATTTTCCAAAAGGGCTCTCATTTTTGTAAAAAAAACCTTTGGAAGACACAAACTCCACCTAATTGCTTCAGTGGCACAAAATGTTAGCCAGCTTGTATAATGCCTTACCAGCAGAGATGGAATTGCATGAAAAAAATAATTACCTCTGAAACAGGAGGTAGGGAACAGTCCTGCAACTGCTGTAGAGCGATGTTATTAGGAAGTGTGAAGGAGTAGAAGGGAGTTGTTTACGATAAATTGACCAAATGATTTCTAAGTTGTTGGCTGTACAATTCATCAGCCTGTCAAGTAAAAAGTGCAAGGCAAAGTGAATCAGTATGGTTGCCCCCTTCCTTCTGGTCCATCCTGGTGGGTGACAGAGCATAACAGTGTGGGTTTTGCCATTATTATGTTATCCTGAAAATAAATCACTTTTGAAAAGGTGAATAATTGGACAGAGCTTAGTGCTGACAAGCAAAAGGTTGAAGGCGGGGGGTGGTGAAGGGGAGAGGGAAGGGGGGCTGTGGTGTTGGAGATGCAAACCCATTCCAGGAGGCCACCAGGATGTGAGGAGCTTTAAGTCTCATTCTGGTTTGTACTTTGGGAAATGAATGCAGGTTTTAGTCTGATAAGTATCAAACTGCATTTATGGTTTCTGAAACTATTTTTGATCCAGCAGAGAAATGAGACATACCTTTTCATGTAATCTAAACTGTGAGAGGTATATACCCCTGCCCAATAAAATTAAAAGGTAGTAAATTTTGTCCCTATAAAAGGAAATCCCCACTTTCCCCAACATTTAACTAATCTGTGGAGTTCACTGCCATAAGTGGTCATCAAGATAATATACTGTGGCTGGCCTCTTAAAAGAGCTAGATAATTTTATTACCATTAGCAACATCTGTAACTATGCAAACGAAGATCATGATAATGGTAATCCAGCCTTGTATTTTACAGCATAGAATAAACCCCCTTTGGAACACAGGAAAGACTGGATAATTGGCTAGCTATTTGATAAGTGGTTTTAATCCTTCTTCTGACACCTAAGAGACAGGACACCATTAGACACAGGGTACTAGACTATTTGCTTGTGTCTACTCCCACCAAAGACCATGGCAATATTTCAAATGTTTGATGGGAACTCAAACTTCATGTAGACATGTCTGAAGGTTTAGTGCCAATAGTGGGTTGTAATTTGTCATTTTTGCAACGAAAATGTAATGAGGTCAATCTACCATCCCTCAAAAGTTTTCTGAATGTGAGTGCTGTGGTTCTGGCACTATGTTGTCACTTAAGGAACAATAGGTTCATGCCCTAATGCCCGGACATTTGCAATGCGATCACAAACAAATCATGCGTAGCTGCATTATACATTAGCTTCCCCCCTCAAAATGAGTGTAAGAATAGGTTTTCATTCATCCAGTGTCTTTCTGTCCCATCCATTCCATCTTAGCTTGTCGAGATGAGGACTCTTACAGTAATTTTATACAATATCTGACACAAAGACACAGCTTGCAACCTGAATTTTTTTTGGGTTTACTTATGCAAAACTCTCCAATGCAGTCAATGGATTTAATTTTGACTTTTACAAGACTTTCAGAGGTACTCCTGGCCTGTTTGTGGCACCAACCTACTGAATGTCATCACTGTTCAAAGAATACACTATGTTTGGGGATTGAAATAGCGAAAAGGATTCTGAAAATGCAGTTCCAAATAGTGTAAAATTCAGTCTCCTTCTTTCTTCTTCTTATCTTCTAGCAGGTACTTAAGGGACATTCTGAAATCTGTCTTCCAAGAGCTCCCCTTCCAAACACCCCCACAAATGTCACGGTTCCTTGCTGTGCATGCTGGTGGTGTGGAGATGGGAGCGCAAGAGGCAGAACAACAGGGAATGTCAGGGAGCCGGGTGAAACATCCACATCTTCTCCTGGCCTTTTTAACATATGTGAGCAAGTCCTTCTCATTCAGAAAATGCATGACAGGAAATTTATGACAGGAAAACAACAACAAATGAAATGGGCCATAAGCCATCAGCTTTTAAGGCTCCAAAAAATTTGAAAATGAGCCCTCCGCCAAGGAAGCCCTTATAAAATGGTGCATTTTGCAATCCTGGACATGGTTCTTCCATATGCTGAACCCTGTGGTGGTGGACCCACTCGAAGAGATCCTCACCACCCTCTTCACCTTGGCTGCTCCTTCCCATCCTCCTCCCTGCTGCGCTGGAGTTCATGGTCTGCTCCGCTGTGATGAGTCAACTGTTTGGGTGGCTGTGCTCCCAACCAGATTTGTCATAGTGCCTGCTTTCAAAACAACGAAGAAAGATGTCTCTTTTCTTGCATCTTTTAAAAATCAGACCATTCCCCAGGTCTGGTTTGGAGTTCAGCCATTGATTTGGCACAACCAATAGGGGAAGTAACCCCTATCAAGCAAGGAAGGAATCCCACAACACTTCTCTGTTTTTAAAGTATTCGTGCCCTGGAAAAACACCCTTCTGTCAGATAAGGGGCAACCCAGAAAAGCCACCACCCCTGAAAAGGGGAGGAATATTTCAGGCCACACTGCTCTTCTAATAAAGCTATTCAAATTCACTGCATGATACAATCAGTCCTATATAGTTATCAGGATTTGGGGCTGTTTTCTTTTTCTGCCACTGACAAATAGGCCAAAGTAAACCAGATCACTGATAAGACAGACCCCTGGGAAGATGTTCTGCCACACTTGATGCATGGATAGGGCTTTTTGTTCATCACGCGGATGATTTTGTCTTGCAGCATCTGTTTATTTTCCTTCTTATTTCGTTGCTTAAGTTTGAAAGCAGCCAGAAATAGAATAGGATTTATGCTACGATCTGCAAACCCTGAACTTTTTATTTAGGAGACTTAAAGACTATAAGGCCGAGAGAGGCCTTTGGTATCCTCTCGTCTGACCTCTGCTACAACCCAGGCCATTAGCTTTCTCTGACTTAATTCTTGTTTGGTCTATCTACTGGAAAAACATCCAGTCCTGCTTTAAGAATTGTGAGTGGTGGAGAGAATTCATCACAACTCTCCTTGGCTGTTCTTATGGTCAGTTACCCCATGTATTAGAAAATTTCCATCGTACTTCACTTTAGGTTTGCTGAGCTTCAGTTCACAGCTGTTGGTTCTTGTCCTTGCTGTGCCTTTGTAACCCTAGATTTCCATCAAGAGTCAGCTCAGAGAATGGGGCAGTAATTAGGCACATATATATCACTTAGAGATATTTTCAGTCAGCTTGCCTCCTGAGCAGAAATAGAGTCTGAACAGAGTCACGTAAAGGTTTTCTGAGAAATAGATTAAAATTTGTTATCATTCCAAATACAACTGTTTACATTTGCTGCCATTTGAATTACAGGCATATGATTTTCCAATACCTGTGGAAACGTAACTCCCACTAGATGCTTTTAAGGGTCACTGGGCGAATTTTTAAATGAGAAGTGGCTTGCTATGCAGAATTGCTGAGGACCCACACATGCCATTGTTGTCAACTGATTTAAAACAAAATATTTTATTTGCAAAGAGAGGCATAAGAGGCCAAAGTGAATTCAGTTATCATACTTTTGATGCTACGAACTTGTGAATTACAGCTGATAAAAGGACTTAAGATCTGTTTCTGAAAGGTGTTTTCATGGTATTACAAGATGTTTCTGTGATGTGATGACCACTTTCCTGAGGATGCTCTGTCAAACACTGTCCAGACCCAGGGGAACATGAAAAGATGGCAGAGCTAGACTGAAATGATAAAGTACAGCCAAGTAGCCACAATCTGCCTTTTTAATTGTTTTCTCTGACAGTATTCTGTAACTTTACCTTTTCCAGGGGAACATCCACCATAATTGAACCACATTTACTTCAGGTGATGCTTTCTGGTCTGATTACTTATAATATTTTCATTTTCTGGTTGCAGACAATATTTTTATTGCCTAGTTATTGTTATGCTCCCTGGCCTCTGCTCCTCAGCTGTGGATTTGGCTACTGCCAGCATCTTTTTCACCAAGAACTTCTCTCCTGAGCCTTGTCCCCTTTGATCACAAATACTCAGGTGGTTTTTTTTTTTTTTCCCTGTAATCTGGGAAATCTGGGATTTATCTAGCCCTGCACTGCCTGATGACTGAGCTGGCTAATCACCTCTGTGGGAAGTCTCCTTTCTTTCTGTCTTCAGATGAGTTGAAAGGAAGACTAGAAAGTTTTGAGCCTGCAGTGTGTCATTTTTGTAACAGAAACTGAACTGGCTCTGAGAAGAGTATCCTGAGTTTTTCTTCAGACTTCGTACTTTAAGAGTCTTTGAATGGGAAGATCTTGACAAATCTGAAAAAAAGAGGGAATCAAAGGTCAAAGACCAGGAGAAAGGACAAAGCATGTGCGCTTGACCCCTGAACTCGTTTCTGCTATAGGCACTGGTGCATCTTCCACCGGGAGAGGTGAGTCTGGAAACTGAAGACACATGTTCAGAGGACAGTAGTGAGAATATTTAAGTGGTGAAACATAACTCCGTAACTCTTTATGGCACTACCCCTTCTCCTAGTCTATTTTCCTAATCAAAAAAACCAGAGTCTTGGAGGGTCAGAGTGGGGACAAAAATGCTGTCAGGCATCAGTTGCCTTGCCCTGGTTGCTAGATCTCTGGAGACCTAGCATGCAGGGTAGGTAGGATGTTTCATACCAGATACAGGAGTAGGCATTCAGAGCTCTTTACTCCCATGTATAGTTGTCCCCATGCAGGAAGAGCTGCGTTTTGCATTACTCTCCTGTGTTCCTGCTAGCTCATGAGGCCAGGACAGACTGTGAGTTGGATCAGAGAAGTTTTCCCTGGTGGATTGTGCCACAAGCCAGTGAAGAACTGGCAAGGCATGAGAAAATGCCCTGTGCCATGTGTCCTCTCCCACGCAGAGCAAGGAGAGTAGTTGGCCTAGGAGGGAGCTGTGCTGGGCTGATGCCAGCTGGGAGTTTTCCTTTGCGGATGATGAATACTTGGTAGCTATTTAAGATCAGCCCACATGGGGGGTGGGAAGGGGAGAACCTGGCCCATAGGCGGATCATGCTGAAAATCCCATGAAGACAAACTGGCTATATCGGAGCTAATCCACCTGCATAACTGAGCAGACAGACCGGTGAAAAGGACTAAATCCACATCCAAGTGAAGACAACAGTGAAAAGTCTATTGTCACCTTTGGGACTCAGATATAGTCTTACCAATCTAACCACTAGCACAGTCTGTTTTCTTTCAGTGCCACTTGACAACAGCATGGTGCTGGGGAAGGAGAACATTGAAATAACAAGGAAATTTTTATCTAGCTAATTTGCAGTGCAGCCTTTTAGATGTTCCAACTAATTATGCTAGATCATTCATTTGGAAATGCTGTGTTGCCATCCATGTGATGGGGATGCAAGGACAACTTACTTTTTGAAGTCACAATGGGATGGTTTGGGGCTTTTTTTGTCAGTCAAGTTTACGCAGTAGGAATTAATATAACATGTGAATGAACAATAATAACTATTATGCTTTGCAGTTAGAAGTTCCAGTGTTTTTTGTTTATTTAATAATTTTCTGGAATAGTTCACAGACATTGGCTCCCATTGTCCAAATATTTCATTTATGTTCAATTTTATAGCTGTCCTGAAATGTAACTGGTCATCTGGCCGAAACCAGAAAGCAGCCAATTAAATTCACAGGAAAACATTAATCTGAGCTAAAGAATTCACAGCACATGTGTGCAATCATTTCTCCTTTTTACGTATACTTTCTGTTCTTCCCCTGCTCCTGCTCCCCCAGCTCCCACCCCCCACTTCTTATTTCACCGGTCGAAGAATGTGCCAACTCTAACAGCGCTGTCCGAGGGAAAGGAAAATTAACACCAGCTTTGCTTTTGTGCATTCAGGACCTGGTCCAAGAAGGCCACTAGAGTGAATGTGAGTTTTTCTCCTGCTTTTACCAGGCCTGGAATCTGGCCCAAGCATTGTATTGCTATATTTTTAATATATTTTTATTTATTTATTTTTAATAATGATCTCATCATCATCAAAAAATATATATAAATCTATACAATTGCACATATTAGTGCAGGGTATGAGGATGGAGGTAGGAGCCAGGGCATGGGTGGCAATAAATGAGCTGTGGGCTGGAAGGGAAGAACAAAATGGAGAGGGAGGGCTTGCAGGAACTGAGAAGGAGGACAGGGAAGCTGGGCATACTGGGAGCAGGATCAGAGGTCTGGGACCATGAAGACATACTCTTGGGCTGGGAGCTGAGGCTGATCTCCTTGCTCATCTGCTGTCAGTAAACACCTGTGAAGAACCACTGGAGATGTGTGTTTCTTGTCTCCTTCTCCCTTCTGTTTTCATTCTGCAAAATGTGTCCCAGCTCTACAGCAAACTTCAGCCTGGGAGAAGTGTGCTGTGGCTGCAAGGGGGTCACGCTTTTCCAGCCAGCCAAGCTGGGGTCACCCTGCTTCCACCTCCTGGCATCTCGGGACAAGAAGGGAGGTGATGTTTTTCCAAGGAAGGGATTGCATTGAAAAACAAACAGACTTATGTCAAAAGGGCATCCAGGTGACAAAGTTAAGCATTTGCCATCAGGGAAATAATGGAAAAGGATGGTACATGCACTGTCAGATTGAATGGTAGTTGTGCAGCACAGGAGGGGATTAGTCTACAGGACGACTGCCTTAAGTGTAGCAGAAGCTAATATAAATGGGTGGCAAATAAAGTGGAAGAAGATCAGGGTTAAAAAGCATAGTTAATGTTCATGGCAAAAACCATTCCACCCCATTGCCTGTGCCACAATGCTCCTAAGTAATGTGGGTCCTAGGTTTCCAAAATCCAGAATCTAGTAGTTAAATAGATAACTGGGTATCCCCCCATTTGCTGGGGTCCCACACATGATTCCTAGGCTGGACTGTCACAAGTGCACAGGTCTCAGCAAGAGTCTTGGCATGATTTGAGCTTAAGAGGCGTTATAAAAATGCTGCACATAATGGAGATTCAGGTCCTGGCGGCTGGGAGGCCTGCCACTCTCTGGGCATTTCATTGCTCATCTGTAACTAAATAGTTACATGGCTGACTTATGGGTGGCAAGTTTCACATTATGACATTTCGGTGTCTCTCAGGGTTAGAAGTGATCTCTACATGCACAGAAAGCTGTTTGAGTGTAATAAAGTGTACATATTTACATATACATATAAATGTGTGTATACATGACATATAAATATGTATGCATATGTCATGTATAGTATTCATGAACACTGAATGAGACATAATAGAAAAGCTATACTATCCCATCCACAAGGGCCTATGCAAAATAAGGACTCTGCCACCATAATGCCATGATTACATTTGGCACTTTTTAACACCCTTATTGATAGACACAAATAAATATGGTTGAATGGGGAAATACATTATCTTCTCAACACCAGAGGGAGTCCATCTGGGATATCATCCACATATTGGCAAAGGGATGTGCTTTATTCTGAACATATTCTCAAAATATTTCTTTTTCTCTCTTTCTCTGTCCTACATTTGTGTGTGCGTGTGCACACACATGCGCATCGAGGTTGTATCTGTCACCACAGATCCACACCACTTACACGTGTGTGTGTGTAACCAAAGTCGTGTGATGTAGCATGCTTTATGCTTTTTGTTTTGATTTGATTATTTAATTCATATTTCAATTGAGATCTGAGATACAAATGCTAAGTAGTTTTTTGGCTTGATGTCATACAAAGTTTTAACACAATGCTTTTGCTTATGGCCTCCAGCCAATGTGTGTGCCTTGCACGTCATTTGTGGATGCTCTTAGGAAAGAATGTGCAGAATTGCATTTATTTTTTGGCATCATGAGTTGTATGAAAGCTACTTTAATGCTTATTCTAGGACAGCTATTAAAAAAAAGAAGTAATACTACTTGAATTTTATAAACAAGAGTTTAAACAAGGCTGGTTTATGTTATTGTTACTTATATTTTACAATGAAGAGGCAACACACTGACCATCAGAAGTCAACCACATCTTTTGCTTTCTAACAAATGTGTCAGTTACAGGTATGTTGAAAGCTTTTCTTACTGTTGAGTACAATGGTTTCTGACAGTGAGCACACAACAAGTTATGAACAGTATACAACCCTCATTTAGTTGGAAGTTTTGGTGTTGGTTTCAAAGGAAGCAAGAGGAAATACAAATGTGAAAGACTGTTCATATGGCAAAATCTAGCTAGACTGTAAGTAAGTATTTTGCAGGCATAGGCTTCATTTTCACTCTGTAGATGTGAAACGCCTGTCAGTAAAAGCTTTCTGGCTGGTGCTCTCTGCAGTGTTTAATGAAAAATATGATTTTAGCAACAGCTCTTTCTACATACAGAATTGATTGTTGCAGCAGTTCAAAAGGGAAATGGCTGGAGGGATAAATGCCTTGGCTGCCTGGAGTGTAAAACAAAGTTGATCCACATTCAACATCTGAAAACTAGTGTTTAGGAGATGAGATGTGGACTTCAGCCTGGACATATCTTCTCCATTTCAAAAGCTTTCCCCAAACTGCATGGCAGCTGCTGACCCGTTCCTGCAGTCCTAGTTCCAGTCACAACTGGTGGCAGCGTGAGTGTGATCATTTCTGAGAAAGGTCACAGCAGATGCTAGAAACGGAGGGCATTTCAGAGTGAAAGGTGTAAATATTTATCACTTGGCTCTCACAGCTTTGTCCTGGCATTCTTTTATCGAGAAAGAAGGGAGAAAAAAAAAATTGCTTAGGATCTTTGTGTTAAAGCTCTGTGGTGCCCCTCTATTCACAACCCAAAGTGAGCAGCAACTTCACATCTTCGGGTTTTGGCTTGCTCAAAGGAACATTGCTGTAAAATGTAACAGGCAGAGGCTGCTCTAATTTACAGTTGTCTGCTGACTTCTTAGCAACCAGCAGGCAGGACTGCTAGCTTTCCCATATGTATTTCTTCCTCCTTCCGATCCAGCCCTTGGCAGAAGCTAAGGCTTAAAGAAAAGAAAGGGAATGGCTTGAGGTGATCCTATTCAGAGTCAATTTTTTCCCCCTCAAGCAGCCTAGAAAGCCCACAGCAGAAAAGAAGGCTAATAACAATACCAACTTGGGCTGGTGACATTGATATGATAAATACCTGTAAAATTGCAATAAATATAGAGACCCAAGAAATACAGTGAATGATGTCACATGAAATGAAGAGTCCTTTAGAGTCCTTTAAACTTGGGGAGTGATGAAAAGCACTGGAGTAGTGTGGACCATTTGGTTTGGAGAGGAAAGGATCATATACTGAAATATTTATTAAACATAAGGTCTAGCAACAGCTTTAAAAAGCTATTTATTCAATTGATTTTGAAGTGACTTTAAAGTGTGAATATAATTAGTTCTGTAAGAAGATAAAATGAGATAAGCAAACATTTTGTTTAAGTGCGGCCATCAATGACTATGGGGTTGGATAGCTGTGCTAACTCAACAACTCAAGGTTATTGATTTAGAAACAAATACTGACTTCTTCAGAGTTTCCTATGAACAAGTGAAAAAACCAGCCAGAATAGCATCATGTAGATGTTAAGTCAGAGCACAATTTGTTTGATTTTACCAGTTGAAGAAATGATTGGAATATTTTTGCATAGCGTGAAAAGGATCAAGAACTCATTTTACCTTAAAACATTCCTGAATCCAGGAACTTGAGTTTATATTACTTCAGGTGAAGTAATTTTTATTATAGTTGAATGTGAAGATTGCTTAAAAAAATCTTATGGGAATGCTTGTTATTGTCTGATCGTCTAAGTACTTTTAATCAAAAAAGTTTGAAGTCAAATGAACATCTAGACATTTGGCTGCTTCCTGAGAATTTCCAGGCTGGGTATGCCTGACACTTTGTAGAATATTATTACCTTGATTTTTTCAGTGTTTGACGGTTTTACTGTTTCCTAGCTTCCTGTCCTCCAGACTTCTTTTCTAGGCAGCTATTGCGGCTATCTGTCTACCTCTACACTAGCTTCTTGGAGTAAAGAGCTTAAATTCTCTCTAATGAATGCAATGCCAAACACTTTGCAACCTATTTCAAGAAAAGGAGAGACTTACGTCAAAAGAAGACCGGGGGATCCTCATCAGTGACAGTTTTTAAGGACCTGTTGAACAAGCAAGTGTCTGGAATGAAACAGATTTAACTGAATCTGTACTTAGGCAGGGGAATGTTGCAGATGATCTCTGGAGAACCCTTTGATTCTTGAAATACTCTCTGTCATTCAAAAATTTAAATAAAGAGTTAAACCCATATTTTTTGTTAAAGTATCGTAATTTCTAGAGTTTGGTAGCATAGCTAACCATCTTTTTGGAGATGCTTCATTCTGCTACATTGCATGGGATTATTTATTTATTTTTTTTTTTTAATAGCTGCTGAAGAGCACTTTTTGCCTGATGTTTTTGTATAATGATGCTGTTGCCACTGTCATTAATTCCTCTGGCACTTTGCCAAAGGATTAATTTTTGGTAATCAAACACAAAACAGCAGAGGTCTTGCTCTCAGGCTTTGCAGCTACTTACCAGGTGCTTACAAGATGAACACCATAACAACACAACCTGAGAAGGTCTGAAAGCCTCTCAATTCTGCATACAGAAGCAGTGCTAAGACTTAACTGTAAACATTTTTATATGCCATAATGGCAGTCGAGCACATAAACAGCCTTCAAGACTTTTTGCATGATAGTTCAAGTCATATCAAATCAGAGCAGGCCAGTGAGAGAGGATGCACTGGGTATTAGCAAAAGGGAGTTAACAAGCGATGAAATCAGGAATGTGCTGATGTCTTTAAGCTGAGTGAGGGGGATAAAGTGTGGGAAGTCACAGCTTTGTAGGGATGAAGCCACTGGTGGGTTAATTAATTGGGGTGGGATGTCTGCACATTGAGGGGAGGAAAGAAGCCTCATTTGGTACGTGTCTAAGTTTTAAGCAGCAGTTAGAAAGGATTGTGGAGCTAGGGGAAGGACAGAAGAAGTGTTGGGTACATCTCAAACTGGCAGGGAGCCAAAGAAACTTGTCAGATATTTGTGAAAATCAGCTGCAGCTGCTAGGGTTAGGAGTGCTTCACTGTGTAAGCAGCAGGCTGGGCCTGAACAAGACCCCACACTTACTGTCCCCACCATTTTTGACAAGGCTTTGTCTGTCACAGGTCAGATATCACACGTGGGGACTGGTTTTGATAACATGAAATGCCACACAGCAGGCTTCCCACAGTGTAGCATCTCCTGCTGGCCTGACAATGCCAAGGTGAAGGCACTTGGTGAGATTTCTTTTGAGGACAAGCCCTAAGTGCCTCTTCCTCCCTGCTTGCAGAATATATCTCTTCTCCCTGACTTTTGGCTCTACAGCAACACCCAAGTAAGATGTTTCACATTAAGGGTAAAGCAAAGGAGTTATTTTCACCATAAGCTGTGTGTCCTGATATCAAGGAGGAGTAGAGATGACTGGTGTTGTTTGGCTTAAGAAGTAGTGGCTATTCACCTTATACTCAAGCAATTTTAAAAGGCTTCATTCCTTGTTTTTCTTTTACTCCCGTACTCTTTCTCCTTCCTTCTCTTCCCTTTTTCCTCTGTAAACTTTACACTGATAAGCTTTATCCCAGAGCTTAATTTTCCTGCTAAGCTTAGGAAAAGAAAAGAAAGTATTTTCAAAACCAATTTCTCTGACTGCCTAAATACATAAAAATTAACCCATCCACAGGATTGCTCAGCTTAACCATCCTAAATGTATTATGTATCATCCACCTCCAGAAAGTATAATCTAATGTTCTGGGGAAAAGAATAATTTTGGGAGATGACAAAAAGTCACCAAGTTTTGGAGGGTGTTCAGCTTACATAATAATATTTGGAAAGCTGAAGACTTACAGACAGTGTGACACTGACTTTTAACGATTTTATACTGTAATACTGCTAACTATTAATGTCTAATCTTTTATATTTTTTTAGGTGCTGTAAGATGAAAATACTATTCTGAGGAAGTTCCAGTGTGGTGTTCTGGCCTCAGGTAAGCACCACTAAAGCAGAAGTTTTATCCTTACTCCTCTAAAAATTGCCTGTTGGTTTTTAAGGGGAAGAAGGAAAGGAAGAGTGATGCCTTGTTTTTGTTGATTTATCCCCTAGTTTAGTCCAAGCTATTACAGCAAAGCAGCATCGAGGCTTGTAAAAACTTTCATATCTGCATGCAACATTCACATGGTGCAAGGCTGGAGACAGTAAGTGTTCAGCATGGATGGCTATGCCCATTCTAAGGGTTTCCATCTCTCATTTGTCCCTGTGAGGAATTTGATAGCTACTCACCCTACAGAGAAAGAACAGTAGTGTGCTGAATGTAAAGAGAAGGATCCTTTTTTCCTCTTTTAAAATACAAAATAAGCACAAAATAAATCAAAGGAAAAGTTTTATTTCAGTGTTATTCAATGCTCACATATTGCAGCTATTTATGAACATTTTATAATATCCTAAATATAAGTCACGAACTTTACACATTCTGGAGATAAGTCCTGGCACTGCAGCCTCAGCTGGGATGTATCACTATACCTGATTTATACCAGCTGAAGGTCCCTAGTTTTGAATGAAGCTCAAATGTTTCACCTCAGCCCTGTGTCTGGCACTGAGAGCTACTTTGTACATTAATAAACATCTAAATATGAGTAATGACATTTCCACATGCCCATCATCGAACATGTTCCTTCTCTCTGTCAAATCTGCTCAAGGTGGAGGAAGGGAAGATCCAGGAGAAGGGCTGCCCGCCTTTTTCGTCTAGCCTGCCAAGGGGCACAGTCAGAATGGGCTGGAGCTCCTCTGCCCAGCTTCAGAATGGAAAATAAAGGGGGATCTGGATGCAGAAGCGTAAGACGAAAAGCTTTCTCCCTCTCATCTTCTCTCTCTCTCTTTCTTTTTCTATCCCCTCCCCCTTCTCTTCCCCCAACCCCCAAGCATCTAGTCTCCTTGAACTGAAGGGCTGATGTTTTTGTCTTCATTTTTCTCTCCACTCCATCATGTAAAGAGTTATTCCAAAATCACTTGGCAGCTGCAAGACAAGCTATTTCCTAACCCTCAAAATAACTTTTGTTTTGAATAGTTCCCAACTCCTTAAAAATGCATTCACGTGTATGTATGTTTTGCATGGGAAAGAAAACTTATAGTGGGAAGAAATACTCATGGTTAATGACTGATAAAATCCTGTTACAATCTTTATGAAATCTGGACTTGTTCTGTGTGTAGAGTCCTAGGCATTAATCAGTGTGTATTTGTGATATAAACTGTGCAAGCGCTAAGGAAATGGGAAGTCCTAATCCCAATTTTTCTGCCATCTAAATAGAAAGGGCGAATCTGTTAGACCCCCAAGTTCAAGCAGGGAAGGAAATATTTTTCCTTGCTACAGTCTGAAAAGGCCGTTTAAACACTTTTGGCTGGCAGCCACATAAACAGAAACACCAAGGCTTACCTACACAATACTAAAAAAAACAATGGGGCTGCAGTTTGCCCAGTTTTGCTTGACAGCCCTGCTTCACTAACTAGTTGGTGGTCAGTGCATGTTGTTGAACACTTCTTGTACCTTTCATCTGCTCATGGACTGCTTGGGCACAGACTTTCTGGGAGGTTTCTTCCTAGCATTGGTCAGTAATAAGTTCAGTAACTTCATTTACACTATAGTTGTGCCCACTCCCTGCTACTTTAATGAAAATGGAGAAAACTTTGGTATTCATCTCTGAAAACTCACCAGAGGCATTACAGCAGAAGAAATTATGCCAGCAAAGTAGACCTTGGAAAAGACATCTACGCATGATGAAAACCAGGCATTAGCAAAAAAATTTTTTGAATCTATACATAGTGTTTCTTGTCTTTTCCAAAGAACAAAAGGTATGGATAGCCCTACCAGCATTTCCATAGTAGAAAATGTCTCTCCTCTTCAGGGTAATAAGTGGAGAGATTCATTGCTAGAAAATGATGGCATGATAAAAACATCCTGAAATTGTGTTTTTCTCAACCAGTTATCATCTACTTTTTCTTTACATAACTCTTCTTACTCGAAGAGATCCTGGGGATTTCCAGCCTTCCTTCCCCTTCAGACTGGAGCTGTGGAAAGCTGTTGTTGCTCTTCTTCATCTGGACTTGTTACTGCCTGAGTCCTACCACTGCCTTCCCCTCTGTGAATGCTGAAGAGTTTGAAAAACCCCACACTGCTCAAAGAAAGAGAGGCTTCCACATGTGTCAGGGTCCCCTTCACAAACACGTTAAAAAAATTATCCTTCTGCTGATTTCAGCAGATCTCCAGCCTACAGATTGTTTGTTTCTTATAAGCTGCTTCCAATTCACCGATAAATAAAGTTTACTCCTGTTATGCAAATGCTAATGACTTGCCAAGACCAGTTCAATTTAAGAAGCGATAGAAGGTAGATTTAATGAAGAAATAAAAGGCCAGGAAAAGTAGTAAGCGATAAGCAATTATTTGACTGTGGTGCATCACTGGACTGGAAAAATTGAGCCATTTGACCTCTGGAGGTCTGTTCCAACCTGAATTATCCCATGATCCTAAAAATATTGGGCTTTCTCATTCTGCAGAATAGACTCAAAAATAAAATGCTCATTTAATGTCTTCTTTTTCCTGTAGTTCTCAGAAGCCAGCATCTCTGCTTGCTCTTTGCTTGTCTTGCTTTCCGGCACTGCAAGTACAGCAGTAAAACCACTCCCCACTCTGTACTTAACTTGGGCAAGGATTGGTTACTTAAGGGAGATAACAGATTTGATGAAGAAATTCAGAAATGTAAAACTGACAAATGAAATAAACAAGTTTATCGTATTTCCTGCATGGAAGCATAAAAAGGAAAGTTTCAAAGGAAACAACTTTCAAGCAATAGAACATGTAAGAACATGTGATTTAATTGAGTTGACAAAGTAAGATTTAAATATAAGCTTTTAAGTTGGCTGGATAATATCTATTCAGTTCTTTAAAGGTTCTGGACTGTTTTGTTCAATGACAGAAATTATTTACTTTATTAATAACTTTTTTATGTTTGTAAAACAAGCTGAAATATAACAAAATAGATAAAAAGAACAAAAAGAAAAACCCAGCAACTTAAATCCATTAACACCCAGGAAAGAACTCCCAGACTATCACTCAGTCTGGACCATTAAAACTAACATCAAAATAAATTAGGAATTAAGCAATGCAGCTATCAAATCAAGACCAGGCCAATTATCAGTCTCTCTTCTTTGAACTCTGTTCTGGTTATGATGATTTTGTCATCTGGAACCGCATCAAGCAATGGTATTACACAACAGACACCAGGAGAGCACTCTTGATGAGCAGAATTTGGTCACTTTTCTTTCCCAGAAGCTGTCTTTTCAGAGTTCCATGGACTATTAACATAAACCATAAACCAGGTCCTATTTCAGTCCTTCTCAAATTGGAAGTTTATCTTTCTGATAAAAGACCAAGACGCTCAAAAGCGTCATGACGAGGCATGAGAAGGCAACAGCATGTTGTGAGTGAGGGGCAGGCTGACCTCATTCTCTAGTGAATGCTTAGGATTGTTTCAAATGGAGGGACAATTTGTCCATGGAGAAAGGTCCTTTCCAGTTCCAGCTATGTTAAGGGAGATGGAATCTGCCCTTGCTGTCCCCCTGCTGCTTATCACCGTTCTCCTAGAAGATAGGCTTCTTTCAGGTCTTCTGGTAACCCATCTTGTGTGAGCACTTCCCGTGAAATGGGCTAAGTTAGCAATGACATATATGTGAAACCACCAATTTTATTTTGGCTGTCCTGTGTAATTCTGGGTGAGGAGAGTTCACTGGTCAGCCTGCCATCTCCTGTGTAGAACAGCACTGGTAGCAGTGGGGTGATGGCAAGGACTTGGGACTAGGTTGGAACTGTCATCTCTGTAGAGAACAGCTGAAGCTGTCCTGAGGCTGAAGGAGGAGTGTCTGCAGTATTATCTGTTATGATGGAGACTTTGACTGACCCTCATACAGACCTGCAGCAATTCCACAACAAAAATTTAAGTATTTAAAAAGACTGGGAGATTTCCCAGCAAGAGATAAATCAGCAGCTAATAAGAAATCCAGAAGACAAAACAAAAAGGAAGAAAAAATATGCAGTTCATGAACTCGAGCTTTCACAGCAGCTGAGATTCTCTTAGAATATATCTTGGAGCTCTGTTCAAAAAAGAGACAATGCTGGCAAGTTCCTTTTACTAGTGGACCCACCACAAGTGAAGAAAGATTGGGCAGCTGTTAGCATAGTCTCTTCAGTGGTATCCTGAACAACTTTTCCCCAGGAGGCCCATGGAGAAATGGAGTGACAGCAGTGTTCCTCAGCTAAGGGGCTTCTTGGCCTTTCCCTGGTCTCTCACAAACAGCTCTCAGTGTGCTTGATCATATCTTCCTCCAGACCTGAGGGCAAATCAGTTCCAGTGGGACAAAGCGTGAGCTAAATAACTTTATCTAGTTGGGTTCAAATGTGGTTTCTCTTGGTTATTGCCTATTTTGGGAAAATTTCTACTGAACCAAAACTTTGGAAGATTTTCTCTCTTTATATCAGAGCATATACATCTATTATCTTCCCCTCCAAATAGCAAAAAATGTAGATGCTGAACACCCACATTCCTGAATAAGCCAGGATGGTTTTATCTGAGTGATAAGGTCCAGGGATGATAGGACGTTGCCAGGTTATGTAAGGTCCAGTTCACGTATCCAATTAAAAAGAGGGCTTTTGTCAACAACTGACCACTTAACATTCATTTATCAGCAAAGATAAAAGCTAGTGAACCAGAGAGCTGACAATCATCTTTCCATTTGGAAGGCAGCGTTGCATCAGACAGCCGATCTTCTGGAGTCTCTCTCAGTACAGAAATGCTACTTTAAAATTTCTGAGATGTAATGCAGTTAAGAAGTGAATTTATCTCACCCTGGTGTATTATTGTTCTTACCACGCTTAATGTTCATTTCCTCTCCCGGAATCTTGATGTGCAGCAGCAGGTTACAGTCCTGGCTTCTGTGAACCCATTGGCTTCACTTAGGATACACATCTTCATTTTCAACAATGTTGTCATGTTCCTTCCTAATCCAGGCCACTATTCTGCTTATTAACTAATAGGAAGTATTTCCTCAGGACAGTTCTTGTCTTCATTAGTATGTTTGCTGGTTTATCTCAGACCTGCCAAAATAAAGAATGCATAATAAATTTCAGAATAAAAGCCCTGGACTTTTTAAAACTTTGTCTTTATAATGAAGAAGCAGTGTCTAGGTTTTTGACCTTTTATATTCTCTTTTGGAGGCACAGATTGAACATGCTAAGAACTGGAACCAAAGCAGTTGTTAACTATTAAGATTTAGTAACTTCAGACCATGAATGAGTACTTGCCCCTTTGCCCCTCTTGTGTCTCTCTTCCCCTCCAGGTGCCACTCTTCTGTTTTGAGCCCAACAACTGCATGGGTCAGCCCAAAATTTAGCCCTTGGCAGTCTCAATAAAGACTCCAGTGCAAAGACTTACGTGGGTAACATGATAGACAGCATTTAATCTTTCCAATGCTAAAACTGATACAGTCCCACCATGTAATAAAAAAACCAGTGCTAAAAAACCAAAACCCATCAATGGAAAAAAATATAGTAACTGGGATATACGGGGTCTGAAGGAGAAAATTTTAAAATTGGCTGTGACAGCTCAGTCCTGTAGTCCTTTTCTGAAAGGCACTCATCTCATAGCCAACGGAAATGTTACCTGATGGAGGGCTGTGCACCCTGGTATGACATCAGCAGCGTTCTTGATATTTATAGTCCTGTAAATTATGGATATGCAGCCATTTATCTTTCCTGGACCAGATTCAAACCTGGCGTAAGCTCACTAGGCTTGCAGCTGGATAGACTTGGCCCTTTTTCTCTTACACAGATTCTACTCCAGAAAAGCACTTAACTCTTAAGGATGAGAATAACCTGATTATTTTTGCTAGAACCTGTGCATTTGAATTTAGGCAAGTATTAGACTACAAGGGCCCCCAACAGGGATGTAATTATTCCGTGTACTCATACTGATAAATAAAAATATAATTATGCCTAATTGCAGCTGAATCTTTCAGCTCTGGATGCAACCATTTTATTTCTGTTTCACACTGATACTAGCACAGAAAAGCAGCTAGATGTCTCACTAGAACGAACTCTGAAAAACTTTTCCTTTTCCAGCAAGGATCAGTTAGAGACTCTTTGTTGCTATTATATTTTACCCCAGTTCACAGCTCCAAGCTTCAGAACATTGGGAGTGGGGGGTGGGGGGGGTGGGGGGAGGGGGGAAAGTCGTAGAGAAATCTTCTTGGATAGGGTGAAAAAAAAAGTGGTGCTGCTCCACTTCGATGTAGATTGTTCTGGGGAAAAATAATACACAGGGAAAAATCACCTATTGTCATTTGGATTGTTTAACTGCTTCAGTCCATTTTGTACAGCATGTAACACAAGGAAGTGAAAATCTCTTTGAAAAGAGCGCAGTAACTATGTGAAGCTCCATGTCCTCATGATTGTTCTCAGAATATCTTCAGCAAAAAAGGACTGGCATTTTCCATCTTTCTGTTGACTACACTCACTACTGCATCAGGTTTTAAACAATGGGTACAATTATGTTACTTCTTTACAGCCTAGCTAGTTTGCTCTTATTGACCTTTAAGAAATAAATACATGGCCATTAAACAACCTAACGACCCTGAGAAGTGGTTTCACCCCCAGAGAGTCACGCTTTGGGATGGATAATGAATAAAGAGCTTATCAGAATCTTTGTAACATATTAGAAACATTCTCCAGAATACCTATAAAATTCATTAGAGACTAATGACCTGCACTGAAGCCTGATAAGACAGAAACTCAGGAAAGAGCTGAAAAAACCATGATCCATCAGAGTAATGGGAACAAAGCGTTTGGAGTAGAAGAGTAGTAAGTATATAGATAGAGAGATTTTCTATTTGGGAAAAATAGTGAAATGAAAAAAACTCCACAGATTTTCTCATGGGGTACAGAAAAAAATCTTAGTTCTTAATGCCGCAGATATCCAAGGTGAGAGCTTCAGCACTGAACCGTGCAGGCTGTACCTATGTCGCTAAGTAAAAGAGGGTCAGGGATCTGAGCAGTATGAGCAGACTTGTGTCTGCCCTGCTCAGAGTTCCTTGCTCTGGAGTAGACTGACCACATCCCCATGACGTAACAGTTCTGTGGGTCCTCTATGGCCCTAAAATACAAATGTCCTTTTGTATAGGCTTTTTAATTTCAGATGTCCAAAGTATTGTGATGGCCACCTAACCTGGTGCTTTAGACCATGAACGGGAGGACAGACATGGTACATCTTGAAGCGTTTAGGAGTGGTCCCTGGAGTGAAGAGCTGACACAACTGTACCCGGGCACAGTCCAGGAGGAAGCTTGCTGGAGCAGTCTAAAACCAAAATTACGGATTGAGCAAGCAATTAAGCAGTATGGATGGTCAGGAGCCTCATTTCTCAGGCGTTGCTTAGTTTATAGCCTAGTCATTCTTTCAGAGACCTCTCACAGCTGAGTAGCCTGCAATAAGCTATGTCTAGATCTGTAACTGAGTAAGTAAGAAAGAAGCCTGGTGGGGTTTTCTGTAGCAAAACGATGCCATCATAGAAAGGGAACATTTACATACATCAGCCAGTGCGGACACAGGTGGGATTGCACTGACTGATACGAATGCAGCCTTTTTGCACTGTTTTAGGTGTGGATCTAAATGTTAGGCAGAGGGACAAGGCAGAAAGCGAGACAACATAACCTATAAACCTTCCTTAAAATGAGGGAACAGAAGTGGTTCATGCATCTTGGGTTGGCCCTCTTTCCACGTTGTCAGTGGAAGAAGAAAGATTTATTAACATTGGTATTAGAAGTGTATGTCTGGAAGCAGATGGAAATGCCAGGAATGAAAGCTTATAATTGTAAAATGCACAAAAATATAGAAACTACAAAGAGATCATTAAAAGCACAAGCTAGTAGTGTTTATACATAACTATAAAATAAACTGTAAAATGCCTAATTATTAGGATTTAAGAGGGTAAACTGCAAAATAAAGAGTAATTTTTCTACTCCCCTTTTAAATTAGGAAGAAAATCCAGTTTGGAATCATTACTAGTTATTTGGGGAGTTATATTGTATAGGGAATTTGGCTGTCATAACTAGATGGCATTGCCTTTTGTACTTTGAGGTCTTCGAGCCTCAAAGATAGATTTTACTTACAAATTACTCTTTGCCACTGTAAGTATCATTTTGGTTAGAGTTAATGAAAGCTGCTTTTATTACAAGCTATCTCTAGAATTGGGGTTTTGATAACAGTACCAAGCTTTGCAACACAGGTAGTGAAAACACAAGGTTGGCACCATTGAGAAGCGATGAACTTACACAGAACTGAGATCCAGATGCAATTTCAAAGCTAAGTGTGGGTCATGATTTTGGAAAACTGAAACTAAACAAACCCTCAACTAATCAAGGTTTTAATTACAGCCACTTCCCCCTGCTGTTTCCTGTGTTTCTACTAGTGGTGCCAACTAGACGTGGAGGTGCAGCAACTTCCACCTGAGATTTATGTCTATCAGCAGTGTTGCTAGTGTCAGTCCAAATGATAAACTTCTCAGCTTCCCATTTTCCTTGCAGGGAATGAGTGAGCGCTTCAGGTATTCATGAATTTCTTAATTTCTAGAGGTAATTTCTCCCTTCCCCACCCCCCCAAGTAGAACCTTTTCCACAGAAAATATCCATTTTGAGAAGCAGCCATCCATTCCTGAAATAGGAGGGGTCATTACCTGAATGTGCAGCAAATGAGAGTACCCTGCAGGCACTGTGACAGCAAGGGATTTCAGGTTGGTGTAACAGAGGCTCTGGCTGCATATACACCAAACCAAACCAAGCTAGAACAACCACAGAAGCCAGCAGTTCTGTGCTGCCCTGTCTCTACTGCTTGATAAACAAACAAACAAAAAGTTTTGATTTTGTTTAGATTTCTGTTGCATCTTTGGTGCAGAACATGAAGATGCTCTTGGGGCATGAACAAGTAGAACAGTACTGTTATTTTCAGTGGTGACCTCAACTAATGTTGGCTCAAAATGTTAAAGTGAACATAAACCAAAGGCCTCAGTACAAGTTTTAGCCTGCTCTACTAGAAACCGAATCCATATATGCCTGAGTATAATGGGAGATCAAAACATTCACTTGTGCTAATTGGGTCCATTTTATCCCGTTCGCTGTCACAAATATATTCACTAAATGCAAGTGCACACCTACACTGCCAGTTTTCACAGTTATGATTAAATCTTCACACAGCCTCCAGTGGAAATCCAGAACCCGTTTCTGAGGATGTGAAGTAAAAAATGTGCATTTTACTTCAGTCCCAGCGTGTTGCAAAGATAAGTGGTTAACACATTAAAGCGATGGTTTTGGGGTTTGAATTAACTCTGACCTTCTTGTCCACAGACAGATATCTGTAATACAGTACAGGCACTGCCAGTAAGTGCAGAGGTGCCTTTCATGAGATCTGTGATGCAGTGGCTTTTTTTTAAGGGAAAAGTAAGACATGATTAGGAATTCTTGACAACCAGCATTTGAAGAGGTGATCAATTTTTATGCAGTAAAGTTCTCTGCTATGTCACATGCCATTTAATTTATTTCATCAGCTTGAGAAAAGCTATTTGGCTAAATCCATACCTCTAACATAAATTCTAGCTATGACATCAGGAAAGATATTGACTCATTGATTTTATATGCTTTAGGCTTTCAGGTTTTGCTTTGAAAAATATGTTTTCTGATGTTGAAAGAAACAAAATGCATACATTTCTGTTTCTAACTGTCTGATTCTTGTTTTGGCATAAACAGTACTAAGAAAAAGAGTATACACTGGCCAAGCCATGTGACTGACTTTCTTAAGTTGAAGTAAGTTCCTTCTGTGAATCCTTATCTACTAACACAAATGGTAAGAATCTTTTGACTAGAAGAGAGCCAAAATTTATTCCTGACCTTTTTAGATGATTATTGCTATAAATAGCTTAAATGTGACCTCTTTCATGTTTTGATTATCAGGATATTGAGACTGCAGTTTTTAAATCTGTTTTGTATCCAGATGCCTGGAGGAGTCTGAATCTTGCTAAAACTTCATGGCCCTGTGAATGCAGATAGCCAAGGGCCAGGACACAGCCCCTGGGTTCCATTTATGTAGCAGCTTATCCCACGTGCAGCTGCACTGGCACCAGCACTAAGGGTTGCAAAACCTCATCCAAATGAGATTTCTGGGGGTTTTATGGGTGTTTATTAATTCAATTCTTTCACTGTTTTAAATTTTCAATAATTACTATTGTGCTCATTTCACACCCAAAATCCGTGTTCTGGGAATTCTATTTATATTTTAAGCCTTTCAAAAAACTTCCAGTACCCTAAACTCTTACTTCTCTACGTCACAGCTGGGTACAGTGACTTCACAGCAATCCAGCCTGTTTTCAGGCTAAGGGTATAATGATGAAATACATTTTACTAGAAGATAACCTCTCTTTCCCCAGTGCCTCTGATATTCATTCAGGATGACAGGGAGATGCAAACTGGCTTCAAACCCATTGTACTCTCACTCATTGGAGCAGACTTCTCAGGATTTGCACAGATGATCTGTTCAAATGATTATAGTAAGAATATTTGAGATCCAAAAGCACTGGGAGAATAAAGGACAAGTTTTTGGCTGTTGCTGAAGACTACTGAGTACGTTTCAGGGCACCTTTACACCTGGTGCTCTAGATTCTCTAGCTGGCTACAAGAGAACTGTTTCATTACCTAGAACAGTACAACTCTGTATAATCACACTAGATGAGGTCCCCAGAGAGTATGTTTAACCATGACAGCATAATCTATTTAGCTGAGCTTTAAAAGATGTGGCTATTAAGTTTGCAATTCTGGAACTAGTACAGTCAGCTCTAGGACATCTCTGTATTGACTGCATGGGGAGGATAGCTCCTTAACTTTTCTCTTTTGTTAAATATAAAGTGAATTATAAACAGTAAAGGGATAGTGAGATACCTTTATAAGTGAAAAATTCAATAGTCTCAAGAGTACAGCCAGATGAGTCACTAAGTCCTGACACATATGTACATCGCTGTCTGCAACCTGCTGCCCCTGCAGCACGGCTGCTTGGTCCAGCCTATCACAGGTATATGCTCAAGACTGAGAAACAGCAAAGCCTGCACCCCAGATTGTTTTGGTGCTTGTTACAGGAGCTGCAAGGTAATGATTTAATAGAATAACTCTGCTATTCATTTGTGGTCACTAAGAAGGCATTTTCTAGCCTCTGTTCTTCAAAAGGCACGACCTTATCTGAGCCTAATGTCGTGCATGCCCTGTCATGTGAGAACTTACTGGCAAACCCAGCTCAAAAGTCAGACAAAAACTATCAACCTTTTTGAAAAATCTACCCATATCTTCTTACTTTAGAGATGTTTTTAGTAACCCATTCTTGGGGGCAATTGCAAGCATGAGATTGGCAGCAGACATTTGACTGAGGTCCATGTAAAGATTTCTGTCAGTTCTTTTGAATAAGTCAAGAAATATCCTCTTTTTTTGTCACGTATACTCACCTGCATTTACATTGGGGTACAGCACAGGCCAGTATACCAATGCAAGTAATTTCAAATTAAGACTCTCAGCCTTTTCTGGCTCTATAGTGTAAGTTCCAATGCAAAATGTACAGAACACCCACGTAACCCATGGCTTTTAGATCTCAAAGTAAATGTTTTCACATAATCATGGATTGCATCCAAGCAAATGTCTGTAAGATGACATTTCTGGAAGCTTTTGCATCTTTACATTATATTTAGTTTACACAATATACTGTACAACTGGAAAGAATGGCCATATGAGCCAGACCAACATTTGACCTCTTGTAGAGTGACTTTGAGAACAGGCTATTTCTCTACCCTCCTCTATGCTAACACCTTTTACATCAGACAATTTCCAAATCAGGAATTTCTTTGAAGTTTCTAGTCTTTCTTCCATAGTTTACTTTTCAAAACATCACAAGGCCAGTGGAATTCTTGTATTCATGTGCTGGGGGCCCCCATGCAAGCCAGCCTGCATCTAAGTTTCCCTCTCTTCTTTACATCCACCTTATTTTCCTCTTTCTCTGAGGCAGTCGTGTTCTGATCTAAGTCACTGGGAGTCTCTAGAACTCCTGGGTGGAGTTGCAGTTTGCACCTCCCGGCCCCTGCCATCACACAGCCTTTGTCCCTGCGGCACCATCCACCACCGTTCTCAGCAGAGCTCAGCACAGCGTCCTGCTGTAGCACCTTCGGTGTAAAGGGAGAGGGGCTGCTTGCCCCTGTAAAGGCCCCCAGTTCTGCATGAAATTGATCCAAAAACATTTAGGGGAAAGGAACCAACACATTTCTACTGGAAATGTATCAAAGGGCAAAATACAGCGCCTTCTGTCATCTGGCTTTCTAATACTATACATGCTGTTTCCAGGGCTTCTGTCAAAATAGGCAGTGAGCTGTGCGCTTTGTGGGAACTGCTGCGAGGAGGGCATGATAGGGGAAAATAATTTCCTTTTGAGTGCTTTTGAGTATCCCACGGAGCCTGATCCAAAGCCCACTGCAGGCACTGGCAGTCCTGCCAGAGGGACTTTAATGTTCCTTGGATCAGTCTTCAGCCTATACACACATCAGCAAAATGATATATTTTTTTCTTTCACTACTTTTACAGAAACTGCTGTGGTGCCATCTGGGAACAAGGAGAGGGAATGTCTCCATTTCCTGAGCATAGGTGAAGGGTGGGTTTTTTTGCTTGTTTGTTTTAAGATGCTGTGAAATCCCAAGATGCAAAAAGGGACAGTTCTCTCTCTACTCAGATATCTGAAAGCACAGCTTATCTTTAGGTTTAAACTTTTATCTTTTGGTTTTCATTTTTCCTACATTTCTCAAATTCATTGTTTAGTGAGAGGAATCAGACAGATGGGGTAGAGATCTCTCATTTTCACTTCCTCCTCCCCCCCCCCCATTACTCCCTAGCTTGCAGAAGACAAGATGTCTTTCTGATGGGAATGGTGACTTCTTTTGGTCAAAGGAAGAGAAGAAGCAGAAGTAGAAAAGAAGGATGAGACAGAAAGTAGCATATAGGAGAAGGTGAGTGTCAAAGTTAGCTTTCTAAGAAATAAATTTATTATAGTGCTTCTCAGAATAAGATGGAGAGTGCTGAATGTCTGAATGCAAAATACAGGTTTTTTTACTTGGTTTCTACATCAGATTTTCACACGTGTAACATTCCTTTGTTCATGCCTGCAAACTGATACTCCTGCAATGAATATTACCTTCCAGTGTCCGTCCTTATTTTGTCCTCTGTTCATTGCCAGGCTTTGCTACTCCTTACAGAGTGGCTTGTGGGACAGGGTCCCGGGAATCAAGGTGTCAGTTGTCCGCATCCCCACCTGAAACACATAGGTACAGAGTTCCTAAAGCCTGCTGATCCAGATGCACAACCCTGAGTGTGTGCTCAAGTATTTTATGCCTCAGTTATGAGCTCAGGACAGGGGTGACTTAGTGAAGGTCTGGGCTTTGCACAGTGCAGAAGTGCAGTCTGGATGCTAATGGCATCTAGGCCTAACCTGGGCTAATGCCACAGCACAAGCGTAGAAATCTGTGACCCACTTGTGTGATTAAGTAAATTGGTACTGATGGAGCAAACAATACTGAAATACATCCCTCTGCCTCCAGCAGGGCAAACCAGGCGAAGGCAACATTTGCTCTGCTGCTTCTTTACATGCTCCAGCTGTGCAGATAGAGAAGCTCCAGGAGCAGCCAAGAGAAAGATTTGTGCTGTGAGGTGGGTTCTTCAATGTCCCATAAGGAACAAGGTCAGGCATCAGCCTCCTCCTCAGGAACAGATTAATACAATTTCTTTTCTCTACCTTATCAATTATTTCCATGGAACTGGAATGACTTTTTTTTTTTTTTTTTTTTTTTGCCTGTGAGGCAGCTGCTGCTGCTGGGTCAATTTTTGTTAAAACTGATCAAGGTGTCCAGCAGTTGAGGGCTTGGGCAGAGACACACCCACATGCATACACACATATGCAGAAAAGCAATATTTGCTGTGATGCTGTAAACCTTTTCTTCCTAGAAAGACTGGCACAAAATGGACTTGGCTGCCTGTGGCTAGAGATTAAGCATTGCTTGCAGCAAGTAAGTTCACCCTAGCAAGGAGGCTAGACTAAAACAATAATTATGCTGTTTCCTCTCCAGTAAACATGCAAATTAAAAAGTTGTTTGACATTTTAAAAAAAGCAAGACCAGCAAGTCTTTCAAAGAGAACACCGCTAAGATACAATGTTAGCAACACCAGTCTTAGTCAAGACAGGGCTTTTAAGAAGATTGAGTATTTATAAACTGCCCTATAAACTGATAAGACTGTATGATTTTATGCACCATAATTGCTCTTTGTTACATCCCAGGGACCAGGGAGAGGAGCGTGAAGCTTTCCATCAAGCTATTTGTCAGTGTAAGTGAACATTTAACAGGAAAATAAAATAGTTAACAACCTTTAAAACAGGCTTAAAAACTTGAAAGTAATGGGTGTCTTTAAAAACTTCAGGAGTGGGTCCTTTATGGGAAACTCAGAATTTAAAAAAAGTGTTTGGAGTAAAGTCAAAATGTTATGAGCAGTGCTCTGCAGTAATGACACATATCAGCAGTATTTGTAACCAGAAGAACAATGCGATAAATTATAATCACAAGGGACCAGGCTTTGTGGGAAGTGCCTAATACACAGACATCCTTTATAGGTTTCCAGTTATGACCTATGTCTAAAAGACATTTTAATGATAACTAAGGAAAGTAGATGGATTGTCTTCCCAGAGTGTTGAAGGTCCTGTTTGTTGTCATCCGCAGCTTCTATAAAGACCAGAGATTTTCAAAGGTAGTCTTCTGTCCTGCTATCAGCACGCAATACTGCAAGGATGGGACTATCTAAGATAAAACATGCCAGAGACACGTACTCCTCAGGATTTCCTGTGGGAGTCTGACCAAAAGAAAGCAATATTAATAAATATAAATTCTGGAGCATTATTATCAGCAGAACTGTGTCATGTAGTTTACCCTTGAATTCTTATAACCCCTCTAGTTTTCTCAGGCAGTTCAAGCGTTTAACTGCAACTGGTCAGACTGTTAGACCTCCCCACTGGGACAATTGTTTTCAATTACATTAAAGGCTCAAAGACTTTGATAGACATGCCAAAGAAAGGAGTTTAGCTTGCTGAATGTTTTAACTCTTTGAACTAATGTGGGATCTGGGAGTCCCCCTACTCTTGGACCTTGAAAATGCTTAAAAAATAGATGCAATCTGGAAGCAGATTAGTGCCAAAAATATGTAATAGTCCTCCCTTTGAGGATGCTGTTGCCTGTTTTTTTTTTATTTTCACTTTCTTGGAAGTGGTAGTTAGAGGGAGCATAACAAACACATTGTTTTTCTTGAGGAGGATGAATTAAGCTGAGGAATGAAGTCCCGGTCAACCACAACCTCCATTAAATATCTAAAGTGAAAAAACCTATTTTTTAGGTTGTTTAGGTTCAGAGTTATGTATTGTTTCTATGCTCCTCATCAGGGGCATTTCTTGGCAGAGAAGAGAAAATACCAGTGCTTGGTGGCTGGCTTACTGCTTCTAGAAGGAAAAATAAACAAGGAGCAAGAAAAAAATCCTTAAAATGTTGTGCTCTTGTGGGATTTTTTGGCCAAAGCCTGGTACACTATGCAGCATAGTGTATAATACCATTCTGCTTATAGGAACCTCCAGGACACCTTCTCTTCAAGGTCTGTTGTTCAGAAATTGCTCTAAATTGTTCAGATTACACAACTGTTTGGGCACTCTCTGCCTCTACAGACTAACACTCAGGTTTGTCTAAATAGGTGGTTGTTTCAGAAACTCAGGCAAACGTTAACTCTGTACCAGCCCTGCCTTTGACATATGGGCAGTGGCAGTACTGTGACCTTGAGTGCTTTGGGATGGTTTCCACTGACCTGCTGTCTCCACTTCCTTCTAATGCAGGACAAATCACAAAAGGTAGTTCACATCAAGTCATGCTAACTCAGTGGAACAGTAGCTTCTTAGACAGGAAACATGGTTTAAAAGACAGTTGTGAGTGGGTGGATCACACTCTAATATTGTATCATATCAGCTTTATTGAGAATATCTTTCTTCATAATTTGCTAGGAAAGAGCTGATTAAATCTGTACACAAGTACATTTGCAACAGACTTTGTTCTCCTCATTCCAAATGGAAAACTAGAGCCTGCCTTTCAGGCAACATGATATTTTTGCTGTTCAAATCAGATCGTGCTGTTCTTTTTGATGAAAAGAGCAGTGGAAAGCAACTAAAAGCTAAGCTCAGAATAAATATAATACACATAAATGCTTTTGGAAAGGAGCTTTCATGACTTTTGCTTTTACAAAGATCCTATGAACTCTATAAAACATAAACAATACCTCATAATGAAACACTGTTATTTCAAAGTTGACATCACATCTGACTCAAAGCGTGACTTTTTGATTGGGATTAAAATCAGTTTATTTTAAGGTTTTAGTATAACTCCTTAGTTATCTAGAACACAAGATAAACATAACAAACATGACATTTGTCTTACAGCTAAAAATGCTGATAAGTATAATTTAGATAGTTAAGAAAGATCTTTCTTAAATTCTTTGTATTATACAGTTGAGAGCATTTTGTATATAGAAAGGTCACTATTATACATGTTAAGATGATCAGCTCTCCCTTGTTGTTTATATGGGGTTTTGTACAGTGCAGAAGGAAAAAATCGCGTAAAAAAATAAATCACACCCACATGCCTAGACATCAGCAAGTCAGGACTATACAAGAGAAACACACTTTTGCATTTACTAGCTTTCAGAATAATTGGAGAACGTTCACTTTAGATTGCTGAGAACAGCGCTGGAATCTCGTGAAAATAATGCCTGGCTTCAGGTACTCTGATAGTTAAAAATGTGCAAATCCTGAACAGCAATCTGTGGTTAGAGCTCAGCCCAGCCAGTAACTCTGGCTATCTTATGAGACTCCTGATTTTATTCATACCTGGATTTAGTTTGCAAGTTAGGAGAAGTGTTGTAGTGGGCAAAAATGACCTTTCATGACCCACATGTTAAGCAAATGAATGAATCTTTACAGAATGAGGAACAAAAACTAACATCCCAGGGCCAGGACTGTATTTCTGGATTTGTTCAATGCTTCTTAAACTGTGCTATGGAATCCTCGCATTATCAAAATATAAAAATAAAGATACAATCTGAAAGAATAATAAAACCCAGAAAATTTGCTCCCTGAACTGAGATTACATGAACACTGCACCTGAAAATGAATCACTTTCAGGTGTGGAGTGACTTGCTGGTAAAGATTTTCAAATTACATAACTACCTAAGACTTCCCTTAAGTATCTGGTATCAGTTTTAATACTCATATCCCAGGAATCCACATCTCACCTCATCTAATTACTCAATTATTATGTTAATCAAATAGATGTATCTAATGTGCTTGCTATGGTATGTGTTGATGAATTACTAATAAGACTTTTACAACGAAGTGAGAATGATATAAGAAGAGGTCAATGCTGTATAGCAATATGTGAAAGGTTTTCTTCCACTTTAGTTTGGCAAGACTACAGTACAATTCAGAGTTGTTAAATCCAAGGTTGCTTCAAACTGCTGCTCCCAGGAAAGAGCCTAACTGGACACAAATTTCCTAGTGAATCCTCAGAAGAAAAGCAAAGCTCTAAAATCCGTTGTCCGTGTATATTCTAATGACTGGTTACATTTATTTTCTACTTGTTAAATCTGTAATATAAAGAAGTTTGTAAACAAGTAAATAGCACATTGAGACTAACAAACTGAAGTCATGATAAAAATCTAGCAGCCAAATCTATGATTAAGTTCCCCCAGCTTTGAGGGCATCACCAGCCTATGAATAAACACCATCTACATTGGCATCCAGCTCTTATGCTGATGGCTCAGATCCAAGATGATTTTTGTCTATATCCAGATATACTTGCTGTTTCTTCTCCTTGTAAACACTAAAAACTGAGATAAAATACCCTATACTTTCACTGTATTTTGAATAAACAGCAATTCAGATAAGACTACCAATAGGTCCTTGCTCCTGTTTTCTTTGCTGTATGTACTCATACTGAAGTGTAGAACCAGACAGTGAGGGGTTAAATACTAGTGGTGCCGATGCAGCTGGGCCATGTTACACTAAAAGGACCAGCTGATGGGCATAAAAGAGGATTAGGAAAAGGAAAAGGAAATAGATGAAAATGGGTTGAGGGCTGATAGGGAGAGTCTGGATTTTTGTTTGGGGGACTCGTTTAGGCTTTTGTAGGTACTTTGGGTAATAAAGGGAGTTTGAACTTGTTTGTTAGCTGCTTTCTGCTAATTTCTTTTCAATTGCTTTTAAATTCTAGAAATTTTTAAGAGCTAGAGTTGTGAAGGTGTGTTGACAAATGTATAGTTAAGTGTGTAAGCGTTAAGACATCTTTATAGGTAGGATTTTCTGGAGCATAGGTGGAAGTGATAGTGGGCTAGTAGGATCCTATAGGATTGTAGTAGCTTAGAACTGATATGGCCTTCACTAGAAAAATGATGGGCAGGGGAAAGGAAGATACTGAGGGTAGGTCTCCAGAATTGTGCTGGAAGGAAGTTTTAGCTCTTGCTTTCTTATACTACAGAGAACCTGGCAGGGGTTTTAAGACTTCATAGGTAACCTCTTAGCTCTTCAGAAGCCCATCTACCACTGAATTTTTAGGGAGAAATCTTAATGAGCAGTTGAATTAAAAGAATCCCTGGATCATCTCCTTTTCCATGGGAAGGAAGAAGCCTACTAGGAACATTGCACTATGTATTTCTGTTTGTTTAGCTTTGGTTTGGATGGTGGGGAGAAAGTTATCATTTGGATAAATAAATATGTTGTCAAAGTTCTAGTCATCCAAAGTATAGTTGTAGTTATTCTTCCAAGTATTAACTGGTTTGATGAAACCCAGAACTTTTGAGGCATATCGGTACTACAGTGTAATAGAGATGCTCTTGACCTAGTTTGTTGCAGGTTAGTTCGGATCCAGCTAGCTGCTCACAAGAGGAGTAGTCACAGCTTCTGTGTATGCACTTCTTCTCAGGTGGGTTTTGCAGCTCATATCAAGATTTATGCTGTTGCAGCTATTTATTAGATCAGTGTCTCTATGCTGGACTGAGGGTACCGGAATGCACTGCCTTGCCTGAGCAGCAAGTTTCCCCTAACCTGATTCTTGGTTTGTGGATCTAACTAGACTTGGTGGCTGGAGGGAGCTAGACTTGTCCACCCAGAAGTAGTACAGTGGTGGTACTGGGCTATGGTGTTGCCTATCCTGCTATTGCTCAGCTTTAAAGTGATGGTGTATGGCTTTTTTTTTTTCTTTATTTTTCTACACACACACCCCAACCCAAGATAGTCCTGTACCAAAGTTACCAGTCTGAAAGATTTGCTGGTGGTTCAAACACTACCACTACCCCCTCCCCTTCCAACCAACCAACACACCAGACTCCTGAGCAGGTGGAGTTCTTGCTCTTGCCTTTGTCTCTCTGTGATGAGACAGAGTAATCTCTCCGTTATTGTTGAGGTTAATATCACCTTCAAATCAGGATTCATAATGCCTTATCTCATAAAGAGACTATGACTATGCTGTGCAGGTAGATCATAGGTGTGCAAACCCCTTCCTTGGCAATGGGGCCAACGGGGAGTGCTGGGATGGCTGAAATCCCTTGTCACCCCCCCAGGTAGCTGGGAGTGCTCTCTGATGTACTGACTTCCAGGTAATGCCCAAGATGAAAGTGGTAACTTCAGGTGGATTGGGTCCTTGCAAATGGCCAGGAACAGCTCTAACAACACCTTGGCTGACTGTACTCATGTCTGCAGGAATGGTCATCGGCATTGGTTTACTAATACAGGTATTGTTGTGTAATTGAGGGCACAGACGGCAGAGTCCTCGTGCACCTTGTCTGTATAGCTCTGGTATTCATCCACCCTGCACAGGTGTGTAACCTGGGGCAAGCAAATTCAGTGTAAATGAGGCTGACTTGCTTTTGGCTCTCCCTTGCAGCAAAAGTGGTGTCTGCCATTACATTGTGCTGCTTAATTCTGGATTTATGGATGCTGCCTTTGGCAAGGTCACTGAGATTGAAAGGACTGAGACAGACCAAACATCTGCAGGCAGCTACCTGCTTGTGGCATGCAGACCTGAACAGTTACAGCTGACTGATGTCCTGGACTCATGTGTGTTGGCTTATTACACAGTTTGTGAGAGGTGAGAGTAATGAGCTTTTGCTTTAAATACATCTGGAGTTTATAACCAAATTCCCTCTTACTCTGATAACTCAGTATTTATTACGGGACTAATAGACCTCCTGTTCTGCGGCTTCTTCCTGAAAGATCATGAGACTGTGGTCCTGGCAGGGGGATGTTCTCCTCCTCTACCTCTGTTACTCTTAGCTCTTTTTTTTAGCTCGCTCTTTGGGACTGCATTTACCGTTTTCCCACAGGACAGCATTTAATTGCTCTTTGACTGACCTTCTGCCTTGTCCCAACAACTTTGCCCCTGAGGTCATTTCACCAATTCATTATTCTCAGTGCAAGAGAAAAAGGTCCTTCTTAATGTCTAAGCTTCTTTCCCTGTTATTGCAGTTGATTAGAAAAGAATGATTTACAGTTATTTACCACCACCTTTTAAATATCAAGTAGCGAAGTGTTCCCTGAAAATAATGGCTTGAGAACCCCTCCACCGGTCTGGGCTTAGAAACTCTATCTTTCATATCCAGTAATAGAATCATAGAACCATGTATATGGTTAAACTTGATTTTTTGACAGAGACCTAAATATTGTGTTAGACCATTCAGCGTTTTCATCTTCCTCATTGCACCATTTGCTTTAAAAGCAACAGCATAGTAGAGCCAATTCAAATCTGTGCTCTTTACAGGAAAAATAACAATGCTTTGTGAGACAGCAAAATTTTAAAGGTTCAGAAAACCTGCTAGTCAATCACAGTTTACTGATGCTTATAGTACTCTGCTGAAATCAGGTGGTGCTGGTCCATGCTGTAAGAATGTTAATTAACAAGTCATTAGGGAAAAAAAAACCCAGATAGTCCTGGGTATAGAAATCATTTAATCGTTTCCACATGAGGGCTTCTCCATAAAGTCAGAGTCACCTGCCTTTCCTTTTCATACACCCCCTTCTTGTCTGCTGTTGCTGTGGGGAGCTACACTGGCTTGGTGTTCCATAGCCCATTAACCCTTCATAAGACACTTGTAAGATAAGCATGGAACATGAAGTATGACCAGAGCAAACCACCTGAACTTTTAATGTGTTTTATGTGCAGTCTGTTTCATCCAGCACTAGTGTTCATTTGTCTGGTGGGATGGCATCAGCTCTTTGAGGGAATTTTCTTTCTCATTTGTGCAGTTTTCCTTTTACAAATACATCACTCATCGGAAGTTTCAAGGCAATATTTGTAAAAGGTCTTCAGAATAATGATAGATGACTAAAATGAGCATTATAAATAAATAAATTCAGTTAACTATTCATCAAGATTACAAACTAGAACTGTATTTTCTCCAGCTAATATGTGGAACACTTCACCCTGGCATAGATAAATCATGAATCAGCCAAGGGGTGGGTTAGGGCTTCCAGTTTCTATTAGGTCAGTTTACTAAAGGCTGGCTTTCTGAACAAGTAAGGATGCAGGGATTAGTATTTTTTTTTAAATTAAAATAATTGACTCTGGGGATGAACATAGTAGCAGAAAAAGTACACTTTTCCTTGTATCCTGGTGAAACAGGATCTGTAACTGTCCTTACACAGTATTCTCTCTCTTCTGGTGAGAAAAAAATGAAGACCCAGAACAAGAAAGAATGATTTCTCTCAAATGCACCGCTACGATGTGTAAGAAAAAGCCCTTCCTGTGAGCAAGTGAAGGGGGTGGAGATTTATGCTAAGATAAACCACAAAACAGGGTCTTGTGTTGGATATACTGACAAGGCTGTGGGCACTGGCTTTAAAATATTTCATCCCGAGTATCTAGTGTCTCCCAGAAGGACGTGCAGTAGGAGGAAGTGTGAGGTTAAGAATTCAGGGAGATTGGACAGATAGTTGAAAGGCTTGGGTAGGCAGCCTGAAATTCATTATGAGAGTGTATCCCAGGGGTCACCACAAACATCCTATAAACACCAGTGAACTTTTCTGCAGTTCTGAGCTGAGAAGCAAGTGTGGTGAGTCATGAGATGTCTCCTCCTCTGTGCACACGTACCAAGGGGGAGAAGGAGGCAGATAGTGATGGGTGTTCTCTGAAGTGGTTAGAAATGTAGATTCCTAATCTATTTTTAAACATCTTCAAACTGACTAGCAAGTATGATCTGACTTTCCAAATGTTGTGAGAGCTCTTTAAATCATGTCTCCGTTAAGTCAGGCTCATGAATACCTCTCAAGCTGAATAATAAAAAGTCCTCAAATTTCTACACATTTCTTAGTAATCTAGCAGAGACACACATTTATACACATGTACACTGATACCTTTTTAATGATTAGAAGTGAAGGGAAATGCATGAATACAATGATATAGAAAACCTGGAGTGAAAGAAGGGTCATAGGTTGATGATGTAAAAATCAAAGCCAAAAGATTTTGCATTTCAGTAAACGCTTTGATTGCCATGTCCTATCCTGTACAGAAGGATTTGCAGAATGACTTAGTGAAAAAGGAATTAAGTGCCTTAAGAACTTACAGTGAGGTTACCCAATAGTGTAAGTAGATGTTGTCTTGAGTAACAGTTTACGTGCAAATCCTGGATCAGACATACATGATGTCTTTGATTCTGAACACCTGCCTCAGCTTTCTTTCAAAGAATTGTGGGTGTTTCAACTTCCTCTTGCCATTGTTTTTAATATTTTTCATTTGCATAGGTGTTACAAGTTAAAAAAGCAATTATGCCTCAATGCTGTTGTGGCAAAGGAAATATCAATGGAAGGAAAGCATTCTAAAAAAATGAAATAACTGTTCTGTAGTCCGTGTTGCTTATAAGGTTTAAATCACCTGAGCTTTAATCTCGAAGGCACTTTGCACAAGAGTAATTCTGCTGAATGCAGTGGGACAACTTTATCTCTGAATATAGTGGAACACGTTAAGTGTGTGCATAAGTGTTTGTAGGACTCAGATCTAGTATCAGGAAGCTCTTTTTCAGCCACAAACCTGAAAAACTGTAATGGAAAATAACTTCATATCACATTTGTTCAGGTCTGAATTGCATGCCACTTACATTGTTCCTCTTACAACACTGCCAAATTGTTGTCATCTCGTACAGACTTTTCATCTGAAAGTTCAGTTTTGCAAGTACAAGATGTGGGAGCTAAGATGATATATTGAGGCATATAAGTAATCAGGAAAAAATGCAGTTCAGCCCATGTATTCTTTGGAAATATGTATAAATATTTACAAATTATAGAGTTAAATCCAACTCATTTTGTAAATGAAGGGATATTCTGCCTTTTTTTATGGGAAACATCAAAATCCAGGAAGCATGGGAGAATAGAACATGAAATCTTTTCCAAGGGACATTCATAAACTCATAAAATCAAACATCATGCAGCCTTCAACCTTTCTCCTATTTTCATTGTGTGCACGCCTACGCATCCGTGCATTTGTGGAAGCAACTTTCATACAATAACTTCTTTTTTTCTTTTTTGCATTTACCAATTACTTTGTAAACAACTTAAAGAGACTGGTGAGGGACTGCTCTGTAGAAATGATAGCACATCTGCAGCACAGGCAGTTAAAGTCAACAATTAATTAATTGTTAAGGGCTCTGTTCATCCAAACGTTTGGCTCTGTATTTACTGCATGATTCATGGCTTGTGATCCCTGGTTTCCAGAGAACTCAAAGCCTGGTCCTCCATTTCAACCCTTCCCCTGCTCCCCACTTCACCCTTCCCTGCCCACACCCAGCTGTGGAGAGGCGAAACCGTGTTCCTTATAGAGTAACGGTGCTTTATGGCAAACAGCCCACCCATATACATCGTCTAGACGCGCCGAGATTGTTCGGCAAACAGAGGCAATACCCTGCTGAGGTCTGTGAGGCAGAGAGCCCTCCTTGCCTGGTGTCAGTAATTCACTGATAGACGAATATTTACAAAACAAACTAGACGCACAAAGAAGTCTGTGCAATCACCTTTTGTGTAGCTGGATTTCAGTAGATTAGACTTTAAGCCCTCAGCGTAAAACAGTGGCTGTCAGTTGCAGAAAACAGATTTTATATCAACCTGTATGAAGCTGCACAGAGTGCTGTGGTCAAGCGAGGCTCTGGCAGTCTGGGAGGCATGTTGTGTCCCAGTTTGATTCTGAGCCTCCAGATAAGAAATGTCATAGTGATCTGCTCCAGTTGCCTTCCAGGGAAAGTTCTAGTATCTTCTAGTAGTAAAGAAAGATTGTTACATCCAGGGTGAACCAAATTTATAATAGGCATGGACCAAAATCTGTAGTTCTTAGGTAAATTCTTAAGGGAACCTGTTCCTTAAATAAGAGTGCCAAAAAATTGCAGCAACAAAGGCTAGAGTAAAAACGTTATTTACCTATTAATAGTTTTTTTATTACTAACTTTAAAAGCTCTCTTGGAGTATAACAGCAGAATATTAATAATGTCTAGCAAAATAAAAAATGCCTATAACCGAATAATTATAAAGACACTGAACAAACAAAATGTAAAACCATAAACAAGCCTTGAACAAACAAGAAATAATCAATGCGTGATGATAAAGGGAACCAAAACATCTGGCAACTCTGCCAGAAAACTTCTACAGATGTGTTCTGATGTATGATAAGAAGAAATAACATTTCAGAGTTGCAGGCCCTCAGTGAGGTTCCTGCCTTCCACTGTGGTTAAGTCACAGGGAGGCGCTGCCAGCTTTGCTCCCGCTGTTGATCTCAACAGCCCTCCTGGTGAATTGCTCAGATTTTTGAGGACTATTTCTGGTGTGTGTGGCTGAAACTGATTCAGCTTCACGAGTGAAGCGACAGAGGGAAAACTGTGCTATTTGATGCTTCCTTGAGGCACCCTCTTCATTTCCAGATCCAGGCTGCTTCTAAAAGCAGCCATGTAATGGAGCCCAAACTTAGCCAGAATAACCCAGTTTAGATGTCACTGATGGGTTTGGTACGTTTTTTTCATCTTGAATTTCTGTGTCTGAAAGGGTCAAAATTGTTTAGTGAAAAGACTGATTAATACTATTTCATAGATAGAAAAGTTATTGTCACTTTTTCTTCAGATATATTCTTTCAGGCTCAGCTTGCAATTTACAACTAGTTTCCAGATGACAAACTTCAGTAACCTGCACATCCACAGGTAATGGCCAGCTGCCATTAATCCAGCCATTCTACGGGAGGCTTCCATGAATGAGTAAGAGTAACTCCATAAGGCATTACCTAAATTCAAAATTTAATTGTGCTTCAGAATCATGTGGCAAGTTGGTAGATGAAGATTCACTGCAATGATATTAAAAAAAAAAATTAGAAAAAAGTGAGACATCTTGTTTGATTCATAAGTTATTAATAGAGCTGGCTGTGGATGTTCTACCTTTTCCGCTGTATCTGCACAGTTTTGCTTATGGCAGGACACACAAGAAGTCACTTTAAAATAAAAAAATACCTGGCTTGCTGCTGCAAAGATCATTTGTCAAGAGAAGAATGCTGTGGAGGGAAACTCTGACCTCTAAACCTGCAACAGCAACAAAAGGCAGTGTTTTAAAAAGTTATTTTGAAGCCTAAATAAACCTTGACAGACTCCCCTTAAACTTCTTTTACAGTGATTAATTTCCAACTAGGGAAATATTGACTCTGAGAGAAAATGAAAATATTTCCATCTTCTTTCTCTCTAAATACTGCATTATAAGATCATTTGACCTACTAGATAGAGTGGAAAATCACTATCAGTCCTGCTGTTACTAGATGGATCAGGTTTCACATCTCTCTCCCTCTGTTTTCCTTTGCTTCCCCTGTATCAGCATGTCATCTTCCTGGCTGCCTCCCCTTCAGTCTGGCTGGAGGAGGCAGAGCCCTCGGTGCTTGTGTTGCCTGGCAGGGCAGGGTGGCTGCCCTTTCTTGTGGGATGATTGTGAGGATGCAGGGGGCAGTCAGACGCTCACGGAAGGCCATGAGGGAAAAATCAGCCTTGCCCAAGACATTAAATGGCATGGTTATGGTTACTCACCTTTACACTGGTTATATTCCCTCTCCTTGTGCGGGGGAGTGGTCCATTTCAGAATCACAGCCATTTGTCCCATCACCCACACACCCCTCCCATTTCCCCACAGATCTCTTACGGGCTTGACTAGATGCTACAAATGCCATAGGAATTTGTCAGAGGGTTTTTGATCACATAATACCTATGAGTGTGTGTATACTTCATCCTTAGATTTAATAGAAGGGTAAATGAATTACAGTCACCAGCCCCAAGTATTCCTTTTTACCTGCCATAGGTACCTTTAGGTGGGACAGGTACCCACTGAGCTGCACAGCAAGACTGCCTCCACCTTGCTGAGCTGTGCTCTAAAGTGCAGTCACTGTCCCCTAAAAGTGAGGGAAGGAGGAGTAGGGTGTACCAGCTGGAGAGAGAGACGGGGACTCTGGCAAAGGAGCAAGCTTGAACACAAAACCTCTGTTGTTTTATGTCCCACTGAAAGTCATCTTCATGAGGGAGCTCACACTAAATTCCTGGAGTGGCTACAGCCATCCCTCCAAAAACATTCACGGCCTGTGTATGTATCCTATTACTTCTTCAGCTTCAGAGACAATGGGAGACAGAGCATCTTCTAGAGCAAATATATATGTTTGATCCTTGTAGTTTCCAACAGAATTAGCCAATTCAAACAAGATGAAGAGCAACTGAAAAAAAAATCTAGCTTAGATTGCTGTGTCAAAAGAGACAGAGAAAACTTCACTCGACCCCGTGAAATAGCCTCTAAACTTTCCTTGGAAGGATATGAAATTTAAGTTGCCCATAGTTCATTGCTTTAGTAAAAGTGGTTGTAAACTACTGTGTCACTGCCCTGAGGATTTGCCTCACCTTGCAGCAAACCTCTGAAGGAAAGGTTTACTTGGTTTTGTATGAATCGGGAGAAAACCTGAAATTAAGGATTCTTCTAAAGGCAGAAGATACTAGTGGTCAGTAGATACTAGCTGCATAATATATTCAGCCTTCCACAGCACACACGGTTAGCATCCAACTGAATTCATATGTAGATAAGTACACAGAAAAATAAATACTCTTCTGTTACGGAATTCTTCCATAGGGTGAGGTGCTGAGTTCCTTTCATGGCTAGCAACTGAGCTAAGGTTTCTTGATGCTCACTTCTTCCCAGATTCAGGTCATCAAGGCGGGGCATAATTTATGAAATCTTTCCTTTGGAGGATTTCTTTTATTAGGCTCCAATGTAAAAGTCTGTTCCTAGGCATTCTCACCCAACATATAGGTGTTAAAATTGTATGTTTCTGGCTCTTTTATTTTTTTTCCCCTGTGATTTTCTATAGATTACTTTATAATGCAGATTTACTGTATTGATTTGTCCTCAGTTATGACGCTTAGCTAAAGTAACAATTTTTGATATTTGAAGAATGAAGGACAGCTTGGTGGGGTACTGTGCAACTGCGATGGTAGACGTAGGAGTTTATAATGGTGACTACACATGGAAAGGTGAACAGCCAAAACCTGCATTACTGAGAACTTCTTGGCTTAGGTCCATTGACTGCAGTGCTGGTGTGCCAACATAAAGACCATAGTCCAAAGGTGCCAAATCTGTTAAATAAAAGCTAGACAAAATTAAAAGTTTACACTTCCCTGACATATATAAATATATGTTAAAAATGAGCTCTTTCTTCATTTTATTAGTCTTCAGCCAACAGCTTCTGATGATTTGTCTGTACACTGTGTACAGGATACACACATGAAGAGTTAATGAACTCGACAAGACTGAGTAAATATTTGTTTAGAAATGAAAATAGGTCCCAAGCCAAGTTTCTTTAGGCCTATTAGTCAGACTAAGTCCAAAGCAGAACTGTTGAGTAAGACTGTACTTCTTGTGTGTCATGCCTCCACTTCCACTGTGATCATTCCCCTCACTGCGGGATTCCCCAAAGGTTGTTTCAGAGGAAGATTCTCTTTTGACTTCTTATAGGTTGCAGGTGGAAACTTCTGTCATTTCCCTTTGAAGGCAGAGGTAGTCAACCCTCAAAGAAAGCACTGCCAGGGCTAGGATCTGGCCTGACCTCCATAACTGGCAGTAGACACAATCCCTTCTGCTGCCAGCTGTCATTCCAGCAGCTTTCAGTGTTTGATATCTTGAATGAATATGACCTTCTAATACCTTTCATGAACTAGACACTGCAAGAGCCTTTCAGTTCTCATCTTGATTCACTTTAAAGCCTTCCCATTCCCATTCCCATTTCCAAGAACAAATAAGTTTTTTTTTCTCAGTGAGTTTTCCCCTTTTCTCTGAAGGGATCAGAGCCTTCTACAGGAAGACAGGCTAGTGGCCACTGCTCTTCAGTGGACCCCCTCAGTGTACCTTGGTTTTGCCCTGACACAGGTCAGCCAGGGGGAGAAATGTTTTATCCAAACCCAATTACTATAGTCATCTGTTTTCTGGGATAAGGATTCCCCAGAACATAAGAAGCTGCCTGGCAACACTGTGCCTTAGTGTGGGTTTTGAGGTGAGAGAGAGATGAATGATGGCAGGGTGGTCCTGCCAGACTATACAGGGAATCTGAAAGGAAAAGAAGGAGTTTCCATTGCGATAAGGAAATCAGAGCATGCCTACTACAGCTTGTCACTCTGCCTAGTTAGAAAGGGGAGCAAGGGCTGGTCAAACCAGAAGAAGTAATGCATATGAGGAAATACTCAATGCTGGATGCTGAGCTGGCAGAAACCAGCATAGGTCCACTGGAGGAAACTAGTTGATTTATATCAGGCCTGGATGCTGAACTAGGATGGAGTATTCAGAGTTGAGATTTACTATTGAAATTGACAGTTTTGTGGGAGCAGGGGAAGAAGGTCTGCCAAATAATTCACACATGAAAATTGGGATAACTTGTGCTCTGAGCAGAGCCAAACTACACACATGTTCTGCAGTTTCAGATGTGCCAAATTCTGGAGCTCTACATCTTCCGTTTGCAAATGTCAAAATGCAGCAATGATGCTTTTTCTTAATCAGCTACCTACATATTGAAAGAATTTGACAACTGATTTATCCTCACAATGGCTGATGGGTTCACCATCTTTCTGCCTCAAAACCTGACGTTTTGGTAAAAGAGTGAATTACCTGATAAGACCACACAGAAAGACAGACATTCTTGTTTGGCAACAGGCTAGTTCTTCTTCTGGGTCCAATGTACCAGACCTTTTCTGTAGTGAAGATGTCACACTTGTGCACAAGCTCAGCTATGTTCATGAGTTGTTAACGCAGCTGTAGCAGCTGCAGTAAGCACCTGATGTGGAAAAGTAAGAGTAACCATCTCTTATGCATGTGCATTGCCATTGTATGTTTATTGAAATGATCTTTTTTGCTCATTTAAAAAATTAAGCATCTTTTCTTAGGAGAGGTAATAAGTATTTTTCATTAGATTGTTAGAAAAGAAGCTCCTATAGTTGCAGAAAACAGAAAAACTCTTGAACACAGAAGCTGTTCTTCATCAGTGCTGAAGACCTATTTCTGAGACAGACACAGCAGTCTCCAAGCTATGTACAGGCTGGGAGTTACTGCCCTGTCCTCTGAAAGTTAAATCATGCTGTCTGCTTTCCCTCTGCACTCTACAGCTCCCTTCCAATCTGTTCTGCTACTGTCTTTACTTCTTCTCCGCTACCTATTCTTCACAGCCAGCTGGCCTTCCCTGTCCACCTTTGTTTCATGTACGTAGAACTGTCACACTGAAAAAAGTGTGATTTCCCTTAACGTACATAACAGCCACACTCCAACGTCTACAGAATATTTCATATCCAAGAGTGTATTTTCTCTTCGTGCCTCTTTCATAGGCAGCTTGGCATTCAGAGAGGGACCTTGTTGCATCTTCAGTTCTGCATCTGCAGAAGCAGCTGAAACTCAGAAGATGCCATTCTTTTTGCCAGCCAGTTTGTCACAAATCCCTTGCAAGGACTTGTGCAGTCTGTGCGCTGTGTTTTTTGGAAAACTGCTCTATGTTTTTTTGTGTTGTTACTGCTATTGGCACTACTACAGGGATTATACAGTGCATGCAAGGGCTCCAAACAGAAATAAGGGCTCTTTTTTTTTTTTTTTTTTAGTGGACATTGCATAGATAAAAATAAAAAAAGCTGTTGCAGATGCAAAATACTGTAGTTCCTGCATCTACTATATAACAAGAGGAACAGCATGAAGCAGTAACAAAGCAAATGACTTTTTCATAAATTATAATTGCCCTTCTTTTCTGATCACCCTTGTTGGGATATGTAAGCATTCTGGCATGAATGAGAGTGAAGAAGGATTTAATGAAGAAAACCTCAAGCTGTTAAAAGAGATTCTGGGTACGTAACAGGAAAGATGAGGAACATTGCAGTCAATTTCATGTATCTGTGTTGTTACTAAGTTGCTTAAAGAGACTGTTGAAAAAAATTTTTAAATAAAAAGAAAAAAAGATTAATTTTCTCCCGTTTCCTTATAATTTAAAATGACACAACAGTGATGGAAGGATTGAGGTCCATTCAAACACGTTTTGTGCTATCAAGGGCACATCTCCAGTCTGGAGCTGAGGACGTTCATTGGCACAGGAACATGTCCTCTCAGGTAAAACAACAAAAAATCCTGAATGACAATACAAATTGGGAGGTATCCTGACCACCCCCTCTGCTTAGGAAAAGAGGATGCATGCCAAGGGGAAAGACAAGGGGAGGCTGAGTACAGAACAGGAGGGTGGATTTCTCCTTCTCCCAACTAGAAGGGGTAATGCAGGGGGAAAGCAGAAGTATACATAGAAGAGAAATAATAAAACCCCAGAGGATGATGTCACATATGGGACAGATTTTAAAAAAGGGAAACTGAGACCCTTGAGGTCAACAGGGCTTAAGAAGACCATTGCCCTGGCTGTGCTGTCCTGCTCATGGGAGTGAGACCACAGTTGTCAGTATGTTCTTCTCCTCCAAAGCAGCTCTTCCAGCAAGGCCTTTATTTACTACTTTCTAAAACCTTAAGGAACCTGAACCATGTCATTTCTACTTGCTAATTTAACCACACTAAGTTCACAGAAAGCATTTTGTATGAGGGACATGACCTGGCTTGTTAGCACCACATGTTGTAAGATATAGAAAAGGATCTTTCATACTTCAGAAGTCTTGTTTCTCAATTGCCGGTCTCTTACTTTTTAACTTCTTTGCCGTTTTGAATGAATTTCAAAACAAATCAACAGACACATAGAGTCTTTGGTTATTTTTGGCCAGAGTTGGATAAATGAATAGTCCAGAAAGTTTCTGACATTGTGCCAAACGTCTATGTGCCTAAAGTTTAAGAGTCATGTTTTCCAGGAAACCTTGAAGTTTGCCGAGATTTATGCTTTTGATATTGTCATCCATTACTGTATTCAAAGGAGTTGTCTGCATAAAGGTTGATAGAGGGCAGTCAAACCTTTTGCACTGAACAAATTATATCATTAGGTGTCTGCCTGTGGGTCAACTTGTTCTCAAGCCCCCAAAACTAAACACAGCTGAGATCTAAATCCCCTGACAAATGAAGGCTGTGAGCAAGGATCATGAATAACATATGGCAAATGGAATTTCCAAACACCGTGCTGCCATACAATATACACCTGATAAATGGTTGTCTACAGTGACGTTGTTGAAAAAGGCACTTGATGCAACCCTCATGCATGGCAGAGAAACATTAACAGAATTTTACAAAACATTTCAAAGTTGGTTAGGCGTTTATCCAAATGTGTTGTCTGGTCCTCCCTTCCCCAAGCAAGGACAGTATCCTTGTTTTCTTGTACATGGGAACAAAAAGGTAATAATTTGACTTGTCATGCCAGAAGTCTGTGGGGCAAGAAGTGTTCAAATAAGAACAAAAGCCAGAATTAAGGTAGGGACAAGAATGAAGAGAAGAAGATGAAGAAAAGGGCAGCAAAATATTATTGAAGATTAACTTTTAGGTGCATTTGTAGCCACAAAAATTTAAAGATTACATAGCATTGTCCTAGAGAAACAGCAAACAATTTTGTCCAGTTAAATAAAAATGTGAACACAAGAACCACTTCCTCCAGTCATCTTAAATGCAGCCAACTCTGGGGCAAACCTGAAGACTGACAGCACACAAAACAACTGGTTTTGGCAAAAAAAGTGAGAGATGCTGCATCTATCCCCATCTGGGCAGCATCACATCCCCAAAATCAAAATGTGTCACAGGGAATGTGGCCAAGGCCCTGGGGCAGCATTCAGAAAAGTGACGAGGAAGTCTTTTGACCAGAGGCAGGTTTATATCTAAGTTAAAATAGTATGTTATTTTTTGTTATTGTTTTGCTTTTGGTTTTTGGGTTTTTTGTTTGTTTGTTTTAGTAATGATTACTGGAGTTGTTAGTAACTTTGGGATCCTTTGGAAGTTTATCTCTCTGACCAGTAAGTGGTCAAAGGCTCCTCCTCAAAGTAACGTGTTAAGCCATCTCCAGTCTAATTATATACATGCACTCGTGCAAATATATGTGTTTGTTATTGTTGGCTAGCCTTCTGAGGTGCTACTTCCCCTTAATGAGATCTAAGCAAATAATATTAAAAATACTATTATTATTATTATTAATAATAATGATGCAAACACATTCTTTTCAGAAGAAGTGTAAAAATATTAATAAATTTTCATTGAACTAATTTTTTTTTAGCTAAGGAAAAAAATTGCAGGATAATTGGGATGTTCTATTTTCAAAATTCTGTTCTCAGCACTTTCTTTGGAAACAGTTCTATTTAAAACATGGACTAAATATAGTAATTAGCAAGTGCTTAAATAGTGCAGGGAGTGAAAGTAGCCTGTACACCTACTGAAATTATTTTTTTGAAATGCAAATTATTTAATTTTTTTTAATCATAGTGATAAAAGGAGAAAATGGGAATTCATTTCATATTGATTCCAAATTATCATTTTTTCCTGAATGTATCAATGCCACTTGAAGAAGGTCTCTCACTCCTTTAATAGAATTAGAAAATAAATTACTTCTAAGCTTCATCCATTTTTTTCATAACCCTATAAACAGTTGCATAAGTGCAAATGAGAAAGTAGCACAAGGCAGAAGTGATGGGGAAGGGGAAGAGAATAGCTTTTCCTTAAGCTAAATTTGCCACCAGGAATGTGGGGAAAGGAACTGTGTAGCCACGGGTCACCTATGCCAACTAAAACCGGCCACTTAACTAAGGTTAATGGGTTAAAATAGCGGTTGTGTAGCAAGAATCACCATCACTGTGAGACCAAAGTTACAAGTAAGTCTGGCTGTTAGGTGTCAAGTTCAACTCTCACAGATTATCTAGTGTGGTCTGAGAGCCAAATTTTCAGATGTTCGTCCACGCACAGAATAATGCACATGTCACTCAGGGTCTGTGCTTGCTCAGACAACACCTCCATTAAGGCTTCAGAAGAGAGATTTTCCTGCCTAGAGGTCATGTGGAGTCTGTAGTAAGACTGGTGTGTCGTTCGGGGCATGGCTAAGCACAGCACCATTCACAAAAGGCAATGTGTTAAGAAGGTAACAGTTTAAGATTCATTAATTGCATGGATCTAAGTCTGGTAATTATTCTTATTGTTGCTACTAACTTTTACAGTTTGAACTAAAATGCATGCACATGCAAGTCAGAATTTCTTAGGGAAATCCTACGGTCTGCATTATGTAGGAAGTCAGATTAGATGATTGTAACACTTTCTTCATGACAGAAAAATTCACGACACTATTAGATGTTTTGTTAAATTGGAGTCTAAGTGATAAGCAAAATTAATAGATTTCTGTATTTCTCTGGGTGGTCCCATCCATAACATGGGAATATTTGTGTTTCTGTGCTCTGATCTGCATGTACATGCTATATATGTGTGTGTGCATGGACCTGATACCGATAAATAAATAACCTTATTCTCAGGCCGATTGCCTAAAAGCATGGAAGGTCGAGGGGCTATGCTTTATGTACTCATTTTGTGCATGAAAGTAATTCTTAATCAAATCAGCCTTTCTAGAGAAAAAAGCAGCCCTTTGCATTTCAGCGGGGCTGTTTGCATGAGTAAACTTTTGCAAAATTGGTCACTAAATGTTGCTTAGAGTTGCAAAGAAGCTTAAGTGCTGAACATGTCTTCTGTGCATGTTTCTTTTTAGACTGTTCCTGGCTCTATACCATCATGTTTTCTTCGCAGGAAACATCTATGCTAAACATCACTGTCAATTCCAAGACAAGAGACACATTCAAAAGCACATGGAAGCTTTTTTTGTTACCATAAGTTGCCCGCAGAGGGTCCATTCATTCTGTTTGCTTGTTCCACTGTGTAATAGCTCAACTCAAGTATCAACAAGATAAGCTTTTAAAAGCAGAATATTCCCAGCTGTTGCGGTCAGGCAGCAGCAGCAGGTTCCTATCTGAGGACAGCAGAACAATCCAGTGCACTCGCGGCGATGGCAGTGTCGAGGGGAAGCATGTGTTCTCTGTACACAGTAGCGAAGGGTCCAATAGACAGCAATTAGCACCAGCAGAATGAAGATGAACGGTCATATACATAACCTTAATAAAAATGTCACAGAAGAGAAATCTCACACCATATGGATCCATGCTGAACTTTTTTATTTATTTATTTTTTTTTTAAGGAGCAAGACAGCTCCATTTCTTTATAGTCTTTAACATTAATCTCTCTCCCTAATTTTTTTACAGCTTTCTTCCTCCATAAGCAATATGGGGCTGCTGTTTCATGTGATAACAAAAGAAAATTACAGTTTCATTTCTGTATTTTTATATATGCACTCAGTCTCAGATTTCCATCAAATCTGTCTTCCACTCAGCTTCAGCAACCTGAGCAGATGACTTGAATGTCATTAGATCCCATTTCCATTCACTTCTGAAAAAAGCTGCACTAGAATTTGCAGGTTTTTATTCCTGCCAAATTAGTGTAGCACAAAAGTGGGTGTTGCTTGTTCTCAGGTTTTCTACTTGTTTTTGGACATTGCAAAGAATATAAATTTCATCATTATAAACATAATTGTTTTTAAGTAATTTTGGCAAAAAGGGTTTGAAGTAAGAAGCTACTTCAGTGTCATCTTGGTAATGTCATTTCCTTCCCCCCCTCCCCCGGCCCGAGATAAAATCTAAAGATCAGGAGTAAAAAAGATAAAAGTATGCTGGAGCAGGAAAAAAACGTTTCCCCAAAAGGGTCCCATTACAGTTCTGTGCTTATTCTTTTCATGTTGTTTCTTCATCTTTCACTAATCAAAAGAGAACATTATCGATGCTTTACAAGCTCCATTTGAGGTCTGAAACCAATGTTTTGGTCCTTTCTGTCTTTTCTCTAGTCCCGGTAATAAGACTGCCCTTAGACTGTATCTGTGAATTTTGTTGATTGTGTGAACAGAAGGTAAGGGTTGGAGAGGACCTCATGAGGTCTAACCACCCCCTTGCCAGTACACAGGATCAGCTATTCATAGCTGTAGATGTTTGTCTGAAAGCCTTCAGTGCAGAAGATTCCACCACCTTCATCCTTCTTCTCCAGGCAAAAAAGCTGACTGCTGTCCTGTTTCTAAAACTAGAAAGGTATTAAAATATTAAGGAACCTCAGTCTCCCATTTTGCAAGTGAGGCTCATCTCTTTTTGTCATATTCACATGGAGAACAGATTAAGCCTGTATTCTTTGTGATCACCCCTTGCAAACTTGCAGACTGTTGTCATGTATTCCTTTGTCTTCTCTAGATTAAACAAAGTACTTTTGTGACATCTCCACATCCTCTGCATCCATAGGGATGTATTCTGGACTTATGATTATTCTACTTGCTTGCCTCTGGGCTCTCTAATTTATTTGATTTACAGCCTTCTTGAAGTATGATGCCCAGAACTGGACACAGTACTCCAGTTGAGACTGTAGGTGAGGTAGGATAGGATGATTGTTTTACATGTCTTGCAGACTACATTTCTGCAGATACATCTTTTGCAATATACAAGAACCAACTTGCTGTCTCCTAGTTCTATTGGTTCTCCAAGGAGAAGTTTGACATGCCAATAAAATGATATGCCATGATTTGAAAACACACAGAGGACAAAGAAACTGTGGAAAATCCAACCATTTTACATAGAATTCAGTCCTTCCAACATGTAAGTTATGTGAACTATTTTACCAATGGGAGCATTTCCATTGAAGTCAATGATCATGCTCACATGTACAAAATTCAGTTGCATAACTAATGATTGAAGGATCGGGGCCAAGCTATTTCAGAGGAAACACAATGAAAACATCCAAATCAGAGTCTGGAATTCTCCTGCCTCTTATGCCAACCCGTTCTTGTTAATCCGGTGTAGTATTTCTAGGGACAAGGACATGAGGAGACAGGGAGGCCCTGATCCAGTCCCTGGAAGATTTCTTGCAGGAAAGCAAATCTAGTCTAGGAATTTTTTGTTTAGAGAATGAAAGCATTATTTTATATATATGTATATATATGTATATATATATATATATATACAGGAACAAAGCAAAGCACAGAAATACCTTCAGGAACACAATTGTGGACAAATATTAGTAGGAAATCTCATCTTCCCCCTAGTCCCTCTAGTTTAGCTTTAGTGATGACAGCAGTCCTCTTAGAGCATGCGCTAAGCCATGACTGTCTTCTTTTAACTGTGCTCACTTGTAGTCATAGTGCCATATACCCCTCTAAACAGAAGGGAAATGGACTCATGCTTACAAAATCGTCTTTGACAGTTTTAAATGGAATGAGTAATGAATCAGTTCAGGCTCAAAATCCATAAAAGTCTCTCTCCCTTCCCCAACCCCTCACTGCACACTCCCGCTGTGATCTGAACATTAATTCTTAGGGACTATTGACTTAACATGATTCAGGGGTGGCTGGTTTGCATCAATATTTCTAAAATCCCTCTTATTATCTTGCATATGTTAAAGTTTGATAAGAAGGAAGAAGGATGAAGCTATTTATAATTAAGAATGACTGATACCAACAAGTATTTAAGACCAAATCACAGTAAGTCAGAGTTTACTTTTAAATCAGTTTAAACAAAAGACACAGTTTGAAAACAATTAGTAAATCTGATAAAATTAACTTTGACCTTACAATCTTATAAATGCCAACACAGCTTTTTTTCCAGTGTCAAAATGCATGTGTGTCTCTGTGTGTATTTTAAGCAGTGCAGCAATTTCACAGCAAAGAGCCATACTGACATTTAACTCTCAGACAAGAATTATACTTCACTGCTCAGGAGCTCCCCAGCGGGGGATGTGCAGTTTCATTGCTCCGTTATGCTGGAAATCCATCTGAACCAACAAGGCAGATTAGTGCTTCATTATTCTCGTTATTTCTGGTAAGCAGACCAGCCTTTTGGCCATCCTCACTCCTCAGCTCACAGAGGAGGGTCTTTTTAGGTATCTTCCTAATTTCTCTTAGTCTTCCTCAAAAAAGAACTAGATGAAAATATAAACTCTCTAACTTCCATGCAGCCTGGGAAAGGAGATTGTAATACTTCAGTAAACACATAGAAGATGTGCTGGTGGATGTGTCAATCTGCTAAGCCAGGAGGCAATTCCCTTCCCCCCTGGATTTACCAGTTCAGCCATTGGCATCCCCTTGCCAGCTGGTGCCTCTGCTTTCTTCTTCTGTCTAGATCATCCACAGCCTTCCCTGGTGAAAGCAAGTTGCATGTCCTCCCTCTAGAAGGAGACAGTCCTTTCTGTAGTCCAAGCAGACCCAGCATCTCAGTCTGCTTCTTGGCTAAACCAGCTCTGAGCAGCAGGTGGGACCAGAGCCTTCCCTAGGTCCCTTCCTTCCTAAGTGATCCCTTGGCACCCCTATGGCAGCAGCTGCCACCAAGCTGTCATTAGGCTGGAGGTGCTTAGGGAACAGCTGGGATGTCTCTTTTGGGTGTCATTATCTGGAGATCCTCCTAGCCATCTTCCTCAGCAGACTTATTGGCAGTGTCCTGAGCAGGTACACACTGTCTCGCTGATCTGTCTTTCAGGATATTTCCTTTCTGACCCAATGTTTCAGTCATTCCTGCCATATAGGCATCAGTTGTCACCACTGCCTTAACTGATAGAGGCTAGAAATGTATTATTCAGCTTTGGCTTGCTAGGGTGAAGATCTGTAAGCATGGTCCCCAGAGTCACTTGGTCCATCCTAGTTTTCTTTCTTTGAGTTACTTCCTTGTCCAGCCACCAGACAGCAAAATCCAGATATCTTGCTGGTATTTCAGGTGCCTCAGTTATTTGGGGTCTGGGCTACTGGATGACAAATATTTTTGCTTTCTGCGGTTCTATGCAGCTATTTGTGTGTTACTGGGTCAGTTCTAAGTTCAAGGGTTGGGTCCATGCCCTGACAGTTTGTTTCCCAGCTGGGATGGTAAGGCCTGGGCAGGATCAGCCCTGTTCTTGTAGTGTTCCATCCGCATGCCAGTTTTCCACAATAAGGAGACATGGGGTGACAACCCAGAGGGTCAGCAAAGTGATCTCCCCAGTGGAGAAGCTGGAGCCCAGATCCCTAGCCCTGCAGTGGCATGTCCCAGCACACAGGGCTTGATAAAGCCTAAAAGCTAGAGGTGAATTATCTAGGCTTGCTCTTCTTGCTGCTGTTGATAGCTGTTGCTGCTGAGCTTCTTGTACAGACACGCAACTTCCTCCATTTGGCCCTCTCATCATGATCCTTTCTTGCAAGCTTCCAGCCAGGCTCAGTCAATTCTTTTTTTCACAGGCTATTAGAAATCTCTAGATGCTCAATTGAGCATCATATCCCCGTAATGCTTTCTGAGCCAGAACTAAAAGACATGACATGTTCTCTCAGTAGTTTTTTATTGAGGTAACGCAGACTTAAATTCACTTTTTCTTATGCAGAGGAACCCACCACCCACCTTTCTAGACTTAGATGTATTCCCTCTTTCCACACTGAAGGGTACCAGACATCTGCCAGCTGAGCTGTCTGCCATCTGTCCCCAGCCATCTTTTTCAGCCTGCTCATAACATTTTAAAGTGTATTCCTTGGTCATCACCACTCCCTGGACATGCTGGTGAGTGAGGTTACAGCAGGTGTCTGAACCTACTTTGTACATTGCTGGCAAGCAAAATTTAAATGCCCCAAGTCCATTACTCTGATAACTTGATTTTTGAACATGGTATACAATTAATGCAATCCATGAGAACAAATTCCTTATCTTAATTTGTAATTGCTTTAAAAACTGCCCTTTTATAAATATTGCTTTAGTCCTGCTGACAATTGCATTCCTGATCTCCTTAGATAGAAAATGGGCTTTCATGTTGGTTTTAGAAAAATCCAATGTGGAGGCTGGTTTTGAAGTTTATTAACCAATTCAAAGATTAATTTTTTAATTAAAAATGAATTACACTTTGTTTTCATCCCAAAATTACATTTATCCATGTAATAATGGTCACTTATTAATGCTTTTGTTGAAAAATGCTATCCCTCTTGGCTCTATTTATCTTTGTAAGACAGTTCCAGAATATGGATTTTCATTAAAAAGAAAAAAAAAAGTCACCCTTTATGGCACTAAAATGATTTTGAGAACCTGAACCAAAGTATGATGGCTTGCCTTCCATAGCCTGGAGACAGCATAAAACTATAGCTGTGTTGTGTGAACCACTTCATTCATCTCTGCCTTCGCTTTGACTTGCTCATTTGTTATTTATTTACATGCTATAGGCCAGGCTGTCTCCTGTGCCAGAGCTCCACTCAGTGCACTTTGGAGATGGGTAATAAGGAAGTCATTACAGCTCTCCCCAGTTTCATGAGTGCTCCTGGCCTCTGCATGATTTCCCCTGGTTCCCAGGCAGTCCTGTGTTAGACTCTAGCAAGGCTCTTAATGGTGCATTAACTTCAGTGTGACTTAAGGATACGCCAAAACTGTGGCTCATGCTTCTTTTTCTGGCATATACAATTGTTAATGAAAGTGACCTGATTTTGTAAAGATCCCGACAGCTAACTTTTCTGAGTCTTCATGGCGCTTGATATAGTAGAAGTTAGACCATTTAATCCAAATACAGATTCAGAATTATATGCAGACTTCTGTGATAGAAGATAATTCACAACTCTGTTCAGTGCTTGGTGTGACCAAGCTGGAGGCTTTCAGGAACTTCTGTAATATAAATATCACTTGTAAAGGAGCGGCACTGGAAGATCTTTCCCAATATAAAAGATTAAAAGTTATGTCAGGAAGGATACCACTTCTGGAAACATTTTCTGCTTCCCTCTTACTTGCTAGTGAGCACCACTGCCCAAGCTTTTCCCATACGACTGCAGTATGTTAGAAAGAGCCTGGAGAGCAGCCACTGCATCCTGAGCTCATCTGACCCACTTCAGGCACTCCAGAGGTGCCTGGTCACCGTAGGCTCCTTCTGTAGCTGGAGGGCAAACGTATCTCCAGAGGGTGACTGGCCACTTGGGATCATCACCCGCTTTAAAGGGGACTGAAATCAGCTTGGATCCTCACATATGCATTGCTGCGAAGGGTCTAAGGTTAAGTGACTGGGCTTTTTAACTATTTATCGCCACTTCTGGATACACTGAATAATCCTACAGAAAGATAATGATGAATCCCCCCTGCCTTCCTTTGTGAATTAACTTCAATGTTTATTGTCTTGATTGTTTATTGTCCCACAAATACAAAGCTATTCTTGCAACACTCCTGTTCTGTGACAGGACCTAGTGGACAAATAGGGAACTGAGGCTCCAGGGGATGAAACTCCTGAGTTTCCACTCATCTTCAAGGCCTAGTCCGAAATACCAGAGTCCTAATTTTTTTTTTACCTTTATTTTTTTTTTTCTGTCACAGCACAGCTGCCTCTGACTGAAGTTTCTCAGCCCACGTGTAGCTACTCCTGTGGTGTCTTCTCAGGCAGCCCTGTGCTAGATGCTAGGGCAGAAGCCACAAGCTACCACAAAACGTGTGTGAAACTAATACCTCAGGGATGCTGTCCCTCAGTCAAATATACCTCAAATAAGCCAAGGGGCTAGGAAAGTTACTGTTTAATGAGGTAATTGACCTGCATAAAGACAGGCAGATGCACATGCATGCACATATGCACTTCTACATAGTGCTTGCCCACCAGTCTCATTTACCCAGAAAGCCTTGCTAAAACACTACCATGTATTTAGCAGTGTTAAAAGGTACAAGCACAGGGGAACCTAACTGAAGTTTCATAGACCACCTTACTTCAAGCATTTTCTACCTTGTGACTGCTTGTTGGTACAGTAACAATTTTACAAGTCTTTTTATAAAGAAGTCCTCTCCTCCTGTCTGCCACTTTGCTCCTGCTAGACTCTCTCTCTTGTACATGCCTGCATCCTCCTCTCAGTTTTATTCTGCATACCTGCCTGGTCCAGATCTCTCTCACACCTTCCTTTCTCTTCCCAGTTTCTTTGCATTTAAATAGTCTTTGTGCACTGTGTCAGCCCCCTGCTCCTCCCACCTCCCCAACAGACTTTTTGTCCATTAAGTCTCAAGTTAGCTTTCCAAGATCCTTGTCCAGTTTTCCTGCGACAGGAGAGCCCGAGACACTGAGTGCCATGCTGCAGATCTGGATCCCACCTGCGGCTCAGGTCACAGCAGACACAGCATTGCTGGGCAAGTTCCTGGTATTACTGGGCAAGGTTCATGGGTCAGTGGATCTGTATGTGACCATTTTGCTGTGAAGAGGTCAAGAATACTTAGTAAAAAAGGATTTCTGAGAAAATTTTAGCTGCTCAAAGCCAAGTCTTTATTTGGTACACGTAGTCTGATTTTTCAAAGCAGTAGTGTGGTTAGATTTGAGACAAAACAGAAAATGGTGCACATCTGAGCAGCACAAAGGACCCCTTCCCTAAGAAGTCTGAAGTGCCTTCCAGAAAGCATGGGCATTTGGAGAAGTGATTGCCAGCAAATCAATCAATCAATCAATCAATCAATAAATAAATTATTTCCCCCAGTGCCTGCCTCAGAAATAGCTGAAGTATTTTGCTCCATTAACAAATAAAGATCAGCCTGAGGCATGGAAAATAACAGTACAGCCAGTTAAAGTCTGACAAAGCTATCAGCAGCCATAGACAGTTAGAGATCCCAGGAACTTTCTCAGGAGATGCACAGCTTTGTCTCTGATAATTAGGCCAGCAAACAGGTGGGCTGTCCCCTGTGGGGACAGCAACTTCCAGGTGTGTCTCAGTGTAGATATTTGCTTGCTGCTGTGTAGTGACAAGCAGCACCATGTCAGTGTTGCCAGCTCAAATCCATTGGGGATCAATCAGGGCACTCCACATGCAGTGGGGACACAGGTTGCTTCTCCTCTTCACCAGGCTTCCTCCCCCAGAAAACCTGAAGAAACAGCAGAAATTCAGAGAGAAGGAGCTGCACACTCTTGGTCTGGCTCAGAGGGACACTGGGGCCCAAAAGGATCTAAGCATTCTCAGTGATTTGATTTCTGAATCACAAGTCCAGTAGGAAAAGTTCATCTCATCCTGGAACAAAACGGCACCATGTCAGAGGCAATGTCCCTAAGCACTCTTGGAACTTCGCATTAGATCAGTAATGCAGAACTTGTGTTCAGGTGTTTCCCACTTATTTTAGCCATCTCACTTGGATGTCTATCTCTGTAGCCAAAGAAGCTCCTCCAGAGGGTCATTCAGCCCAACTCAGGCAAGCAAACAAGCTAGTTTCTCAGTCCAGTACAGGCAGTCCTGCCTTACCTCCCACAGAGACCTGAGCCGGGTACATTTCTTGTCTTAGAAACTTCAGTAAACGGAACTAAATGCAAAAGTGTTTGTCAGGCTTACTCTTCTTGAAGGAGGTATTTGTACCCAGCAGAGCTCCTGCCACAGAAGGTGTGCTAGTATCCACCAGCACTGCACCACTGTTCATACCAGTCCCACCTGGCTGGGTGATCCTGCAGGTATCATTAACATTTTGAAGAACTGGTTCCTCAGATGGGAGAGAAACACATCTGTTGCCTGGAGTGGCTCCTAGATTGTAAATCGTATGGTAACCCCATATAAATGCCTTATAGAGCTTTTAATGAACTGTATCCCATAGGTGAAAGCCAACAGCAATATTAGAAATGGTGTTTATTTTATAGCCTAGAAACTGCATTTTAAATGGTAGCATAGGTTTATATGACAGTTCTGTTAAATATAGAATAGATCCATTACAAAGAAAGCCCCTTACGTCTGCTTTTATCTGTGTCTAAATGGCATGCCCAGCTCTGCAATTCCTCAAATGAGACATTTTTAGAACTTTATTTATATTACAGCCATAACAAACTAGCAACTAGAAAACTGTAATGGGCACAAACGGCTAATAAAAATGAGATTGTTGAAAAATACTTCTTAATAGCAATTTACAAAGGATCCTGATAACACAGAACTGAGGCTGCATTTCCCTGGAAGTTTGCCACTGCTGTAATCACAGCCATTTGGCAACAGGTACTCCCCCTCTTCCATCTTCTGTGACCATTTCCCTCCGAGTGTGCTGAAAGCCCAGTACCCTGTGGCTATTCCCCTGCCCTGCCATTAGTCAGTTGGTGCCTACTGGTCCAGAGACACCGGTAGGGAGCCCTTTTTAATCCCCTCTCACTGTGCATCAGGTGGCCTGAAGGGGGAGGCATCTCAAGAGCTTTGTCACTTGCTCAGTGGGGAGCAGGACAGCAAGGCAGGACCTGTCCCAAATGTGCAGAGGGTGCCTTGTTTCCTATTGAAACCTGCATGACTTCTCTGAAGAACTGATCTGTTTACACAAGTTGGCTAAGATGAGTCTTAACTTTTTTAAGATGAGTCAAAACTTTTTGATTATAGACTGAAAGCTATTTTGCCCTGAGCTCAGTAACAGCTCCCCAGACAAAAGACTGGGATCCGGTCTAATTTCTTCTGCAGAACAAGTTTTGTGGGATTTTGACAATGTCCATGTGGCTGTTCATGTGACATCGGGGGAAAACTTCCTACCACCCAAGGAAAAGACGCCTTCTTCCAAATGTACACTTGTCTGCAGACCTGCTCACTAGCCAAAGGAGGCAAGGGCAAGGCACATTCAAATACAGGTCAAAGTCCTTGGTCTGATGTAATGGCAGTTAGTGGTGAATATCCTTGAATATAAATTGATGTCTTAACCACTTCAGCATTGTATCTACCTAAGGAGGAAAAGTTCCTGCTAATGAGGTTTTATAACCCATGAAAAACAACCAAGTTTTAGAAAAAGTTCAAATATTTTTGGTAAAGAATCAGCAGAGGCTGAAAACACTGCCTAGTGCATTGGAAAGAAGATGGTGATATTGAGGGGAAAAAAATACATCATAGTGTCACTTAAGAAATGCACTGGAAGCTGGGTGCTTGTGGTACTACCTTAGGTTTATAGAGCAAGAGATGGCCCATGTTCCATGCAAAGTAAGATTTAAAACAATGTGGGAAGCCACATATGCAGCTTCCCCAAGGAGGCTGCCAGAAGCACTAAAAATAGCATCCACGTGCCAGGAATCTCAACCCAGCTCCCTCCTGACCAGACTCCTAGCTTTCTGCAGTCTTACACCCCAACTCATCCATCATGCTTGCTCCTAGTTTGCTTTACAGTGAAAGCTATACATTATGTCCTTACAAATTCTTTTTTTGTCCCAGATATAGCCTGAACTATCTGAGACTGGTGTTATGTGCAAAACAGAGCATACAGAGGTAGAAAAAGAGCTTTGATAATAAAGATATAGGCAGGCATGCAGGTACACATACAGATTCAGATATAAATGGAAGTGATAGCTATTGGTGCACTGTGAGGATGTATCATTACTGGGATTTGCAAAAGCTCAATTTATTGCAGCTTTGTGGCTGTCAGCATAAAGAGTTAGTCTTCAGATAGACCATTGTTGGATTTTACACTGAAAATGAAAAATTTGGCCAAAGACTAAGCAAAAGAGAAAAAATAATCTATTAAACTCCAAACAAAATTATGGTAGCAAAAGTGGCAGGAACTGCAGAGGCAGCATCTGTTTAGAGCTGGGCTAATCACGGCGTGCGAATTAGCCTGGCCCATGGGTAGCAGGGCTTCCACTGTAAATGCAGGCAAACTTCTTTTGGTTTTGTTCTGAAAGAACCAAGGAAAATAGCACAAGTATTTCCCCTGAAAAAAATTAGCTAATGTGAACATCAGTATAGTTTCACAGCCTGTTAACTGATCCAGTAACATAGGACCCTCATTTATTTGAACTGATCCTAAGGGAATTAGCAAAACAGAAAAAGTAAGCAAAATTTGGGTTGCTTTATTCTCTGGGGTAGTCAATAAGAATATTTGTATGAGCAATACAAGTAAGATCTGACCCAAAGAAAATACATTTGGCAAATTCATGTAAACCGGAAAGTCAGTAGCAGCTATTGAGAAATCATAGTCATATTTTTAAGTTGTCCTGCTGAGAATTGCCTTTAACCACATCTCCCCTCCCCTCTCTCTCTCCCCCTTCTCCCAGACTTTTGTCCCAAGTACTTAATTGTGAGTAAAATATTTGTACTGGGAGGACATCAAAGGCACTGGTTTTAGAAATTCAATTTTATATAACATAAGACCCCTGAACTTTAGAGAAAGTTCATTTCATCAACTATCACTAATCATCTGTGAGTCTGGTGCTTTACCAACTAAAACAGAGTATTATGAGTAATGGATTTTCCCCACATCTGAAGTGTAAGAATAATTACAAATATGAATACAAGCAATGGTAATACTTTGTGTGATTCTGTTTTCTGATTTGGCAACAAAGTACAGAAATAAACTGATACTTTTGCTTTAAAAAATGGGTAGCCTGCAAAGCCAAAAAGTGTAAAAGAAGTACTCAGTGAAGGGGGTTTCTTTTCCACAACGTTTCTAACTGTTATTTCTTCGAATCTTCCTCCTCCACTATTCATCTTCAATGTCTCACTCAAATTACAGCGAAAGGCCCTCCACTCCTACTTCTCTGGGAGTGAGGATATTAACACTTTAGGGAATGAGCCTTTTGTATCATTACAACATTTTCACCTTTACCTGAAGCAACATAATTAGAAGATGGGAGATTGACCCTGAGCTGGCATCAGCTGCATTCGTGCTGCCTCCAGTGATGCAGAACAGCCACTCGGCAAAAGGGAAAGGAGATGCGCTTGGAAACGTCCACCCCCATCAGGGGAGAGCTTTCCTCCTCCTTTTCCAGCAGAAAAAACAGATATTATCACTTTTTGCAAATGCCATGCACACATAAAGAGCATGATCTTTCCTGGCTGATAAAATTGCCTTTAGGACAAGAGTAGCCAGAGCCAACACCTCTCAAAATAGATAGAATGGGGACCAACAAAAGCAATTTAAAATTAACAGGGCTGTATACTTTATTTCATGAAAGTAAAGTTATACAAGACTTCTGAAAAAGGAACAGTAGTGATTTAAAATATGACTTTGATCAGATGCTGGAGTTATACTTTCTGTGTGTAAAGAGTAATCTCTTTCTTGGATGACAGAACTAAGAAAAATCAGTAGTGCAAGAGGAAAAATGAGTCAGTACTGCAGAAAGGAGCATATTGCTCAGTTGTCTTCTGTGCCAAGTTGGTTTCCGAATGAAAACCAAATGACAGCTGATCCCAGAGATGCAAAAGCATAATTCACAGTAAAACCAAATGAACATTCATGTACCTCCTGGAGATACACCATGCACAGCAGAAATTAATGGCAAAATTAGGTACTTGCCATTCCATGTTATGATGTCAAACCCATCTCTGCAATAACTGGCATTTTATTGGTCAACAGTTGCGTTGGTTCTGTCACATACTGTTGCACATCTCTCTAATTGTATGAATCAATGTTTTATCATTAACACCAGCCAGAATACATCTCCTGAGAATGAAAAACTACAGGAAAAATACTGCACTCTGCATTCTTCTCCCAAGTCAGAATTGTGTTGATACTGTTTTCCTGATCACCTCTGGAGTGCATGCTTGGTTATCTTCTACAAACTCAGACATCTGTATTATAAAATCACAGTTCAAAGTAAGAGATGTGAATGAGAGATTTTCATTAACATTTGTGCCTTTTGTTTTTTAATGCTTTTCCATTCTGAAAGCATGCGTGTAACATCTGCATCAATATTTTCAATGTTTTCCAGTTTGTGGACTCCTGAAAGTTTTCCCGTGGAAATATAGGTACCTGCACAGAAACTTAAACTATCCTATTTGGCTATAGGTTTGCTTTTCATAGCTACCTTTTGCAGTTCCCATAGTACCCTTCTTCCCTATGGATCTTCAAGAGTTTTCTGACCTTATGTTAAAACACAGGTGTTACACTGGTAATAAACAAATCTCAGAAGATTTAGGTTGAATTTATTAAGCATCATGAATCTGAATATATACCAGAACCTTTTGTGTCTGAAGTTTTTGAGAAGGGAATAGGTTGTCTCTTTTAAATTGGTTAACAAACATTAGGGAAAATTTTATCAGTCATCTTTTCCTTTACTCCAAAATACAGTAAAAAATATATCTGTCACTTGCAGATCGTGGAAGGCTGCAGAGACTGAGTTATCCTATCTTGCATTTTTGAATGGCTTCCAGTCATATTATTTTTAGAAACTAGAATAAGAAGAATATTATCATATGTATACACCAATTTAGACAAACTCTCCCCCCCTTTTTAAGCTTTTTGAAGAGTTAGGCATGTAGATCTTAGCTTAAGCATTAAGAGGATTAAGGTTTAATCCAGGCCATTCTTAGATCACTTTTCAAGGAAAAGAATGAGCAGATCGGATTGATTTTTATTCTAAACACTTGAGGAGGATACCAGTTGTAACCAGTGCAAGTGATACACAATGGAAAAGGTCAGTGAGCAACAAGGTAGCTCGAAGTTCTTCCTTCTTCAGAAACTGCATTTATATTAAAAATGTATAAACATGTATAAATTCAACTGACTTCTCCCCTAGGAGATCATGGCTTATTTAAGGTCAGAAAGAAGCTTTTAGGGAAAGAAAAAAAGCAGCCTAGAAAGAGCCAATCTCTTGACCTGTTAGCACATTTATGCAGCTGAAACTAGATTTCAGCTCTTCTGGTTCAGAGCACAGTGTCTTAACTCCTAGATTGTACCAAATGGGTGCATTAGTCACATTGAGGCACTGTAACATGACGAAATCATGACAGTGTCCTGCGAGGGTGGTCCTACAGTGTGCTTTAGGGCTGGGCCTTTAGGGCTGTGTAGTTAATTCCTAAAACCAACTTGTTTGAAAGATCTGGCTTTTTCACAGGAACATGAATAAGGTTTCTTACAGGTGTCTGGTAGCAGCCTTCCTTTTCTGGATACGTAGATGGTATTTTTTCAAATTTCAGCTCAGTTTCTGCTGGCTTATAGCTGAACACCATAATACAGAATTGTTTGGCTGGATATGATTTGAGGACCCACAGAGTGCTTGTCGGCTCTTGCTTCCATGTGCTTCACCGCTGTCAAACCTCTCACAACTATCTGTCTTTTACACAATCCAGCCAGATGCTCCACAGCCATCCCTGCAGCGTAACTGTGTCACCGGCTGAGGCTCACAGCCTGGCTCACTTCATGGTCATTGCCAGTGTCTCCTTCTCATCTCTCTTTCACTAACAGTTTAAAAAAAAAAAACAAACCACCCCCCCCCCCAAAAAAAAAAAAAAAAAAAAAGAAGCCTTGATAACTAGCTGGGAAGTTAATAAAGATCTGAACTGTTACCTCTCCTCCCAAAAGATGCAAACTAAACCACCCATTGATCTGGGAGGAACTCATTAGAAAGCCAAAACCAAGTGCAACAAATCATGGAAAACATCTGCAAGTGACTTCAGCTAAAATACATGATGGGTGGGTTTTCTGTGTCCCAGATAGCCCTGAGTTCAACTTTCACCAAAAGCAAGAATTGCTCCTGAGTGAAGACCACCACCTCTGCTTCAGTGGCTTGAAGCATCAGGGATTCAGGGCTCATGCATTAAGTTGTCGTTCTCAGCGCATGCAAAAAGACCTGAGTCACTGAGGAATATTCTCTCAATAGGGAGCGTCTGCTTTCCGTAAGAGCATTTTTAGAGTTGTAGAAAGAAATGTTGAAGGTAAGATGACTGTGTACAGAGAAAGATTATATTCCAATAATCACTTCAAAGAGAATGGGGGGGGAAGGCATGTTTCTAATTTCTATACAAAAACAAAGGAAGTAATTTCTTTTCAAGGTTTTTTATTTGTTTTTCAAATTGCACAGTGCTCAACTTTTAAAATAATAATCGTTCTTGACAGCCATTTAATAATTGTTAGTGATCTATAGCTTTATTATAAAGTACTCATCTAATGATGTATTTCCTTTACCCTAAGGGCCAAGTACAAAGCAGGGAAATTATCTCAGTGATACTTTTAATAACTTCCTGTGGGATTGCAAACTCTGGCTGAAGCTGTCTCTGCAAAAGAGTTAATCATGTAATTTCACAGATTAGACAACACAGGGTTACTAATGAGAAACTTCAGTTCAGTGATAAACTCTTTTTTTTTCCAAGAATATTTTGAGAGGCCTGTAACCTTTGGCTGACACCCAACAAGGCTATTAGTTTAACCATGGGATGCACTACCAAATGTACAAGAGTCAGCAGAACTTTTCCTTCTGAAAATCGCTCATAACGCTCTGTGAAGGAGCCTTTGAAAACCCAGAAGGGATAGATGGAAGGGAAAAATCAGGCAAAAAGGGTCTGACTATCGGCTTCCAATAATTGGCATGGCTTCGGCTTCCAGTTTCTTTTCAACAACGTCCGCTCACTATAGCAACTCCGGATCCCATTTAAATGTCATGCTGCCCTCTGTTCTATAAACATGTATCATCCATCACTAAATATTTAGATCTGAATTGTTGGAGCTGAGTTCTGTGCCAGGGGTAAGGGGATTAATTCCTTTCAAGGCCCTCACATGATGGATTTTTCACTGAAGTAAACATCCGAGAAGAGCTCACACTACGGCCATAAAATATATAAATAAAGTTTAAAGTTTAATTAAGTCAACATTATTTAAAGTGGTTGTCATATTTTATGGTGAACTCTTTGTGTTTATTTTGTATGACTCCTCATAAATAGTCTCTCCCCTTCAGACAAAAGGCACGGCTAGGTTAAAGTTAAGGGTCCCATGTGTGGTACGGGAAGGAGGATCTCCTGGGCTCGGGGGATCTGAAACACGCCGTATCGGGCCTTCTGCTATCTCGTGTCTTCCTAATGAGCTGAGATGTTGTGCAGACACAGGAAAATCATGGTGGAGTTTACAATAGGCATGACATGGGGAAGTCCTTCCAGTGGCTATCTGGGTTCGGCAGAGGGAGGGCCTCATCCTGGCTGGTCCGCAGGCTGTTGATGCCGGGCGGGCAGGCAGCAGGGATGGACATGGGGTTCAGAGAGGGCAGGTCAAGAAGGGCAGTCCTCTGCCTCCACCAGCAAGGGAATTGCATCGAGCACTGGGAGAGAGCTGGTGTTGCACCTATTCATGTCCCACCCTTCCTGCTCCCCAAAACAAGTCCCTGAACTCAACAAGGTGTACTTTTGAGAGGAAAATGATATAATTATATCATTATGTGGCTGAATCCTTTGGAACAGCAAGAGTAATTCTAGAAGTGAAAAAACAAAAGTAGAGAAATTCATTAAAGTGGTTGCTAATGGATGCTGTCCTGTAGGGAGATCTTGTAATGCCCTGATAAAGACTTCTGGATAATTAGCTAAGCTCCCAGGTGAGAAAGGGTGAGCTAAATGCTAAAGCTCCAGGTCAAACCTGGGGAAAACTTTTCCTTCAACTTCACTCCCTCAGCTGCCATGGGCAGCTCTTGCCCACACTCTTTGCCTGCCTCCGCTCCTCATCTGTAGTGGGTTACATCTCAGTTAAGGGGCTTGTTATTAGGGTAAACACAAAACTGTTGTGAGATGCTCATATTCTTGAGGGATGTGTGCTGTGCAAGACTGAGGCCTCTTTTTTTCTCTCTTTCTCAGGATTTTCTATATCTGTGAAAGGGAACTAGAAATGTTGCCAGGACACTAGTGCTCAAAGACAGGACTAGCAGCAGAGGTATTAGCTGTGTTAGGAATTTATCACTGATCTCCTACATGACTGAGAACAAGTCATTTGGTACTTCTGTTTCTTACCAATAAAACTGGAGTAACATCATTTTATCTATTTAATCTCCTTCAACTGTAAAGTTTCTGTGACAGGGCTGGTCTTTTACACTGTGTATACATAGCTCACACTAAAAATTTCCAACCTTTGGAAACAGTAGCCTATAGCTGCTGTTGCGCTGCAAACCCTGAAGCAGGAGTGTATTCCCCCTTTCAGATCCAGTTATTCCTCTCCGAACAGCTTTTTCTGCAAACATGTGAGAAGTGCCAGAAAAAACGTAGGTGGGCATTATCTCTATACCTATTCATGCTCATTCATCCTGTATCTATTCATAAATTAAATATTGTAAAATAAATATGTGTGTACGTACACGCACACACACACTTTACTGATTCTCAAATATCCATGTTTAATCTATGAGCATGGGCACGTTCATTCAAACTCAGAAGCACAGGTCATGCAGTCAGTTTGTGAGGTGAAATGTAAGGCGTGCTTTGTCCTGACAGGGCACGTGCAGAAATGCAGACCAGACTGCACTGAATTTACCAGTCAGTAAATTCTCTTTCTAGCAAATGAAGCCACAAACAGCCCTATGATGAAAGATCCCTCCGCTTTCATTCTGTGTCAGTACTGATTATGTTACTCCAAAATCTTTAGCGTTAGGTAACACGATCATGCTGAAGGTAGTATGAAATTTAATGAGGTCTTAATCTACATGACAGGTTAAAAGCTATGAGAGTTTCTAAGGCTCTATGTGGTATAAATGGAGTGCAAGCTAATATTATTTGATAAGATATGAAGAGGCCCAGCTAAAGGGAAAACATTTCCCTGCAGGCTCTGGAGTATAGTTAGAAGTCAAACTGTTAAAACTAAAAAGGCATAAAGAAATAAAGAAATATAAGGAAAGAAAGAAAGAAGGTAAAAAAGGAAAGAAAGAAAGAAAGAAAGAAAGAAAGAAAGAAAGAAAGAAAGAAAGAAAGAAAGAAAGAAAGAAAGAAAGAAAGAAAGAAAGAAAGAAAGAAAAAGGAAGAAAGAAAGAAAGAAAGAAAGAAAGAAAGCAGGAGAAAGAGAGAAAAAAGAAAGAAAGAATGAACTTCAAAATACAAAAATGCAGTTCCATCACTCCAGATCAAGAGAACAGTTTTCAAAAAAATCAGAGAAGAAAAAATGTTTAATTTGAACTTCATTTACAGGCAGTAAGGATTTGTCAAAAAACAGTCAAGGAATGACTCCTAAAGGGGTTTATGGTGGTCAAAAGTCACAAGTGCTACCTTTAATAGCATGCAGTGAAATTCAGCCTGTGCGAAGAGCTAGCTCTAAGCTTGTTCTTCTCGTAAGCTCTGTCCCCTCTGTTTGCCAGACAGCAAAAGCTGCTCATGGGGTCTGAGACTTCCTTTCTCAGCTGCCGGAACTGGTAAATGGGAGACATGTTTAATTGCACCAGTATTTATCATTCCAAAGAACTATTGCAATGTGCAATGATATTCGTGTCTCATAACAACCCCTACTGCACTTCCCTCGAGGGCATTCCCACCTGCCGGGGCACGGAATGACCACCCTGGGGCTCACACACTGGAAAAGTCCCACAGAAAGGACTAAGGTGGACTGGCATGTAGTCATTGTATAAGCCTCACTCCCTGACATGGGGATGGACTTAGACCCCAACCTACTGGCTGTACTTCTGAACAAGTTGTGTTTTACTCTACCATGTCACCTTCCAAAGGCCAGCCAGATAAGCCCTCCATGATATGCACTATTAGTGTTAAATTCCTCTCTTTCCAACTTCATTCACCCACCTAAGTTGTCAGCTGCTTTGGCAAACAGCACAGCAGAAGTGTGGTGTCTCTCCTGCTGTTGGTCTTACATGCATGCATGTAAAGTTTGTTGCAGAGTTTGTATCCCCAAGTACCTTGAAAGCTAAGTGATTAATGAAGTATTAATTAAATTTCTGAAATACTAGAGGTGGGAAGCAAATATATCAAAAGTTATTGATATAAACAAAAATATGCATTTTCAAAGTAAAACCAAACCCAAGTACTATTTCACTAGTATTTTTATGGGAGTGAGTAGAATTTACAGGAAAACAAATACCCCATCTCACGACCATTTCTGATGAGTCAAAAGTTTTCCCACTACTCCTTTCATGGCAGGCATTGAAAAAGCAACGCCTTGTTCAATCAAGAACAACCGTGTCTGTTAAGAGGACAATCCCCTGAAAAGGAGGAGGGGTTCAAGTAATTGCTTTTCCTGACATGAACACAAAGCTACCAGATGGGGAAGTGATGATTAGGAAGTCTCTTTGACCAATTAATATTGAATTTATAGAACTGTGTAAAATAGCTCCAGTGAGGGAGATTGATGATGACTTATCCTGGTCAAGGGATTCATCATGGACTGGGAGAGAAAGGACTATGTCTGGAAAAGCATAAAAATGAACACTAGCTCTCATTTTGGCATAAGTGCTTGTTGGCTGTGCTGTGGACATGAGCTTTCTCTTTTTCCTTGATGAGAAATGTGATCATTGTCAAACACGCTATATATATTTGTGCAGAAATGTTTAGTTTTGACAACTCAACAGTTTCTGACAACAAAATAAAACAAAAAAGCTTTTTCACTGGCAAATTCTTGAGCAGCCCTAGCAGTCAATGCTCCCAGAATTGCCTTTAAACAGCCAAATCATTCCCACACATATGAATATGCAGTTCCAGCTACTTTAATGAAATTTGCATGTGCATATCAAGGGGCAGAATTTGGCTCTTGGTCTAAAACACGTTAAGTACTTTTTAAAGAGAAACTCATTTAGCGGTAATGCAAGTCTTCGCAGTTTCTCTGTTTTGTCTATGCAAGATTCCAGTTTTATAAAATGGTATGAATATGTGAAATGTATTTGTATTTGGCTTTTATAGCAGTGTGCAACTGTCTAACAAGCCAGTCAAGAGCATCTCAGCTAACTGATGTTTACCAAAGCAGTTATTCCGCAGTTGTAATCCTTTTATCCCAATGAAAATTATTATGATTCTCTGTACTTAGATTTTTTCTGAATTTACCATTTTCATGCCAAGGGATTCCAGTGATTTCAGTGAAGTTACCCTGGCATACAACTGGTGCAACAAAGTAGTAAATCAGACTCTGTGGAAGAAATCCTAGTCCATTGACCTCTGGGAATTTCACTATTGATTTCAAGAGAGCAACATTTTCACTGTAGCTCTATAAAATAATAACTTTGTATAGGTGTGAAGTAAAGTTAATGTCTTAGTTATAGTGACCAGATATGCACAGAATAATTGCTGCTTCATTTCCTCATATGCAGGAACAACAGAGAACTTTTAGTCTTGATTTTTGTTTTAATTCTCACTGATAAGTATACTTTGGGCTATATACTTCTGGAGTATATACAAATACTTCTGGAGACATCATTCAAAAAGGTATAAACAAGGTAGCTTGAGCATTAGCCTTACCCAAGGCATCCTGAAGTCAAAGTTTGGTGTAGTTGACCTAGATATTTCTTCAAGAGGAGTGTGAAAATAAACAGTGACATGAAGTGTTTGGGTTTTACTTGTTTTTTTGGCAAACAACCTGGGTCTGATTCACCTCTCACTTAATTGTATAAGTGCTATAAGCGATAAAGTCAGTTTGCATCATCTGGAAATAATAGAAGAATGAAAAAATACTGTGGAAATTGTAATGAGGTCTTGACCATGAGAATGCAAGCTTGCATTTTATGGGTTGAAGTGTTTCTTGTAGGGACTGGCCTGCTTCAAGGTGGTGGCAGGAGATCCTCTGCTGTACTTTGAATCCATCTTTTTATTTATTTTTTTTTACTATCTGTGACCAGATTCACAGACAAGGGATAAGAGCAAAGAAGAGCTCATAGAGTGATTAAGAGCTCATTGAATAGGCCTACCAATGGGCCCACTGGGGATCATGTCTTAGAAGAGACCAAAAGAGCTTGGCATGGTTCAGCAATACAATTAAACTAGTGGGAGGACGAGGTTGCTTTCCAGAAATACACCAAGGAGGAAGAGATGAAGAGTTACTAGGAGAAGGAGAAGTTTAAACAGGTAGAAAATATTGTCACAAGGAGAAATTGTTACAAACAGTCCAGGAATTAATTTAGGCTTCAAGGCAGAAGGTGGTTTCTGGATTAGGTTTCCATGAAGGCAACAGATAAAACCAGGAAGGGTCAAGGTGGAGTCTGTGAAGTGTGTGCACTGACTGTAGGAGATGGGGCTTGTGAGAAGGGGGAGTCACTCTGTGGCACAGGACCATCCTTTTAGTCTCAAATTCCTCTGCTCTAAACCAGGAGTAGTTCTGCTGAAGACTCTGTTTCACAAGGCTGAAATTAAGGAAGAGTGTATCATGTCCTTCCCTATGAAAAATCACTCTAGTGACTTTACTCTGATACCTAGGTAGCCTCAGAAAACCTGTCTGCCACCAGAGGGGTGAGGAATTCCTAAGGAATCAGGTATGTCCCACCCACATGCATGCTTCGCTTCCCTCTGTATCTGGGATTCCTCATATAAAAAGTGTTGACAGCTTCAGTAGGGATTTTACAAGAGATTGCCATTCATATTCTACAAGGACCAAAAGATCCACATGGGAATATTTAATATAAACAGTAATAGTTTCCCACATCTTTGTTTAGAAAATAGCCTGAGGATTTCTAAACTTTAGGATCATATTCATTCCAGAAGAATGTTTTCACTTATAACTGTATAAATCTTTCCTTTAATTAAATGACAGTTTTTTGCTTGTATTTGAATATTTACATACAATATTCAGGTGAACAGACTGCCATGGGTAGTACAGGTAACTATCACCTCACCTGGTTTTACTTCACAGTGAAAAACCTCATCTGCAGGAATGTTGGCTTTCTGCTGTTACAGTGTGAGACCTGACAGACTCCAGGAAACACAGCAAAGGTTTTTAAATAAAACCAATTAGGAAAAGATTTCCCTGAGATTTCAAGACTGGACTTGCAGAGAAATCCAGGGCTGAAAAATTAAAGTCCCTCACCCAGCTGGGCTGGGCTCCTAATCACAGTGATTGGGCTGTAGAGCTTAGTAGTCTTGAAATCCCAGCTTTGCCATTAAGTGCCTAAGAAGGAGCTGTTAGATACTATCTGCTCAGAAGCATCCAAAAGGCCATTTCTCTTAGCTTGCCTTTGGGATATTTTAAATGCCTTTTTGGCCTACTTCTACTTAGCACTTTTAAACATTCCTAAGTTCCCTAATAAAGCCTACTGCTATATCCAACTTTTCACTACTAGCCACAATCTGATATAGCACATACAGCCTCCCTGGGAATTACCAAATGTAGGGGAGTGGAGGAAAAGCTTTTTGTTAAGAGGTAACGATACAATATTGCTGACTTTTAGCATTCATGCATCAGGCTCACAGATGACTTTCTGTTTCCTTGCTGATTTCTGAGATTTTAATGTTGGTGTGTGTCAGCTCTTCTCCATAGCCATGTGGGCTTGAAAGCACCAGAAATGAACAGCTACTTGCATATTAGCCATTCATGAATCATTTCCCCACTCACACATATCTGTATTCTGAGTTTCTATTTTCATACCTATGCAGCACTCTGGATAAGTTTAAACAATGCTGACGCTCTCTCCTGGCACATTGGTTGAACATTTGTGTCCTGTTGTGTTCCTGGAAATAAAAAGGTTGCATGAAAAATAGAGGTCATAAGCCACTGCAAAAAGCAGTATGTTTTCTTTCACAGATATAGTTAATCCTTCTTCAGAAAATAGCTGATACCTGGAGTTAACAGTACAAAATTTTGATAAAATTTCTAGCTTGTGAGTTTTGAAGAGTGTATGAGCTCAGGGAAAATTTCAGACAAAACTGAAACATCATAACCTTAACAGCTGTATGTGCCCTGGCAGGGTTTTTTTAACACATACTGTTTCTCACATTCATTTATCACTGTTTCAAGAAATGAATGATGACATAGATTGTGCTACAACTGATTCTTCCAAGGCAGGAAATATACATGGTATCATCCAGTTTAAGAGAGGAAGTCAGGAGCAGGAGAACAGCCAAACACTCTACTATTTGTACCTCACGCAAACATGACAACAATAACCGGGGGTCACTCATCTGGAATACTGAGGGAGAAGGCTCTTTTACATGCTTGCTCACTGCTAGGTTTTCTTTCCAGGACATAATAGCAGCACACTGCTGCTGGGCTTAAGCTTTTGATGTCAGGAGGAAGGGCGCAGAGGTGCTAGGATATAAAGAGCCTCTTCCACTTGCCAGGTAAACTACAGACACTAGAACCACTTTCTTCCTTTCAACACAAATGGTATGTTATGTTCCCTTTGGATAGATACATGAAGGAAGACACAGGATGACCAGTGTCTTCCCTCACCAATGCAATCATTAAATACAACCAAATTTAATTAGGTTACCTCTACTTAACATTAAACAGTAGTTTGTTCTTTACAAACAAGAATTATTTTTTTTTATAAAGGACATTTTACAGAAAAGGACCAGAAATTCTTTCTTGAGTTTTCATACAAAGGATGCATTGATCAGATTTATCCATTTCTTGGAATTCATGAAAGACAGAATAGTACAGCTTTGTGGTATTTTGTAAAAACTAAAACCCAGAAAGACCAACAAGTAATCTAAGTCTATTCAGTTAGATGTTTAGACTCACATAATGTCAGAGTTAGGGGAAAAGAGTTAACTTTCAATTCATTAATATTTACTTTTTCAGTAATCAAGTGTGTTATTGGTGCCAAAGGCAAAAAGCCAAAATATAAGAAAGCATTCACCAAAGGAGTTACTTTGTAAAGCTTGGTCAGTATCAGAGATAACTGGTGTCAAACTTCCTTTGTGAAGTGAACCACAGCAAATATATTCTTTTGTTATACTTGTTTCATCATCTGAAATTGTGGTTTATTTGTAGTTTGCAATGAATAAACTATCCGTGTATTCAAGACTTCTTCTTTTGATCATGTGCTTGATAAAAGTTTTCATAACTGGGCTTAGCTAGTTCGTTTGGTTTTATGCTTCCATTCTGCAGCCTCCCTCCTTATTCTGCTCTCTGGACTCTTAACAACTTTTACTCCAAGCACACCAGTATTTATGGCATGCCCTAAAGGCCAGTGCCCCTTAAAAACATATTCATAAAAGTTAGTACAATCCTCAAGTACAATGAGTTCAAAAGAAAAGTAGTCTGGAAATGAGCTTTGAGATGAATGCTTTAGCATCATTATCTGAGGTACACTGGCAGTCTCTAATGAGACATTTGTAATTTAATTGTGTCATGGAGAGACTATAAATTTCCCCCAGAGCCCACATCCAAGTTGTTTTTATAATGAAGATAAAGTAACACACATACCAAAAATCTTTTGAATACACTATAACTTCTTCCAAAAGATAAAGAGGGCCTATATCCTATTTATGTCACTACACTCAGTTGCATAACAGAGCTTACAACAAGTAGGATAGAGGGCAAGAGTCAGCCTATAATAATTTAATACTGTGTAATTCTTTACATTTCTCTTTTAATCACATGATAATTTTGGGGGGACTGGTTCATATCAGTACTAGAAAAAAAGAAGAAAAATAACAGGATTGCAAATGTTGTTTTACAGAATCTTTATATGGGATTATGTTGTGTTTGATGCTTCCACCAGGGAAGAAAATGTTCTAATACTGCCTGACTAAGCCACTCCTGTGTCAGATTTCTACAGCTTTGGATAGACAATTGTAAAGACTTTTATGCCTCAACCTATATAAAAATGCTGCCTACTCACTCCAAGTTCCTAAATAAATTAGGATAAGCATATCTTTCAGATATAGAAATAGATTTCACAATATACTTACTTGATCATACCAATGAGCCCTCTGGGTACCTCAGCTGGAATGGTGCATTTACTTCTCTTGCAGATTTAAGCAGTTTTTTGTGCAGTGGTTCTATTTATTAAATTCTGCTGTAGGTAATCTCCAAAGTTCCAGCTTGCTGGGACAACTTTCTCAAGCATTGAAAATTACTTAAATGGAAAAGGCTTTTAAAATCAAGCTTAAACTTCAACAGATATCCAAGCATCAATTTTTAGGCAAAAGTAGGACATATAACCGAGGAGTGGGAGCTAGAGGAGGATGAAGAATATTTTGTGTTCTAAATTCTATGGCAAATATTGCAAAAATGCCAACTTCTAGAAGAACCTGCTTTTGAGTGTGTTCCTCTGACTTGTTTCTCTCACTCAAGCTGGATACTTGAGAACTGTGACCTAAATACAGGACAGAGAATAATCATTCTTGTACTTAAATTCTGTCTTCTACGTAAACTATCTGCATTTTTAGGAAAAGATATCTCACACTTTTCAAAAGCCATTCTGAAATGTCTTATGAAGTCTGTAATGTTAGCCCAAGAATTTGAAGCTGCCACCCTTGTGGAAGGTATTCACAGTGCAAGGTCTCATCTGAGAGACATGAAAATCCACCTCAGAAGCAACTCCAATATATCTTTTCCCCCTTTTTGAACCATTTTTAAATTTTTTCACCCTCAGTAAATGAATATTTTCATGTGCTTTCTGCCATCTGAAGGTGAATATTTTCATTGATAAACAGCACTTCGTTTAACCAAAGAATCAGAAAAATAATCCCCATCTAAAATGTTTTATGTTGACAAAGAGGTTTAGTGAGATCCCTTCCAAGCTCCATAGACAGTATGACAATAATATTTATCATGTAACTATTTAATTTTCTATTCCAGAAAGTATATACAGTTTGCAGAAAAACATTGCTGAAACCTGAAACAAGAGATAATTAAACCAATATGCATAGAGTCATAGCATCACTTAGGTTGGAAAAAAACCTTTAAGATCATCAAGTCCAACCACAAACCTAGCACTGCCAACTCCATCATTAAACCATGTTCCTAAGCACAACATCTACAGGTCTTTTAAATACCTCCAGGGATGGTGACTCAACTGCTTCCCTGGGCAGTCTGTTCCAATGTTTGATAACCCTTTCAGTGATGAAATCTTTCCTAATACCCAGTCTAAACCTCTCCTGGCACAACTTGAGGCCATTTCCTCTTGTCCTATCACTTGTTACCTGGGAGAAGAGACCCACCCCCGCCTGCCTACACCCTCCTTTCAGGTAGTTGTAGAGAGCAATAGGGTCTCCCCTGAGCCTTCTCCTCTCCAAGACTAAACAGCCTCAGTTCCCTCAGCTGCTTCTCATAAGACTTGTTCTCCAGACTCTTCACCAGCTTCATTGGCCTTCTCTGGACACTCCCTAGCATGTCAATGTCTTTTCTGTAGCAATGGGCCCCAAACTGAACACAGTGAGGTGCGGCCTCACCAGTGCCAAGCACAAGGGGACAATCACTTTCCTAGTCTTGCTGGCCACAGGATTTCTGGCACAAGCCTGGATGCTGTTGGCCTTGTTGGCCACCTGGGCACACTGCTGGCTCACATTCAGGTGTTTGTGAACCAATATCCCCAGGTCCTTTTCTGCTGGGCAGCTTTCCAGCCACTCTTTCCCAAGGCTGTAGTGTTGCATGGGGTTGTTGTGACCTCACAGGGATACATGAAAACTGATCAGGAAAGACTGCAGCCATTTGACAATTTTGTTATGATCCTTCATTGCCTAATACCTTGTAGAGTCATTTACAGGCATGTATAGGGAGTATGAAACTGAGGAATGCAATTATGACTCTTCTATTTCATATTAACTTTTAGTAAAAATAGAAGAATGTATGCTCTAGTTAGTGCAATGTATTAGGCTTCACATTGCAGTAGCTAAATGAGATTTTATGGCCTTAATTTTACAGGAAGTAAGGCCAGACAATGCAATTGCTTCTTCAGGCCTTAAAAATCTAGGAACCGTGAATTAAATGATGGCATCCGGTTCAGGTCAATGGAGAGTGGATTTCTACTGCAGCTGGAAGGGATAGGAATTCGCAGAAAATACAGTACGGTATACACCAGAAAAGGAATGGGTTGTTTCAAATAAAAAGCTGTGTGACTTGTTGCTAATTCCAAAGAAAGAGGTTACAGCTTGCAGATGAGGCAAGGGCTGTAAACTATTCAGGATGACTTTCATTGCTTAGAGGGTATAATTAAAGTATGAAGCAAACTGCCAAAATCTACAACAGAAATTGAATAGTGTACACCAGGTCAAAAGGGATCTGCACTCATTTCTGGAAGAAGAGACAGTGCACAGCTGTTAGCTTGATATTTTAAGAGTGAAGATGATCAGTTACTATATGAATTGATTGGTATTTCCTGGGCATTTTCTGTTAGGATTTACAGTCTTCTGCTGGACCTTCATGTATCATTGTTTCTTCCTGGCAGCTGCATCCATCCAGGAGCAAATGTCTTCCATTGACTGGAAATGTATATTTAGAATAAAATTACTGTAGTTACCAGAGAATATACCTTGGTGTGAAGGAATTTTCTTGATTTTGCCATGATACTATTCAATCAGGCAAATAAAGGATAGGTAGCTAACTCCACCGTTGGGAGTCTTGTCTCCTCGTTAATCATCACGACAGTGCCTAGATCTGGGAGCATGTACCTGACCAACTGTATACACACATCCATGCCAATAATATTAAAACAATTGCATATATCTTTTGAGCCTTACTGGCTCTTACCGTCTCTGTAGTGTAATGTACTGTATCAAAACACAGAACAAGGGAGAAGTGGACAGGACTGGGATTAATCTGATCAAACAATACTGCAACTGTCCATAAATCCCACCTCAGTAACTTAACCAGTCAAGCTTAGAAATGCACTATCATCTGAAACTGATAGAGGCAGGTGTAGGTAAAACTGAAGGGCTTTAGAAAATCTGAGGCTCACAAACTTAAATGTTGTAATCCTCCCAATCATATAGACATTTCATCATCTGGAAGAGAGGGGATTACCACTTCTGTGACAATTATGAAATCACTAGAACAACTGATGTGAATTCAAGGAGTGCATTTCCATATTGCTGGCACAGAAGACATGCTCTGCAGGAGGAGGTACTCAGGTAAGAAGAGGTTACAAACATTTGGATTTATTGGAATAATTCTTGGAGCCCTCTGTATTAAGCTGAAAGTCTGAGGCCTAAGGAGCTCTGCCTGCTCCATAACATGCTCTGAACCCCAATTTATTTGGGGCTGCAGATGACTGCTACACCCCTTCAGCAAGGCTCTGTTCATGACATATAAGCAGCAGTCACAGAGGAGTTTGCAAGGCTGGATTGCACCCACTCTTTCCACCCTCTGTAACATGAGGCAGCAACCCACTTTCACAGTACCAAACCAGGAAGGCTGAGTGTGAAATCTGAAGTTTTTCTGGATCCTGGACAAGTTACCTGGGACACTGACTGCAGTCCAACACTAAACCTGCTTACACCAGAGCAGCAGCACAAAGAAAGTCCAAGGATTTCTCTGTTTCACCGGCACTGTGGATCCAGTGCAGAGAGGCAAGAGCTACTTCTGGCTTAGCCCCAGATTTACAGGGCCCTGTGAAAAGAAAAGTAGCACGTGGAGGCAGCTCCTGTGGCTATTCCTGATGCCATGCAACCACTCTATTTGATGCCTCTTTATTCAGAGGAGTTTGTAAAATTTAGGTCATATTAGTATCCTACCTATATATGGAAAATGACCATGAATAACCAGTTTTGCTTCTAGGCTTTTTTTTCAGCGTAGTCTGAGTCACCCTCATTAGATGTAGGAGTAACAGAAATAGAAGCAGGAATTCTCACTGAAATAGACCCAGGGAAGTCGTCATAGCCTCAGCCTTCTCTCTACTCCTTCCCAAGTTTTCCTAGGCGCTGCATAAATACAGAAGGGTATTGTTCATACCTCAAAGAGTTTTTATTCTGAACATTATGAGATATTTAAAGCAGATCAAATGTTTCAAATTTTTCCAGCTTTACATACCACATGCATTACTAGTGGTGCAGCTCTGTTCAGAGGAACTTGACTCGCACAGGTGAAGAAGCCTGTGAGACTGGGTAGTGTGTACAGACACTGAATGTCTTAGGGATTGATTTTTGTCAGACTTCCTGATGTGTGCAATGTGCTTCTGTCTCTGTTTTTAACATCTACCCACCAGCTCTTCGAATATGCTGTTACTGACCAGAAGAAGCCACCTCAAAGGAGCAAACAATGCAAATTACAAATTATGCTGTCAATTATCAGGTGGTGACTGACTTGTCACTGTTACTGCTGAGCACACCTACCCTGGCTTTTAGTGAGCATAGTTGGCTTGAATGAATCAGCCTTTCTATCCTTGCCTCATTTCCAGAATAACATCTGTAAGCATGACACCAAACAGTGTATAGGTTTCCCTGATTTCCATTTGTCATTCCTCATGTCCACAGTGTTTAGTGAATTATCTTTTGTAGTTCAAGACTGACACCTCCTGAGACAGATGAAATCTAGATTTCCCTGGAAATGTCTGGAAAACTTTCCACTAACTTGAGTAGAGCTGAGATCAGTTTCCCATTGCTGGGATTTTGAGGATTTTTTGTTTGTTTGTATATTATTTGTGTTTAATATTTCCTGTTCATAGTGTATTTATAGAACATACTAGTAGAAAAAAATGCCTTGGTATGAATCTTTCAACAAGCTTTGGTGCTTTCTTCAACATACTGTTTTCTTGTTTTGAGGGAGGTGTTCAATAGAAATTGTGCAAGTCTGTCTTTGGCGCTGTATTAGCTGGATCAAAGAACAAAAAACCTGTAAAAAAGACACTAAAGTACTGCAAACAGATTGAAAGTTTCACTGGTCTTGCTCCCATTTCAGCTCCAAGCACTTTGGCAAATCCTTTGTTTTAAACACCTGGCCCACTGCCTTGGCTGAAGAGAGATGTTTTTGTGTGTCAGGCCTCCAGGTTTCAAAATAATGTTTGTGTCAGCACCAGCTGTTTTTGTTGGTTCATTGATCACAAATAGCAAAAGATGCTACCAAGTCCTCTGATATTTTAGAAAACTTTGTAGTAAGAGATTTCTCCGCATGTACTTAATGCTCCTAAATGATCAGAAGGAACATCAGTACTATTTTATGGAGCTGGTATTTATATGATAGCAGAACTTCACTTACAAAGATCAAATTAATCCTAACTTGGAATTATTTGATTTTGGTACTCCAATATTTAAGTTTGTAGTTCTTTTAAAGCAGGGTATTAGATTTTTATTTTTTTTAATAGATCTTCCTTGATCATTTTGTCCCATAGTGCTATTGTATGGACAGTGTAGAGAAATGGAATAACATTGAAAAAGCAGTCCTGGGACCATAGTCCAACTGGACAGGGCATTGAGACTGGAAGACCCATACTTTCATCTGCTTTTGCTTCTGAAAGGCAGATGTTACTCCTCTTTCAGTTTACAGGGGTATCTCTACTTGTCCATTTTAACCATAATCAGGGCTCCTATATTCATTCATACCTGGGATTTCCTGGCCTAAAACTAAGTACAGAAGAACATGTTTCTCCCAGGAGTTGTCTGATATGCAGGTAGATTGCACATGTGCACTGAATCTGAGGCTTTCAAAGTATACCAGACTTTGTGCTTAAGTGTAAATGAGCTGTAGAGCTCAAGTGCAATTAAATTGATACTGTCGGGAGCTGTTGGAGTTAAGGGGAGTACTGGTTCAGCTGATCTGATCTGCTCTTGCCTTGCCAAGGAGGCCCAGGGCTCGGAAGCAGGAAGCAGTTAGGTAGGAGGGAGTGCACATCTGCTTCCCCTGGCCTGCCAGATGTCCAGGAGTCTTGAACGAGTCTAAAATCCCCTACTACTCTTCCTAGACAACACTTCTGAGTGTTAAAACAGTTTTCACGGTGCAGTGCTCAAAACCTCCTTGCTGGGCTGAAGTTTTTGGGGAGCTGTGCCTCACCTCCACCTATGCAAGTGGGTTTTGCAGGTTTCTGATCCCATAGGATGAATCTCATGGTAGCTTCTCAGTTGCTTCTGTGGGGTGGGGATTAGGCTGGTTGTCTTCAGCATGGGAGTTTGTTCGTTTGTCAAGAGCACTGGAGGGCTGCAGGAGGAAGAGAGTGGAGCAAATGCGCATCGCTCTTTCTCTATGTTTCTTCCACATGATTGCTGGCAGATGTGACCTGTGACAAATCCTTGAAATATGGCTGTGCAGACAGAGATGGGATAGATCCAAGGGTAAAAAGCCTGTGCTCAGGAGATGCTGTGCTGTGACAGATTGCAGGAGTTCAGATGTATCTCTCTCCCATCTCATGTTTGCCATTGCTTACTTAGAGGAAAGAAGAACTGCTGAAGAGGATGGCTGAGCAGGGCTGATTTCCTTACTCCCAAAAGCTATGCAGTGGGGAAACACATGCTAGTCCAAACACTGAGGCTCTCCTAACAATATGGATCATTTGAGACTGAGGGCTGGAGCTGAAATGACAGAGACAGTTTGTGCCAGAAGTGCATTTTTTCTGAATGCTGAAATCCTGACATTCCTGGCTAGCCCAGTATAAATATGGCCACCCAAGTGCTGTGGCATTATTTGAATTCATCTGCTGAATAGCTGTTATGTGGTTTCTTTGCCAGCCCAGTGATCCCCTGAACTGACAGAAAACTGTGGCCTCGCTCTCTGTGGCCGCTGTGTGGGGGCCAGTGTTGCAAAAAAACCCCAAACACACCTTGACCCTGTGAAACCATATGGGCCCGCACATCCCTGTCAGCGTGTGGCTTGCAAACAGCACTTGGAGGCGAGTGTGTGTGCAGGCACCCTGCGCCAGAGCTGGCCTCTCTCCTCCCCGCCTGCGTGGCTGTAGCGAGGCCCAACCTGGGAACCAATTTCCCCATCCTCCCTCTTAAAACACAAACAATTTCTCACAACTGTAACCGGAGGAAGAGGCAGCACATTTATATTAAGATTGCACTTGGCTGCTGTGTTTATACTTCGTTTTTGAAAACTGGACCAGGCACATTAGTAGCACAGGACAAAGTTCAGTTTGTACCATGCAAAGAGGGCTGTAGGGGAAGGTGACCTGGAGGTCAATACTGAGGCCCCTCCCTGGGAATTTTTTTTTCTTTAATATTTGCAGTTTGTTGTAATCTAGTCCCTCCCAAGGGAAACAATTTGCTCTAGGTCCAGGCATTTCATAAGCTCCAAATAGAAGCTCTTGCTTTGCTGGGACAACAGAGAGGAGGAACCACACTATCCCAAAACGGCAAAGCAAACGTCATAACTTTCCATTCAGATCTAAGGCAGGATTTTTCAAGAAGAGAAAGAGGAAGCCTCTTCTCCACCAAGCTATGGCAAAATCAAATACCAACACCCTTTGAACTGAAAAGTAAAAATCAGCAGAAATGCAGTGGAGGCTGTGTACTGGGAGCTCCGTGGGCCCTAACTTTCTTTCAGACGCTCACCCAAGCTTTTCACAGTGCTCGGAACTTTTAAGTTTCTCCAGCCATAATATAGGAGTCAAATATCAGCCCATGCTGGTTTTATGGTTAGTGGATTGCACTACTGCACTGTCAAACCCCTGGGTTTCATAAAACCTAAAGCAGTGTAGAAACACCGGAGTGAAGGAAACAGGGAGTTTCACTGTCTCGGCCTAGTGAGCAGGCAAAATTTCCAAACTGCCAAGATGATTTAGAAATGTAACCCCCATTTATTCAGGGCCAAGTCAATTAACCTGAAAGGAGCAATGTGTCCTTGTGACTAAATCACTATAGGAATCTGAAAAAAGATAATTTAATCCTAGTTTAGGTGCTGGCACTGCAGAATGTCATTCAGAGGTGCCCAGCTTTGTGAATAGGGCTTATGCTTCTGAGCCTCTTGGGCATGAATTAAGTCTGTTACTCAGCCATCATTTACCTGGGGTGGGGCATACATAATGCCCCACGTTAAAGCCTGTGAAGACAAGAGGAGATACTAGCAGGGAGCTGGGGCAGCGCTTGTGCCCATTTTCACAGCTACCCTGGCTAGAGCAGGGCCAGGCTTTCTAACCTCCAAGTACCTTGCTCAGTCCAATCCTACATCACTTTCTGTTTGTTTAACACTGTCCAGCAGCCTTGAGATAATGGAGATGTTGCTGGAGAGAACGGGGCCAGCTCATTACTGACCTCACAGCTCTTCAGTGCCAAACAAATCACAGCCCAGGGGTATATCAAACACACTGGATCCCCAAGTGGACCATGATGTTCAATGCCGTCGGGTCAGGATTCAGCTGATGGTTGCTCTTGGAGTTCTGAGACACCTGATTGTCACCTAGCCATTAGCAAAGTCTGGCCTAATTCGATCATCTCGGGGCTGTGCTGGCCGCGGAGATCCCGGTCAGTGTAGAAAATGCACTTCATATTTTGTTGTGAAAAGAAATGAAAATGATCGTGTCAAAAATGTCACATGTATGCATTTCTGCATGCACATATGAAAGTATCTGCATAAACTTTCCCTTTGAGAGCCGTGTTGGGATGGAAAGGTTTACAGGCCCTGCAATGGAACAGTACTGTCAGGCGAGAAGAAAATAGGAAAGTGCAGCAGCTGCAAATCCTCATACAACATCTCACTTAAAATGTCATGTGTGCTACTTGGTTTAAATTGTCACCCCTCCAGCAACCACAAACAATGCAGGAACAGCAGATGTGTTTTCTATTTAGAATTAAACAGTTTATCTCAACCACTGTCATTGTTACAGAGGGAAAATAAATAAATATCCATGTTAATGTAAACTTCAAAAGGTACTTTCTGGCATGAATGGCTATTCTGAATCCAGATTTCACTGAGAAAACTAGGATTTGACCACAGATTTTTTTTAAATATTTTTTTTTCCCAATAGGGATGCTGGCAGCTCAACATGTAGTAAAACTTAAACTGGTCAAAAAGATTTTTTGGCCAGATATAGCATCCAATAACTCATGCAATTTAGACTTAATGGTCCGGAAAATTTAAGTAAACATCATAAATGCCTTTTGTTATTAAACTTTCCATTCAAACATTTTGTTTAACTCTTTCTTAATGGAGAGTAAAGATTACATTTTGGGCATATATTTACCTACATGATAATCCTAGTGTCACCTCATTGAGATTTAAAGATTTGCCACAGTCTCAGCCTAGGCAAGCACTCAGCAATGAAAACAATAGCTGCTGTGAGCATGTTCTCTGGACAAGTTAAGCTAATGATGAATTTGACCTGTAGAGGTCAAGGTCAATTTATTGTACAACTCTTAGTTTTGTAAGTCTATCACTTTGTACTTTGTAGGAGCAAGCAGCATCTTAAGCAAGATTGACCATATAAATATTATTGGATCCTTTTTTATTTTGAAGAGGAGACACTATTTGTAAAGGGTGTTGTTAAGTGATGTGGTTGGGATAGGCCTTAGGAAAATACAGTCTTTTTGTACAAAAAGCAAATGTACAGCTTATTTATTCACCGATGCCCTTTTACATTGATGCTTACATTTAAGATACAAAACCAAAGCAGAGCTCTGTCTAGTTGTGAAGATATTTTGTCTAAAAGAAGCTTGATTTATTTCCACAACCCAAGGAAGGTTGCAAAGCTGAATATCACTGTGTTCTTCTTTGTGTGTGGCATGGCCTTCACCAATACCTTTCTTGTGTTTGATTTGCAGCCAGTATTTTAAAACTTCACTAGTCAGCTTGTTTCCATATTTTATATTTTTACAAAGAGATTTTTATTTTTAGGCAAGCAAACACAAATGTTCCTGTTACTCTTCCTGCCTGAAATGGGCAGAAGAAGGGTACATGTGACCAGCAATAATCTGTAAAGCCTTAATTGCAACTCTGCAGGACTTCTCAGTAGTTTACTAAATGCCTGCAGACAATTCAGTCACCAGGACAGGCCCAAAGTCAGTGTTAGCATTTTGGAATGGCTACAAGCTGAAGAAGACACTGTGAAACACACCGTCCTCCAGGATCCCTGTAGGAAAGGAGCATTTTGAAAGCTGCATTGTTTTCCAGTGGTTAAGGCCAGCAGGTATCATTCATTCATCTGGTCCAGGGGTTGACCACAAGCACACAATTGAGATTCATCAACATGAAATCTCAGCAACCCCTTTCACACCACAGAGAGCTGATCTGATTTTGCTGTCTGTCCTCAGATAAGATCAATCTTCCGTGCTTGCGGGGAAGGAGCAGGAAACTTCTGGACAAGTGACAGGACCAGCTGAGTGTTGCAAGGGAATTCCGTCCTCACCTTTCTAAGCAATTGCCTCTAAACGTGAGATTAAATCACAGCCCTTGATTACTTTAGTATAGTGGTCAATATGATTTTTAATTTGTATTTATGTAATTTTACTTTCTCATTTGCCTCTGTTAGCTATCCTGAGGAGAGGTAACATGCAAGTAGGCGAGAGTGGAGCTGGTTTCAGGGAATCATGGTTCTGATCTCATCACTGGTACATGCTTGCTGAAGTAAATCTGCTAAAATGAGTGAAATCTTTTGGAATTAAAGCATCAGGGCTTCACTGGGCATTGGGCATCTCTGTTAATGATTTTCTGCCAACCTAGGCAATGCGGGCATCCCAATTTCTTCTCTCTGTCTTGACTTCTCTTCTGGTTTACGTGACTTGAATATAGATCAGAAGGACTTTTTCAAATGTGGTATTGCACCTAAACACTTTTTCAGAACAGCAATTCTGGATCAACATTCCTGAATAATCCCATAAGCAGACAATTTTAATGTGCAGTAACAATATCTACATGTGGAATTACACAAAAATAGTTACTGTGTTTAGTTTCCCACCTGCATTTGTGCCAAGATAATTTTCAAGTGTAAATGATCCCTAAGAGGTTACATGTTTACCCAGAGGAGGAAATACATTCCTTTATTATAAGACTGAACTTGTACAATTGAAGGAACATGTAACACAAATGGAATGGACAGAAATCTGTTACTAAATTGGAACTGAAGAGCTTAACTAAGTGCATCACTGAACAGCTAAGACCTTTAGTTCTTAATATTGGTTTGAATATTCATACCCATGAGCACCCATAAAATCTCCCAGCAACTGAATTGTAGATTTGCATATGTAACCTGTTCCTCTGAGGTATAGCTTGGAAATAATTTTTTTCTGATATATATTCATATTATTCTGCCTTCCAGCCTTTAGTTATTGACTAAAGTGTAAGTGAGAGCAGACTGTGGAAATTCCAACTACAGAGGCAATTTAGTTATTTTTTAAATGCTTCTGCACAATTAAAAATTGATTTGCAGTAACCTGGACACTTGAGCAGAAGAATTTAACCTGGACACTTGAGCAGAATAATTTGAAGCCAGTGTAATTTTCTTATTGCTTTTTTTTATTTTCAGACAGCCTTATTTGACATAATTTTAGGCCATTACTCTTCAGAGATCTTGAGGTCACACCAAGAAACCTTCCAAAGCAATAAGAAGCTCATACTAAACCAATTCTATCAGATAGGAAAAGTAAATGCTAATTTTATCTACATGTCAGAGAGCATAGATAAGTTCTTACAGCATTGCTCTGGCAAAATGGATTTGCTTCCCTACTATGGAAATCATGCTATTGCTATTAGTCTCAACAGAAACAAAACAGATTCTGACTCAACTATTTCTGCTTAATAAAGGGAAAAAAACCTTTTAAGAGCTAGAGCGTAAGTAATAGCAAATAATATGATTTCTGATTTGGTTCTTTTTCTTTTGTGAGCTGCCTAGGAAAACCAAATTTGCTGAAGCAATTTGATTTTCTTAGCTTGTTTGTTACATTGAATTATGCAATTATTTATGCCTCATATAGAGCTTCTTTGAAGTATTTAAGCTGTGTTGATAACATTTATTCTTATAGAGGTTGTGCCAAAGTTTCACTGTCTTGATTCAGTGAGTAACTCTCAGACTCCTGTTTCCAAGGTCAATGCAATCAAATATGCAGTGTACTTGATTATTCTCTGATACCAAATAAAGCATCTAATATAGCCTTTGCATCCTTTTCTCATTGAACAAGAATGGTAGCAAAATTTTTCACCAGAAAAAATCATGACCATAAAGTTGGCCAAACAATCTCAAATGAATTTGGTTTTATCTAAGTGTCTACACAAGCAAAATAATTGTAGTAGGTCTGTAACTCCAGGCACTCTATGCATATCAATCATATTTTTTTTAAGTCATGCCGAATAGATAAAGGTATCTGTGAGGCAGCCTTTAGGAATAAAACTACATTATTCAATTTAACATTTTATTGATTTCATTTTTAATAATTTTACCTGTATCTTAAAATTATAGAAGTATTGGGATACCTGAAATGCCTTCTCCAAATCTTTTCTTTCCAATGACTGACTGTCTTAAAGTAAGGGCAAGAACTGCTTCACTACTGCAAAGGCATTTCTCAGGAATCACAGGGTGAAACCTTTGCTTTCCATGTGGGAAGACAGGCTCTGCAGCCTCACACCAATAATGAAATTACTGCTTAAAATTCTGGTTACTTTGGAATCCTGAACCCTGACTCATCTCACAGCCTCATCCCCAGCTTCAGCCCTCAGTATCTCCTTTTTAGGGACTCTAAACATCCCTCCCTGACAGGGCTGACAACTGCCATTGCACTCCTCACTAGCTTCTCATACCCACAGGAGTTTTGCTCAGGAAATTTCCCTTATGTTGAAATGGCTGCCCAGCCAAGCCAGGGAGAGTGGAACCTTGTGCACCTCTGAGCAGTGGGAATAAGGCAGGATAGCAGGTCTTCAGAAGCAGCATCACAGCTCAAGAACATACTGGGTATCTACTCCCTCCTCCTAAAAAAAACCAGAGAACATAATTTGGTTCTGATTTCTTTTACAGACAATTTTAAATAAATTAACCCAGACATCTTAAGAGCTCTTTTTCCTCAGCTGATGATGAGAAACAAAAGGGTCATGACTATCTCTGTCTAATCACTTGCCCTTATGACAGTAAAACTACTGGGTTTGCAATGGAGGAAATTGTTCTGAGAAAAGGCAAGACAAAAAACTCAGGGGAGATGAAAACAGGGAAGAGGAGGAAAGAAGGAAAGACTTTGAAGACTGACATTAAAAAAGTGTTCATTGTAGGAGGTGAAAATGAGGGATGATGCATATGGTGATGTTACTTGCCACCCTAAGAACGATGTATGGCTAACAAATTATCAAATTGTTTGGTTATCAAAAGATCAAATCAATTAAACTCCAGTGTGGCACAGGGATACTACTGGGATGGTTGTCTTTTGTGACTGGCAGCTCAGGATCTTCAAGAAACTGAAGACAACACCTACATTTTCCTGCAAAGTTCTTTCGCGGTTGAGGTAACTCTATTTTGGCTGCTTAAATTGAAAATAAAATAATTTTCATGATTAAACTACAGCATCTCTCAGAATGAAGGTAAGATCTGCTTGAATTTCTTTCAAAATATGGATAGAAAGGGAAGGAAGCTCTAGCCATGAACAGTGAAAAAAGGAGCTGCCACGGATCTCGTTCAAGAAAGGGAAGAGTTGCCTTCTCTGCCTTGGCTTTCTAGTGGCTGCTGCAGGCGATGCGGGGTTGTTAGACACCAGCTGCTTGTAGTTTGCTGTGGGTTTTCTCATTGATTTGTCATTCCCATACATTTTAGGGCATCTTCTTGCTGATGGACTTGGCACATATTTATGGATACAGTTACGTTTAAGAGATCACAACAGCAGCATATATAACTAGTGCAGCTGTAGACCTTTGTTTTACTTAGCTTAGTATATGATCTGACTGTGCTTTTATTCCTCAGCACCTGGCAAGGCATTTCACTACAGGAAACGCTAGCAACAGCCACATCAGTCTTGAGAGATTAGGTACAGTGTTAGGATGGTGTTTGCTGTCTCTGGTTTACTCAGGAAAGTTGGACTCAAACTGAATTTAGAAGTATATGCAGCTCATGAGCATGACAATGGAATGAAACATTTAGACTGGCTGGCCTCACTGGATCTTTTTCCATAATGAAATGAACATCCATAACTGGTTTTGTTATCTATGTGGTTCACATTTTCATGGCTGATGTTATCAACCATGCCATCCAGGGTATGGCCATGATCCTCAGTATATTTTAACTTGAAATATTGTGCAACAGACCATGGGGTATCAGGTATCTGTGAACCAATAGCCAAGTCAAAATATGAATCCTTGCAGTGACTTCTCTGGGACGTTCTCCTGGTCTGAAAAAGGCCGTCTGTTCCTGTTGTTAACATAAAGATGGTCTTATTAGAGCCAGTAAAATCTTGGCAGAGTGAAAGAAGTGTTAATTCCCATCTTGATTACCTCTTCAGCATTAAGCTGGAGCATTCCAGCTGGGTGAAAAGCCTGTTCAATGTCCTGCCTTCAGAGCTCAGTGGAACCAGTTCAGTTTTTCAAAAGTTCAGGGAAAACCACTGTTTCATTGCAAATTGGACCATTGAGTGGGACAAAAAAAAAATGATAAGATGAACTTCTGACTTTGAACCTGGAATACTTATCTCCCACACCTCTATTAATTTCCATACATTATTATTAATTTCACCATTCCTTTGTAAACTTAATGTTGAATGCTAAGTAACATCATTAATTAAAAGCAATTGAAACCAATGACATTTCATACTCTGCGCACAGTTATCTGCATAAGAATGACTTGTTATTTCTCTGTGCATATGAAATAGAAATCATCTTTCCATCTGGGTAAAGCAGTCAGGGACTCAACAGTACAGAGCTCCTTGAATTGGCATGGAAAATGAAAAAGAAGGGGAGAGAAGCCAGAAGAAGTTGTCTGAGGTTGTTTAGTCACAGCAGCAGCAGCCATCCCACAGGAAGTATCTCTGGCCAAAAGGGAGAGGGGTGGTCCCCCTTCCACTGCCCTGACCCTTGCAGTGTCGAAGACGTGTCTGCAGGGTTTTAGAGCCAAGGAATATGCTGCTTAAGAAAGCCTGAGACATTGGAGTGAAGCAGTGAATTACAAACCATGACTACATTTGCACCAGGCAGCAACCCTGCAGGTTCAGTGCTGTCTTCGAGGGGACTGATGTGATGCAGACAGGCTACAAACAAACAACTTTCAAAATCCTGATCACAGCCAGCATTGCAAACCTCACTGCTGCTTTAGTTCACCATGATTTCTTCACTGCAGCCTCCCTTCTGATTCAATCAGATACTGTATGCTAATCAAGCAAAGAATTTCCACTTATCACTTACTAATACATCCAATGTTAGACACAACAGTCAGCTAGATACAGATGGCTGCTTCCAACAAAACTCAGCCACAGGCTTTGCCCCGCACTTAGGAGGATTCTTCAGCAATGTAGCTGGGCCAAGCTAAGTCTGTGTTTGGTTTTTAAAAGGAAAGCAAAATTATGCAGATGTAGAATTTTGGGAGGCCAGATGGATTGTATCTGGAAGTGTTTATCATTTTTAATATTTTGAAACCAGATGCTGATGCACAGACATTGCTGGTTGCAGCCATAGGAAGCTGTGTTAGAAGGACATTCTCTAACCTTTGTTAAGAAATTACAATGTTTTGATCCAGTTAAGATCAACTATTAGTTCAGAACTGGCCAACCACTGCTGTAAGCTGTTAAAAAAATAGGAAACAGATGCTCAATAGAAAGAAAGCTATCAGCCAAAGCATTCCTGATCTTTTTATAAAATGTAAACTTAAATACTTTATGTGTCCTTTAATGAACTGTTATGGAACAACTTTAGTAGTCAAAACATTTCACAAGATTACACAAATGCAATTTGTCATTTATTAATATTTTCACAGAAGTGGTGTCCCTGGGAAAAAGGGCACAGAGGTGGCACATGCCAGGTGATAAATGTAAAGTGCTTCTGCGACAAGAACTCAATGCAGATCTGATACTTGTAAGACTGATGGCATTTTGATTGTAAGAAGGCAACAGCTTTTATCCCTCAAATAGACTGTGGCTGTGGGGGAAGGAACAGCCATATCTACATTATGTGGCAACATCTATAAATGTTAACAAGTATATGATAATTGATCATATTTGCAGGAAGGACAACCATAGCAGCGCTCAGAAACTGTGAATAGAGTAGAGATTTTGGTCTTGAAGTCCCCTCTGTTGTTACATTGAAGGATTAACTCTGCTTTTAAGAGTTTTTTAAACTGTCTTGCAAAGCTGAGTGATCTGGTTCTGCCCTGTTTTCCTAGTTGGAGACTGTGATGAGTGGCAGGCTCAGGGAGCGCCTGCTGCTCTCCTCAGAGCTGTGACTTCTGTGTCAGAGATGGAGCTGGACCAAGACCCTGGCGTAATTAAATTGTCTGGGTTCCCCATGTCTTCCTTTCTTTCTGTAAAATAGGGACAATAATGCTTCTTACCTCCTGCTACTTTGTCACTTTAATACAAACCAATAATGGCAATCATTGCCAAGTGGCTTTGAAATTCAGTGAACCAAACCAGCATCCTTTCCTTCAAACCACATTATACAGATTGATTTGCTACTTTGAGCAAATTGAACAGCTGGATCCTACCCTCATGGGTAGGACAACACAAGCATGTTAAAAATGGAGACATCTTAAAGGTAGTTTTTAATGTGTTCTGGAAACCAAGGCAGAATGATCCTTCCTTATGGCAGGGGTCTTCTGCAAAACACTTCTAGAGAAGCACTGAAATTGCTACCTGTCCTGCCCACTTTGTGCTCTGCCTGTGCTCTCACAGGCTGGGGAACAGGCGCAAGCAGGCAATGGGGGGTGATGAGACGGACGAGGTATTCGATCTGCATGGTCCTTCTGGGTTTCTTTCATTGTCTAAATGGTCTGGGGGAAAGTAAAATCAATAGTCATAGACGTGACTGAACATAGTATAAAGTTATCGGAGAGAGAAAAGATTAAATATCAGTAGAAGGGAGTTCAGGATAAGAGTATTTGTTTCCTTTCTTGGCCACATAGGCTGGGCTCAGTTACCATAGTCCTTGGCCATTTGTACCTCAGGTCCCAAGGTAACTCAGGCCCTCCATCCTATGGTGTAATCATGGGAAGAACAGACCATCAATGTACCCTACACCTAATGGAGGGGCTTTCAGAGCTGTTCTCTTGTGAATTATACTGGTTGATCAAAAATTTTAAAATACTGTTTCTCAAACAGAGCAGCAGTAGTTTGTTAAAACATTGGACTCAATTGCTGCACAACCAAAATAACACACGCAAAGCTCTCCTCCCCATTTAGCACAACTTCCAATGTTTATCATATGAATTCAGCTCAACCACAAACTGGATTATTTTTTTCCCTTTGTCTTTTACCCAGATTAGATGTGATTTGCACATGGAGCAAAAGGAGGGGATACCTCCTTTGCTTGTGTTTTAGCAACCAAATAGTTTAGTCTTTTGTTCACAAACAAGCTGCTGCTTCTCTTCTCCCTGTCCTTGTGTTTGGAGGCTATCCCACATTTCAGCTCATGCTAACCAGAGCTATATTACATCTGGCACTGTCCCTGTGATTGCTCAGGCAGCTGGAACAAGTTAGATTGCATTGTTTCCTACAACTTCCCCTTGCATATCAGTTGCCATTACTCCACCTCTGCTGGAGCGCTTTTCCATCTATGTTCTCTCCTTCTGTTCTTTGCAAACTGCCAGAAGTTTTCACCATTTCTTCATTTCCACTGTGAAGCACACAGAAGGCCAAATACCCAAAAGCAGACACTAAGGAAAAAATAGTATAGCTTTTGGACCAAAGTAATACAAATTACAATAAACGCTACTGTACTACTGCATTTGGGCCTGTCCCTGTTAAATATGGGCACTTCTCTTTGATGAGGGAGGACAATGTGAGATGCTTTTCTGTCATTCTTTTTTTAGTTTAGAAATCTGAACACTTCCAAACAGTGGCCTAAACCCCTGGTGCACTCTGCATGTAAAGCAGCAGTGATATTAGCCGGAAGGTTTTGGCAGGTGATAACTTTGCAAGGGGAAGCTCCCCAAGAGCTCTTTCCTTATATGAAGTGCTCATTGTCTCAAGAGTGCCGATGTGAAGCTATATCCCTGTAAATCCAGCCTGGGAAAGCCACCTTCTCTGTCCTTTCTGAGAGCTGGGAATCAGTGAGGCAGCTGGTTCGGTTTCTGTGATGCAACACAGCCACTAGTTCATGTTTCCCTTGTACCTCGCGTGCAGCTTGCTCCTTCCCTGCTAGGTATGCCTTCTGGCCAGAGGCTGGGCCCCAGCCCAGGTGGGCTTTGCAGCAAGTGCTGACATAGTTCATGTTATCATCGCACTGTGGTGCTTGTCTAAAAGCCACTTCACCACCCCAATTCACACCTCTGGATTATGGCTGGAGCTACCATGAAGGATGGTGGCTTTCCCTGGCAACCCCATGAGCTGTGAGCTGCAGGTTATATTTTCTAATAGCGATCATTTGTGGTTACAAAAGAAAGAAGGCATTGCATTTCGTGTGTCATGGGTAACATGGAAGATCTATACATTTTTTGTAAAGTACAGATACACCCTAGCCATTAATTTCTGGTCCAGATTTGGATTACTATTGTTTATTTGTTAAGCGCCAACAATGTGCTCAGAGCTGTAGAAGACTTGAAATGAAGACAATCCCAGCCTTCAGGAACTTGGATATGAAATTCTCCAAAAGTCAGAAGAAGGTTTAGATCAGGTGTTCCAGTTCAGGCTCATCCCCATTAGGAAGTGGTGCTGAAAAAATCCAGATGCTTAATGAATAATCACTGCATTTTCTTGTAAAAATGTAACATTTATTGTAAATGACTAATTTTCCTAATGAATATTTTGGAAGTGATGTTCATGTGGAGAAACTATAAACTGCAATAAATTGCACAGGGGTTGCCTGGTGTCTCTGGGGGCTAAAGAGAATGGAAACTCTTGGCCAAGATGATGAAAAACTTTCAGACAAGCCAAGGAGTGAGTGCCGACATGGTGTAATCTTAGGCATCCATTAAAGGTTTCAGGCTGCATTATCTGTGTAAGTGCTGGACAGAGATGGACTAAGGCACCAGAGCCTGTTATACCAAATAAATGTTAAGGCTGTGAGAATGTGTTGATATACATTGGAAACTGAGGATATCTCTCTCTTTCTAGCCGTTCTCCTGAGATGGGGGTGGGGGAGAGGAACACAAGAAGAGTGACATGCCCTTTCCTGGTGAAGTACAGAGGAAGGCCAGGAAAGAAGGGGTTAACCTTCTGGTGGGTATGGTTGGGCTTTAGCACTCAGTTCCTTGCCCAAAGCAGGTTAATCCTGTGTACTGCATTGCTCATGTATGAGACGAAATACAGTCATAAAAAAGTGTGTGTGCAGCTTTTACTTTTCCCTACACTTTCACCTCTGTTCCTGTGGGATTCTGGGCCTCAAACACCTTGCATTAATGTGGAAAACACTCACGGTAGTTGACAGGAGGCGCACATTTATTAGATGTGTAACCTGCTTTAACCAGAAGCAAAGCCCTAGGTATTCTAGCCTCAAACAATCTATTCCTCAGTACTACTCCCATGACAAATAAATCCAGCTGACACATGTGGCATGATCTGAAGTCCAGGGAAAGTCCCCTTTGATTTCGATGCCTTTTAGATCAAACCATCACTAGCCAGAGAAGTACTTAAATTGTAAATAAAAGTTATTATTAAAACCAAAAAGCCATCTCTGTTTTGTACACATCAGGGAAGAAAGCAAACACCTGTTCTCGGTAATTTTATTCCAAGTTTGTGTGAACATTTTGTTCAGCTTATTTTTCCTCCCATATTCCCTTCTCTCCCCATCTCTTCAAACTAGCCACCTTTGACGTTGCGTTAACATAACTGATCTCTGGGTGGAAAAATTACATTCCATCACTGATGTCTCTAGCCTGAAGCAGGGTGAGTGACACACCTGTGTACCAGACCTACTGCGATGTTTAGCATGGATAATAAATGAGTGGATGTGATTTGCTCAAGGAATGTGTACAATTACAGGCAAATACTGTAAACCACTCAAAAGCCTTTCCACCGGGACAGATCCTCCTGTCTTTACTCAGACGAAGTTCCCACCACTTTCCCGTCTAAACACAACCTTATTTGCAGTGTAGGTTTATTGTAGGCAGTCGGAAGGGAGAGGGGAAGGGGAGAGGTGTTGCTAGTGCTGCTGTGCTGAGAAGCTGGTCTCGAGAGGAGACAAAGAGTGGAATGACCCCTGGTGGTTTGCCTGGGAATTACTGGCCTTCAGTTTAACACCAAACCGCACTTCCACCGACATCCCACAGCTGGTCGGCTGTGCTGGAGCAGCGACAGGCACAGAGGCTGCGTGCATCGGCAAAGCCGCACTTTCGCGTCTCTGTCTCCCAGACTTTGGTTTGCTTGATTGGGAGTGGTATTTTTAGCAGCTAAACGTAAAGATGCATGAATTTCTTCTGATTTACAGCACATCATTTTGGAGGAGAAAATGGCGCTACTGCCTCCTTTAAATGCCTCTCTCCTTCAGGAAGGTGGTCCAGGTGTGTGGATAGAGGGTGTGGGCAGGAAGAGGCACAGAGAATTTACTGATTCCTGTCTACTCTGCTGTTAATGGTGGTGCCAGGTATGGCCTGTGACAGCCTACTCAGTTTTCAGCTAGAAGCACTTCAGTACGCCTCCCAAGCTCTCAGCTGCATTTCGGTTTATCTCCCTGCGTCATCTCTGGTAACTTCTACATGAGTCCATGGCTGCCTCACCAGCCCGGAGCCTGACCTCCCACCGCTGGCTGCTAGGCTGCCTGCAGCCAGGTGTCTGAACCCCCCCTGCAACCAAAACGTGAGTGTGAACCAACCTTGCAGCTCCAGGCACATTATGCCCCGCTGTTTTCCCCACAGCATCCCAGGAGATGCGGGTACAGAGCACTCCATCACCAGCAACGCGGTGTCGGGAGATGGCGGTGTCTCCCCGCTGACGGCTGCCCCGCAGCGCGGCGTATCCACCAGCAGCCAGTGAAAACACGGCTACGGCAGCACAAGCCACAGCCACAGCAAGCGTTAGTCTTGTTCTCCCTTGAAATACACTCAGCTGTGTGTTTGTACAACCTACGCTTGATAAGCTGGCCCTGGAGGAGAAACTTGGTGGCCGGAGGCTGGGGAGCAGCAGTGGGACCAGTCTGTGGCACCCGCTGAGCTGGAGTGATCAGTCTGTGCTTTGTCAGGCAAGGGAGCATTGCTCCCTCTTCTCCAGCCTTCAGGGCGCCTGTCCACCCTGCTGCCACTGCCTGAGGGATGGGGACCAGGGCTGGCTGCTGGGCCACAGGCTCCCTGCTCCCTACAATTACCAGCCAGCTGGGTCAGGACCTACAGAGGCCCAAAACCAGTCTGAAATGACTTCTGCTGAGCTCTGTGCTGTGACATCAGTCTCCCCAGGGTATCAGACCAATGCAGAGAACCGTGGAAACTCCCTTCAACTGGTGAGCTGAAGACAGCAATTGCTCTGCTACAGAGCTCAGAGAAATGAGAAGCTGGTGCAAGGCAGGTGAGCACATGAGCAGTACCTCCTGTCTTCTGCAGCAGGCAAAATGCAGCTGGTCATAAACGATAGACCCTTGAGCAGCAGAAGTTTCACATTCACATGCAAAACTTCCCATAGTTCAGGTACTGAGAATCACAGTTACAGTAATCGCAGCAATATCTGCTTGGGATCAGCCTATATGAAAAAAGGGGAAATGCGGACAGATGGTGTAATGTAAATATTCATAGGCTTCACTATTCTAGGCAAGGACAATCACATAGCTGTTCACCTGTCACCCATTATGGTTTATCTCTGCTACTAGGGGCTGAGTGACAGGAGAAATAATTCATGTTTTTTTCTGGGGGGTGTTCAATGTGAGGCAGAAAGGGAGGTTGTCATTCTCCATCTCAAAACCAGCTCATAGCTAGAGGAGACAATGGCTTTCAAGCAGCACAGCAGTTCAGGAATAGCTCAAACACCGAGTGCTGCTGCAATAACCACTATACAGATCTCAGGCCCTGATCTGTACCAGCCCTCAGCCCTGTCCTAGCTCTGCTCCGTGCTTCTCCTACCCCAGTTACATCCCAAAGCTCATTGTGCACCTGATTCAATTTGGCAGTGAGGAGGGGCTATGCCTCCCAACCTCTTCTTCTCCCTTAGTGTCTCTCCTCCATTAAGCTGGTCCCATGTCACATGTCCTCCCCTGCACCACCCCAGGGACTCCCAGGGTGAAGCCGGTAGAGTCCCTCTAGTTTATCTTTGTTTTAACAACAACAACAACAAAGGTTTCTGCAAAGGTCTTTCCTTCCTTCCTGGTGTTATTTTCCTAACACCTGGAAGGAAATTTATCTCTGGATATGTCTATTTTATCAGTCCCTTTTCTCTCCCCAGACTTTTAAGGACTCTTCCACATGTAGTCCAAATCACCTTTGAGAAAGATAACTGGCATTTTCTGACCAACTTTAATAGCATGTCAATCTGGGACTACTAGTCTGTCCAGAAAGTGAATGCATGCATTAGTCAGTGCTTCCATTAGTGTGATTTTGGTGCCTGAGATGGTGAAGCATTTCACAAAATCTTGTGCTGGAGCATTATGTTATTAAGATCAGTTCTACTTCCAAAATGAAAAACTATAATCTGCTTGCCATTGTGTGACAGTGGCTTGTGTCAGTGTCTGAACAGTGGTGAGGTCAAAGGATCTAGGGACCTGCAAAACATTCATCCAAAACTCGTATGGATGTCTTCCACTGAGGCAGATGTTGAAAAGTTTGTTACGTGCTACAAATACAATTCTTTTGCATGTTTCAGAACATTTAGATTTCTGCTATTACCAGTAAGTTTCATTCAGTTCCCAGAATAAAACAGGCAATGGAAAAACATGGCAAAACCTATGAATTTTTTTAAAGGAACCCTGGAAGGATTGCCATTGCAACACTGCAGCCCACATTGGTTTGCTGTTCTTTCCACCAGTTTTACCAAAATACTGAGGAGTAGAAAAGACTGAGAAGCCACTATAGCTAGAAACCTTTGGAGAAGAGAGGCATTCGGTAGTACCCTATTTTTCAGGAAACAATATTATCCCATCTTTCCTCAACCCAACATATGCTCTTGATCAATTGAACTGAAGTATGCTGAAAGTTGTAATAGCACTGGCAAAGCCTTTTGGAGACCGTCAGCTACTGTGAATAATGCTATACTAAGCCTACTATTTAAACGGCTGAGGTCTGGGGAATCTGAGGGTGTCAGATACTTACGAGATTGGCCCACCAGCTCCATTTCATTTGCTTCTCCTAGAATGAATCAATACAAAGAAAATTTGTGAACTCAAACAGGCATCCAAAAGAAGACAGAGACACAGCTTACTTAACCGCTTAGTTACTTGACTGACACAGCTGCCCAGAGAGAGCCCTGGTGGGAACACATAGCCACCCCGGTGCTGGGCTGCCAGCTGTGCCCTGCTCTTATGCCAGTATGGGACAGCAGCAGGGAGCACTCCTGCCAGAGGTGTGCCTGGGGAGAGGAACTCCTCCACTTAGTGACAGAGCTGCAGTGAGGGGGGAGCAGGTTGAGGAGTATCAGGGAGTGCTGGAGTATCAGACTGCTGGAACTGCACCCTACCTTCCCTGAGACAGGCCCCACAGGCAGACAGGACACATGATATGCAGCATTCTCCGTCCTCCCTCCACTTGACTGAACATAGTGACTTAAGGAATAGGGGGCAATGGTGACAGGTTCCCGCCCAGTGCAGCAGGTGCACCTCCTCTGTGACTACCCCAGCCTTCCCTGGTGCCCTTGCACAATAGGAATGAGGGTCTGCAAGTGGAACTGAACAATAACGGGGATGATGGTTCATCTAGCTTGGAGGTGTCACCAAGGTTAAGCCAGCCTACGACCTGTGTCAAAACTGCTTCCATAAAGAAAAAGAGACGGGTTGCTGTCATAGCAGACTTCCTTCGGAAGGGAACAGAAGGCCAAATACGCAGACCAGATCCACTTCTTAGTGGAGTCTGCTGCCTCCCTGGGGCCTGGGTTAAAGATGTGAAGAGGAAGTTCCTACTTTGGTAAAGCCTTCAGATTATTTCTATCATTGATTTTTCAGGTAGGCAGTGATGACGTTGCAACAAGAAATCCGAGGGCAATCAAGAGAGACATCAGGACCTTGGGACAACTAGTTAAGGAATCAGAGACACAAGCAGTGCCCTCCTCTGTCCTTTCAGTTGCAGGGAATGGTGAGGAAAGAAACAGGAAGAGCCAGCAGATCAGTACCTGGCTCTGAGCCTGGTGTCACTGGCAGAATTTTGGGGTTTTTGATCATGGATCCGTTTACATGATAGCAGGCCTGTTGGCAACAGAAGGGATACACCTGTCTCAAAGGGGGAAAAGGATCTTTCCACGGGAGTTAGCAGGGCTCATTGAAAGAGCTTTAAACTAGATTTGAGGGGCAAAAGGAATAATACCAGGTTCACTAGAGGTGAGCCTGGGGGCAGCATGCCGAAGTTTGAGGATGGTGTGAGAGCGAGGGCCTTCGGTCTACTGACTTAGTGGAAGTAGGGGATGGAGGTCCATGGAGCAGCAAAGACACAAGGGTTACTGATGTGTTAGAAACCACAGAAGCACCTAAGAAAGATCATGTAGGAATTAGGGCTGGGCTTCCCCCCCCCCCAAAGGTTGTGTATCAGTAGCCCAGCTGAAGTGCATCTACACCAATGCACGCAGCATGGGCAATAAAGAGGAGGAGCTGGAAGCCATTGCACATCAGGAAAACCATGACATTGTTGCCATCATGGAAATATGGTGGGATGATTTACACAACTGAAGTGCTACAGTGGATGGCTATAAACTCTTCAGAAGGGACAGGCAAGGAAGGGGAGGAGGTGGGTTATTCCTGCGTGTCAGGGAGTGTTTTGATTGTCTAGAGCTTAATGATGGTGGTGATAGGGTTGAGTGTTTATGGCTAAGAATCAGGGGGAAGTCACCATCCCTGGAGGTATTTAAAAGGTGTGTAGATGTGGCACTTAGGGATATGGTTTAGCGATGAACTTGGCAGTGCTAGGTTAACAGTTGGACTCTATGATCTTAAAGGTATTTTGCAGCCTGTACGAACCTATGGTTGTATGATTGTATGATTAAGTTTGCTGACAATTTGTTTTGCACAAAGCATGGGAATGCTGGTTCTTTTTTTTTTTAAGCTAGGGGGAGTGCAGGAACATTTTCTAGATAGTAGAATGGCCCACTCTCAATATGCTATGACCTCAGTAGAAAGGAAACTCATTCAGTGAAAATACTGGTTTTTCTCCTGGCTTCTTTGAAAATCCAGTCCTGGCTCCAGAGCTCTCATGGAATGTCTCCTGGGAATATGACTATGGCCAACTCTTGCCTTGCTAAGCACAGGGTGATAAAGTCACAGAGATCCCAATCTGCCCCTTTATCTCTGCCTGTTCTAACATGCTGAGAGCTGGAAAAGCCCCACATGCTGCAGCACAAACCCTCTGGACCACACTCCTGTCATCTCCGAAGGCTCTTTCTGTTACTTCTGTGAGCAACAATAGGTCTGGTCTGGTTTGCAGATAAATTATGCGACTCGTCTGAGACATAAATTTGGCTTACAGCAGAAGCATTTTCCTGGCTGAGAGGCGTACTGTAACAACAAATGTACTTATTGGATTGTCTACCATCACTGAAGTCATCATCTTACAGCTGAGGCCAAATGTTACGGTGCACATGTCTCCTCTCATCTCTCAAGCAAATCACAAGACTGCTTACACAACTCTGAGAAAACTTCACTGCAGATAGCATGCTATGGAGCTGACACTTTGGTAATGTTACACATGTGTGATCTCAGTTTATTGGATGACAGTCAGCTTTAGAGATAGCAATTCCAGGAAGTTTTCTCAAGTAACTCTCTCAGACACTCGCTACTTCTCAGTAAATGGGCCGTGCAGCATACTCTTCTCTTCAAACAGCCTCCAAAACATTATTGCCACATCCTAGGGAGATGCCTGACTAGTCCCAAAGGTGGGCTAATTCCAAGGCAAAATGTTTTTTTAATCCTTTAACCCCTAAACTTTAACCACTATGAAAAGGTTATCCCTTGGTACCCCTCAGACTTTGTAAGGGGCATCATCAGACAGCTGGAATTCTGTCTAAATCGCTGGATCCGATGTTGTCTGTTAACTGGAGGCAGCTAGCACACACATCAATAGAAAGAAATGGTTAGCATTGTTTTTAAAAGGAAAACAATAATCCTAAAATAGTGGAAGTTCTTGATTACAATTAAGTAGGAGAAAGATAATTTTTAATGCACAATGGTTACAAAATGGAGTAAAAAGTGTGTTAGAGATTAGCAACAAAATAAATGATAAGAATACTGTATGAACGGAGATACTCCATCAGCAAGGGGCAAGAAAGAGTGAAATATCTAAATGTTGTTTTAGCTACCCCAGGCATCTTTGCTGAATGCACAACTATGCACTACACAGTGTAGAAGATAATTTGCTTCAGGAAAGGTGGGAGTAGGAAGAAGCGGCCAGGAAAAATACAGTGTCCATTTCCAGGTATGACTACCCTTTTTCAACATGCCATGTCCAATTGATTGAAGTAGTCAATAATTAGCTACTTTACTTTCCGTATTTTCCACAATTCCTCCTCCCTTTTAATATTGTGTGGGCAATACCACATAAAATCGAGAGAACAAATAAATAACAGAAAGAGATATGTTTTCGAAACATTATACCTGACCTGTAATTTTGACTGCCAAGTGAAGTTTTGCGGGAAGGAGCATGCCAAGTTTCAGAAAAATTTAAGGTTAGGTGATGAATATTAATACCATCAATTCCATCAGTGCAAGTAGGAAGTTACACAAGTAGCCAGCTTGCTTTCTTAAACCAGTAGCCGCTGCAAGACTAGAAGAAATTTGTTCAAGATGGGTCACGGCCTCTTCATCTTTACTGAAAGTTTTTCCTTTTTCCTTGAAATACCTGCTGCTGGTCCCTGTCAGAGACAGGCTAGACCTGATGGACAATAGGTCTAATTAGATCTGATATGGCTTTTCACAAATCACATGGCACCTACCTTACTTCTGCTGAATAACTTTGGAAGAAAGACCCAAATGACTTCCACTTGTGAAAGCATCCAGAGAGCCCCAAAACAGGAAAATCCCCAAGGTGGGACAAGCTTTGAACATCTGGGCCATGGCACACTGCAAGGAGCTGCTGAGGGAGCGCAGCTCCCAACATTGCTGCAATGGGTTCTAAGCCACTGAACTGGCCTTTCACTCATCTCATTGCTAGGCTTTGTGCCTTATTAGAGACAGTTTTCTCAATGGACAATTGTTGTAATGATTTCTGTGTTTTGAAGAGCAGTAACAGAAGGAGTCTTTTGCAGGCAAGATCAGTTTATCTGAAGAAATGGCTGCAAGCAGGCAAAACGAGCAGCTGTTCCCACAGCTATTGGTTTGGGACTGCCGATAGTGCTATAAGCATCTGCTTACGTCTTAGAAAACAAGGCAGTCTTCTTTTCTTTGGGCAGCCTTATTACACTGAAAAAGCCAAACATACATGAATGAATGTGGCTTTTTGAAACCAAGCATTGATGTTACAGAGCAGTAAACTGCTGTGAAAGGGGAGATGTGTGCTCAGCCATGGAAAGGTAAGCTGGATCATGAGAAAAGCTCTGCATTGGGTAGCAATCTGCACGCTGAAAACCACTGAGGGACTCTGGATTAAGTACAGACATGGAGAGACAGGCTTATCAGCAAGGATCACATTACAGAGCCTGCATGCTCTGTTACTCAGTTTGCTGTTTTTAACAAAGGAAATATCAACACATTTATTTAGTTCCTGATTGTTCTAATAAATCCCAACAGCATGACAAAAGTTCTGGCTTCTATTCATTGCATGGTCCTGAAATCCGCAATGGTAAAAACTCTGAAAGCATTGCCTCTCCATATAAAAAAGCATCATGGAGATTGTCAATTTACTACTGTGAGAGTCAAAAATTAAGTTTAATAACAAAAAAACTCCTACAGTTACAAGGCTATGAGTATAATGTGATGATTTATCATGAAATTTTTTTTCTGGTAATACATCTCAATATTGAAATCAATGGTTACCAGAGATAAAGAGGTTCAGCCCCTTTTAATTCAGAAATATGTCAAAACAATGTCCACTTTTTTACACACCTCATCCTCTTAAAGCCATTTAAAAGGAGCTGTTACAGGGCCCAATGGCTGCTTTCTATAGCCAGATGTTTCGTTCTGTGCTGTTACTGTATCACCACAGAGATCACTGCTATGGCATCACTGCAGAGGTCACTATTGCAGAATCTTCAGAGCAGAGACAAGATTCCTTTATTAATGCCAGCAGTCAGTTTGAGTGTCAAGTGTCTGTAGCTTTGCATGCTTGAATGCAGGAGCTGCTGGCTCTGAGATCTACAGGTGAAAGAAAAGATATTTAAGCTCAGGACTACCACTGGAGTTGCAAGGAAGACTGAAATTCAGTCGACAAGCAGCTGAAGGAAGTAAAGGACCACATGTTCTCCAGGTGTTTTCCAGCATAAAGCCACAGAGTGGAGTCTGATGGTGGTTCAGCAGGAGTAGGGACAAGAAATGGCTACCAACTGAAGATATATATTCTACCTAACTCTATAAAAGCGGTCAAATTACTAGATAGAAATTCAGTATCTCCTTCAGTGATTCCTCTTAAAAAACATGTTTTCATTGTCAACCTACACCAATCTTTACACATGGAGCAGAATAAAAAGTTCAACAAGGATAAAAGAAGTCACATGGGGCCTTGGCCAGAGAAGAAGAGGTACTGGATTTAGCAACAGGTAAGGGCAGAGAGATGAGGTTAGTGTGGGACATGTGATTCATATCCTGCCATGCTGTACCACCGTAAATCACTTAGTGCCTCAGTTGCCTACGTGTTAGAACAAAACAACAGTGCTTTTCCAGTCAGCAGGGAAGAAGCAAACTGTGCCTCTCTCCCTAAAGTTCTCTCCCTAGGCTTGCTTAGTAGTAGAGCACCAAATCTCTTGGTGGGGAGCTCCATGGTGGGCTTCATCTTGTTGGGAAAATGGAGGATTTCCTTGTTAGGGCAAGTTAAGACAAAAGCAAAGAAAAGAAAGGAAAAATTCTGTTGTTAAATACAAACCACTAAGCTTCTACCTGCCTACTCTGCTTTTTTTTCTGTGGGATTTGTGAAAATAGCCATGCTGAGACCCAGCAGTAAGTAAATGTGCCAGGAGAGGTCTAGACTTGCCCTGGTCAGGCCTCTGTGAACATGGTGTTGGCTGATGATGTATTTCAGAGTGTGGGAACAAGTGACGTGTTAGAGGTAAACAATGGATTTCTCTTGTAGGGTTACATCCAGGGTGCAGTGTGTTCAGCCCAGCTGCAAGTGAGGTAGGAGCTGGCTTGGGAAACCACATATAAACCATAGCCTGGCAAGCATTACTTGCCGAAGGGACTCTGCTGTTACCCACTTTAACGGAAATGACTGAATCTTCCTGATTTTTTGCTAAGAGGTGCACACCTGGCCACTGAATTTACAAAGAAGATTAGGAGATTAAGAAACTTTTTGTCAAGAAGAAACTCATCAAACTGGAGGTTCCCATCACCTACACCACTGCCCAGGATGGGAGAGGTTTCTATCTTTTGAAGGAAGGATCTCAAGCAGTGTGGACACTTGGGGCAGTAATGCTGTTTAACACTGTGGACTTGGGTAACAAAATGGATAGCAGTGCACATGGAGCTGGGAACTGCACGGCTGAATTCCAGAAAAAATGTGACAGTCCACTGGTGCACACTGCCCCCACTTCCGTGGCAACAGTGGAGGCCGGCCTTCAAAATGAAGAGGGCATCAGCAGCTGTGACCCAGGAGCCCAGCAAGAAGAGACCAGTGGCTTTCAGCTTCCAGCTTTTTGCAGTGGGACCACCATCATGAAAGGGACCAGCAGCACTTCTGCGGTGGACCAGTAGCAGGAAAGGGATTTGCCTGAGCAGCACAAGGGGTACAGCAGCGGTACCCACCTGCCAGCGGGTTTCCTTTACTCCATCCTCACTGCCACGTTCCTGGGGGCCGGCTTTTTCCCTACATGTGCCCCAGTGCCGTGGCAGCCAGCAGCAAGGGGGGAGGCCACTGCCATACATTATTTATGGTGAATTTGGGCTTATTATTGCATGGCATTCCAGCACACAGGCTCCACAGCATCTCGTGGGGAGACTGCTGTGTGATGAATAGACTGAGAAAGGCCAGGCAAACAGTATTATTATAACACTACATAAATATGTTTTTTTTCATTTAACATTAAAGCACCTGATTTCCTTTAACATTGTAAACATGTCACTTTATTAGGTCAGGGAGAGCTGATGAATTTAAAGTCATTTTCAGCAAACAAATAGCAGCCTTTCTGCGTTTTAAATGGAAGTGAAAGAAAGAAATTTTTATCATGAAAACATATGGAGGAATGAAAGGGACAGGAGAAAGCTGTCACCTGCTCTGAAGTTTCCTATAGAGAGGGGAAGAGCTGCCCAGGTGATATTGGTGGAAAACAGTTAGAAAATGGGGAATACACAGGATATAACCTCCTTGAAACAGTTGGCGCTGTCTCTGTGTTTTGTAGCTAATAAATTTAGCTTTCAGGAGGAAATTCAAATAAGCTGCATTTACTAGTTTTTAAGAATGAAAATGAATGCATTAATTATGTACAATGTTGCCATCTGCTAAACAAGGCAATTTTGGCCAGGGCTTGGCAATTTCTTGCCGGACGTGAAGTTTAAAACCAAGGCTTTTCAACCGTAAAATTACTGCCTTGTAAAAGGACAGATAAATGTCTAAGCAAGCGCCTCATTTCTGTCAAAGCAATGATTTGTTGTTTCATTTTACTGTTGTGTTTTCCTGGTTATTAGAGTGAAGGCTGAGTCAGCCTTTCCATTATAAATAAACTGCTTTTAAGGAACTGCAGTTTAACTAAAGAAGAAAATTCACTGTGAGCATTTAGGTAAAATAAAAACACTAGCAAGTGCTTGGATACCCTGAACGGTTCTTGGCTTCTTGAGGGCCAAAATTAGGGGTTGGGTTTTTTTCCTCTCTGAATAGGTTCCTCCCAGCTTGGACCCCTGTTTCACTCAGAACCAGCTTAGTCTAAGGAGGGTGTAAAAAAGCTCAGAGATATTTAGTAAAGCACTGGCAGCTGCAGTTCTTGCTCCCTGGGAGCTAACCCCAGGGTTGGGGTATTGCCCTTTCCCACTGGCATGGTGGCAAGCAAAGTTGTGGTGTGCAAGGAGAGGGGTCAGGTAAGTGGGGTGAGTGCCCAGCTTGAGAAGGGACCTGGGCAGGTTCAGCCCTTTCCTTTCTCGACTGGCTGTGGGGGCCAGGTAGCTACACAGCCTCTGTTGTGGCCACCAGGCAGTTCAATATTGAATATGTTCTTCATTTCTTCTTCCCATCCCTTACCTTTCATTTCCCTCCCATCCCCCCTGATTTCAGAAGCATTCCTCTTCACTATAAGACCTCACTAGGACCTTTTTGAGTCAGAAAGCTAGAAAACAAGATCCTAATCCACACAAACTGAAAGCAAAGAACAGGAGCTTGATATGCCAGCGGAGAGCCACAGTCACCAGATTCCTGTTTTGCTGGGTAATCTGGTGGGCTCCTGATTCACCCTTTCTCTAAACAGGACTAGATATGTTCCATTCACTGACGATGGTGTACGTAGTCCCAAAACATAGTTTGGTTTCAATGAGTCAACAATTTCTAATAGTTTCCAAATAGTTTCAGTTGCTTTTTGTCATGATGAAAAAGTGTGTGCTTCCTGGTAGGGCACAGTAGGTTGTATAGTAGCATAGGAAACATGAATCACTTTATGATTCTTGCTCCTCTGCAGCAATTCATTCCCCCAGACAGTGAGAGCACAGCAGAAAAATCAAGTCAAATTAACCTCCATTCTCAGCCTGACTCCTTGATGAGATATAGTTCACTTAAATCCTGTCCTTCATGCTCCTCTGCTCTCTTGCTTCTTGTTTACTGCAGTACATATGTGAATTTCTAGTAACTTATGTTTAGATGTATGTTTGATGACCAATTCATTTGGCAAATTTGAGAAATGGTGCTTTGTGCAGCAAAGGATTTTCTTTGCTAGTCCTCTTAAAAATCAATTCGTGAAACTTTCTGGTGTTTTCTCCCTTTCTCCCTTCCCAACCAGAAAAAAAAAAAAAACCCACCAAAACCTTCTTGATTTTGTTATTAGTGGTTTCAAGTCAAGAGATTCAGTTTCTGAAAAACCAAGCCTTGACATTTGTAGAGAAACTAACATGCAAAAACAGACTATTGAGAAGTTTTGACTTTCTCAGCATTCTTCCTGCTGCCTGGGCTTTTGGCGACTGAAACAATTCCCCCAAATTTATAAACATTTGCAAAATGTTTCTGAATCCATTATTTGTTTGGAAAAAAATAATGGATCAAACATGTCAACCCTAAACATGCATCCCCCTAGAGATAATATATTGGCAACCAACAGAAGAGATACATAAATCCATTCTGAATTTCTGCTTGGTTTTCCTTGGGGATTTTCTATTGGTAATAGATAATGAGAAGAGGTTATTTTTGCACCCAAATGAGGAAGAGTTATTTCTCCACCCGTAAATGCTCTCAGGTTAATATTGTTCAGTTCAGCACTGTGAATTGTCACGTGCTATAACCCAGACAAAAGCTTTTAAGATAAAAGCCCCCAATATCTCATTTTTATTCTGATGCGACAAGGGAAAAGCTCTGAAATCTCCCGCAGTTTTAATGGAGAGGAAAATAATTTTCTGACTACCTTTTATCTCAGTCTCCTGAAATGGTACTAAGTGGTTCCTCTTCTCTACAGTCACATCCAAACCCAGCTGGGAGACACAGTGTTAAAACTACTGTTTACTATGGGTCTGTTTGCTCAGTAGATGGGCCTTCTTTATATTTTGTCCACTCTATTTTTGAAATATTTTCCTTTTCGTTCCTAAAATTGAAGTAGTGACAGATGTACATACAGAACATATATTTGTAACAGACATGCTTTCAACTACTGGGGAAAAAAAGCCCCACTATTTGCAAGCTGTCTCTTGTGGCTGAAGCACTGTGGTTACCAAGGCTCTGCCACTCGCTATGTTCCCAAGATCCTACTATCACACTTAAGTGGGCTGATAGTCCTCAGTCCCACTTTTGCCCCAAAGCCTGTGCAAGCAGACTGTGGGTGGACTGATGCCTTCAAACCAAGGTCAGCACCTCACTAAGACATGAAGCCCTGCTCCCAAAGACATTTACAAAGTTTCATGAGGCTGAGTCTCAGCTGGAGTGGCTGCTTGCCCTTCAGTAGCCCAGTTTCTTTCCTAACATCCCATGTCCATATTAGCATAACATTAGTGAGTAAATTGGTAAGGGAATTTAAACAAATACATTATGTGTCTAGACCATCAAATTAGTTTGTTCTGTTTTTTGCCCCACGGACACCACAACAAAGGTGTTATTGCTCAGGCTGCACCTGGGGCAAGGCACCTAATGTCTGGGGCAAGGCACCTCATGTTCTTGGTGAGGAAAGCTCGGTGGAGACCAGAGGGAGGTTCCCTCTAGATGCTGCACCCTGCAAACTGTACGCAGGTCAACCAGACCACACGGGCACAGGGTTGCTCCAGGCATGAACCACAGAGGCAGTGTGGACATACTTAAAAAGAGTCCAAGGTCACACTCAGTTCCTGCTAGAGACATTGTGTACGGAGGGTTTCAACCACAAACCAAGCATCTTACAACATCATATAGTGCAGAAAATGACATTTCCAAGTGTATTTATTGAGAAATAGTAAAGATGTACATAATTTTACAAGCTTTTCATTTTAATTTACATTTTCTTAAATTATGTAGGCCCTAATAAACTATAATCTGCTAATACATGACAGAGACCCTTGGCTTCAATTATATCTCCAAAATGCTGCTCTTGCTGGGATTTTGGCTCTTGTCACTTCAGCTCCTCTTCAGAGATACTAAATACCATATTCATTTAGAGCATATGCCTGGTGTCAATCCTGTAAAGCAGAGATGACTTTTGAACCGAAACCCTAGATATGGATACAACCTCACAGCCAAGACTAGTCTTCCTATCATGGGTCAAGTCCATGTTCTCCATAAACTCTGCAATTCCAACTGGCTGCAGGATTTCATCTGCACTTCATCATGAAGTGTGCTTGTATACAGGATTTTGATTTGGCCTCGTCTCCCTTGTCAGTGCTTGCACTGGAACATACTCTGCGTCTGCTTTAGATGCAGCCACTGCTGCTCACACTGGAGTCTAATGAAAACAGATCTGGGAGCTAACTGCCACCTATATCTTTGTGCACAATCTCCACAGGCATGAAAAAATAAGCATAATTTTTAGGTTTTCCTGTCCTCTTTTACTGATATACTGAACTGCACAGAGTTATATCTATTTAAGATACTATCTTGTGACTGCAATCACACAGTATTTGTATTCTGCTAGCTGACTACTCAAATGCCTAATGAACGTTCAAGTTCTGTACTGACAGAACTGCTAGAGTACCAGCAAAAGGCATTAAATTCTCTACTTCTTTTGCCCAAAACACTTGAAAACATGACATTGTGCTCAATTCTGGTTGTTGAGAGGCTGAAGGGAAGGCAGTTTCTGGTTAACATGCTGTTGATTGAAAATGCACTCAGTGTCAAAAGACCAGCCTTCAGTTTAATCTACTTAGGCCCATCTGGAACAGTCTGGCGTGACTGTGTCTCTGCCTTGGTTATTTTCTCCTCTGTACTGTTCATGCAGGAAAATGTATTGCAGTAATTTTTCTCTACAAGGAAGGCATGTTACACACTTTTATTTAAAGATATGTATCAATTTTTGCTTAGCAAGACAGTATTTGTGCTCTGAAATTTTGTTTTAGAATTTTAGTATTGCGAAGGCTTTTGAGTTCCATTCTTGAATTTTCTTTGGATGTACGTTTTCTTGGATTATTTATTTTTATAATTAACTTCTGCTATGGCAGCACACAGAATCCAAGTTAAAATCAGAACTTTGTCATGTTCTGTAAAACTTCCCTCCTTTTGCCTCCATCTCCTCTCCAGAAGTCCAGTGTATTAATTGAGCCATACCTGCCACAGAGAGCTAAGCACAACTCCAATGAAGGCACTGCAAACCTTTACAAGAACCAACGGTTGTTGCTGGGCTATTCTTTGTTCTTACATTTGATTAGGAAAAGAACACTGAAAAGCTGAACAAATAACTTGAGAAATAATATTGCTTCATGCATTTAAATAACACTATGACTTGTCCAAAAAACAACAAAAAAAGAAAAATAAGCTAGTTCACCATACCAATTTTTTTGGTTTAAGGCTTTTACATTGAGACTTCTATGCAATGTTATGATGCTGGAACTTGAGAGGGCCTTGTTTGAACTTTTTTCCTATTCCAGTAGAAACACTTTTTTCCTCACCTGAAAAACTACCAAAAGCTGGTACTACAGCTTTTTTTGAAAAACTTACTTCCAAGGCAACTTTGACTAGACAGGTACTGTAAATATAAAGAAGGTATGCGCAATTTTTACTTTTTGGACACACAAATCTACCACCCAAATAGCTAGTGTATAATGAATTCATATGTGGCAAGTCTCATGTGATGGCTTTAAACTGCCTAGTGATAACAAGTTACCATTAGTTTGTTGTGTGATGACTTGTATACCCAGTTCCAACACAGCAAAGAAATACCATTTTAATGAATTTAAAGAGGAGTTTTGCCTTGGACTTTTAGTGGCTCCAGGCTTTCACCTACCAACTAACCTTCATATAACCTACAAGGTTTAAATCAACAAAATTATGAATTGGTACTAGACATATGGTGGCTTCACAGCACAGAGAGGGAAGATCTTGACCTCAGTGCTGGCTACTGTACTTGTGTAGGCATCCTGGAGTTTACACTTAACATCTTCTCTTGCACATACCTCTTCATGCAGTCAGAGCACAAGTAACCTCAGGTGTCTCCACGTACAGTGTTAAAAATCAAAAAGCAGTTTCCATCTTCTGTCATGAGAGACGAACCACCTGCTGTTGTTCAGAGTGCTCAAAGCTGCACGTGGAGCACTAAGGTCCCTGTGTGCAATACGAACCTTACTCATTTTCCAAAGCTGAAAGGCAGCATGTTCAAAACTTGCAAGATAATTATCACTGTATGGACCGTAATTTTTAATAGAAGTGATGAAAATTAAGGTAATATATTTCTCAACATTTCTTCATAAAAATTCCCTGCTTATCCTCTCTTCAGATGCTACTGAAATTTTTGATTCAGAAACGTTTAGGGTTGTTCCTGTGTAATAACTATTGTGCAATCAAAAATGGGTGAAAGAAAATCATGTTGACCCAAACCAGAAGACACATAAATGTGGAACAGAATGGAAGAGCTACCAAAACACTGTTCTATTTACTGAAGTGGACTGTGTTCCTGAAATGGCCAACATCATCATGCCAGCAATTTCAGCAGCTTGTGTTGATCCTGAATATGCTAAATGTAGCATCATTTGTGCATCTGTCTGGTGAGAGATTCTTCAGTAATTTTTCATTCCTACCAAACTTGTGTTTTATTCCCCATCTGGGCTAAACTCCACATTTTCACCTTCCAGTAATGCCACCTGCACACTTTGTCTGCTGGGTGGAAATTTGTTATTTTAAACACAGCAGACGCACTCACTGTATGGCTTTCGGTGGACTAAGCAATTCATGAATATGGCTCTTAGTTCTCTTGTCAGAGAGTCAAGAAATGATGCTGAAGGTGTTAAACACTTTTTTTAGCTTTCAAGGTAGCGGTCCCCAGTATCAACTTCCCAACATACTCTTAACTTTCCTCAAACAATCAGTGGAATTATTCAGAATCCAAATAAAAACACAAACTTTCCTTTTATTGTTTTTTCTTACTGCAACAAATACTTAAATGCTTTGGTGCAGCCCTGCTCTTTGATTTCTTTGAATTTCAAATTTGGTCATGTCAAAAATTATCACAAAGGTTTTTTTGTTTATCTACATACTTCTTAACCAAAATTACATTATAACACACGAACACAGTCTTCTCTTTAAGGCACAACACATCATTATGCACATTCTGTTTGCCAAACTTATAAAAGAGACATTATATAACCCTCTCCCTCCCCTGCCCCCCAAAAAAAGAAAGAAAAATTGCATCCACTTCCAAAATCAGCTGCTAATAAAGTCACAGTAAATTATTTTCATCAATAATTTACACAAATTACAGGTCTAGACAGGATTGTCATTATACAGTCTGAGTGCATTCCAATTCAGATTTTCTGGGTTAGGTAGGCTAAAGTCTGGTTCAAACCTCAGTGCTGAGAATATATCCCATTTTGAGGAATGTTGTTGAACACCACCTTGTTGGCTGGAAAATGCGTGTTGGTGCTTTGCCAGTTCGAGTCCTTTGTTCTCTCCTGTCAGGGCTCACTTGGTGTGTACCAGCAACCTCCACAGTTTTAATTCATTTAAAAACGTTGCATATATAAGACCATAGAGCTTCATTACGTAGCACTAATGTTTTAACTCCATTCAGCAATCTGAATTCTTCAATTTGGAATTTTTAATTCCAAATATTTCTTCCCTTCTTAAGACAATTCATATGTGTAAAGCCAGAGGCATTGAATCACACATAAAACTTCAGTGTACTTGAAATACATATATAAAAAAAAAAAAAAGGATCGCCAACTTTAGAACACAGTTACAAATACTCTAGTTCCAGTGCTTGATGGAGAGCCAAGAGGTCCGAATGACTGGATATCCTCCAGAAAGGCATGTTGTGCTGCGTTTGTTAGAGGGGGGAAAAGGTCAGGAAAGATGAACACTGTGACACAGGGTGGTATGTGACACACGAGGCTAGTCAGACTACCACCACGTATTTTACACCTTTTACACCACTGTGTTTCTGGATTGATTTTTGCTAGTAAAGTACTGACAAAAATCAGACCAAAATAGATCTGAGTTTAACAGTTCAACTGAAGCTAAAATAACTAGGTAGTCTTTCTTAATACTTCCTTTGGAAAGAGCCTGTTATTTAGTAAGGGCTACTTGCTTATTGTTAGCATGCAAACTCATACGAAGGAGCATTAACAGAAAATCCCTTTCTGCTCCACTTATTAGTTATTAGACATTGCAAAATACCAAATGATCATTTTAAGAGCTAGAAGACTTTCATTAAAAGAGGCTTCCCACACAACACTTTGAAACACATCTGAATTACATTTTTCTCCATCTAGGGGGGAAAAAAGATCTCTTTGGATAAGAAAATAACACATTTCTGGTTTATGAAAAAGATTATTTGTGTTGCAGAAAGCATCAGTATCTGTGAAAGATGCATATATATGCACTATTCTCCTTCAGCAATTCATCGGAATAGAAAAAACCCCATACTTTCATGTTGTGTTCAGATCTATTTGTAATGTTCTATATTCATTCAACTCTTGGAGTTCTGTTTCCATCCATGCAATACAGCCAACGTTAAGAAAAAAAGCATGCTGAACTGGAAAGTACACAATCCAACCACCTTCGTTTAGCACAAACTATAAAAGACCCATCACCAGCACTGTACCTATATTAAAGAACCATTTGGAATGAGCATTTTAGTCATTATCATTTTGTTTTCACTCCAGCCACAACACTAAAAGGGCACTTAATTTTGGTACTCCTAGCACAATGATATTTTACTTGTCCTGTGCACACATTGTGAGACAAAAATTTTCAATTTCTGCACACTTTCAGAGGTCATACTGGGAAGTATGGTGCAAATTACTAATCTGAGCTGTTTCTGAACATTGAAAACTTATCTGGTAAAATTTAGACTTGAATTATTATCATAAGAAAATTTAATTAAGGAAAAAGTTCATTTTTAGAAACACAGATTTGATGCATGATCTCTATTTTGTGTTCATTTTCCTTTTGCAGGTATGTCTTTCTTGAAGCAAATTTTATGTTCACCATATTCACTCCAGGAAACTATAGATCTTCATCTATGTTAGTAAAAAATTGCACAGTCCTTTGGATGTTTTTCCACACTCTCTGTAACACTTCTCTTTCACCATTTAAAGAAAACCACCACTCAACCATCGTGTCATAGCTCTTTCTAGCTCTTCTGTTTATCTTTTATTTGCTTGAAGCTAGTCAGACATTTTTTCTGCATTTCTCATTTATTTTTAAAATAATTTTGCATTGAAGCAAATGCTATAATCCAAATGGTTCAATTTACTCTAAGTTTTAATCTCATCATGCTCTCGTTGCCTTGCATCTGTGGACTGAAATTATTTGTCATTCTGCAATTTTGCAACACTGACAGAAATGCAAACAGAAAGGCTTGCATTAGTAGCTATGTATCACACCAACATTTCAGAAGACAGGTTACCTTTTTTGCTGCCTGTTCTTCTTCTACACCATCCCCAATTACAACATATACTACTTTTCTGCCAAACCTTTGCATTATTCGTTCAAAGCAACTTTCTTTTCCTGGAAGATAAATGAGATAAGAGTTCAGCGTGAAGTTACCTGATTAGCTGCATGTTCCTCATCTCGTCCATCTCCAATCACAACATAAGTTATGTTAGTGCCAAATCTGGACACTATACGTTCAAAACAGCTCTCTTTGCCTGAAAAACAATGCACTACTTATTCAAGCTATCAAGTGAGTAATGGTAAAGTCCTACAAAGGATTACTGCAGGGGTAAGACATTATTACTACTACTTTTTAGAATTTCTCAGCCTTGGGATTTAGAGCCAAAACTGGTAAGAAGTACTTAATTCCCTTAGTGATGCCAAGCTGTGCCAGGTAAAACTAAATCTCTTCCTCAACAGTTACAGGAAAGTCACTAAAATAATTAGCAGCACTGCAAAAATGAATAGGTCAGTGAATGAATAATTGGGTTCAAATATTTCCCTATTATTGCAGTAATATTTTTTCAGGAAAAGCAGAAATTTTAATTCTAACGTATTTGCAACAATGAGTGATGTAGCAATGGAAAAACTATTCAAAGTACAATGGACAAGCAAAACAAATTTAGACAACAGGTTCCTGGGAGAACTTCATGAAGCATTTGGCTCTTTTTGAGAAATGTGGAAGCAAGCAGGCTAAGCCAGTAACAACAATAAACAGGATTGAAAGAGATCAAGCAAAATCAGACTGATCTTCTCATTGTACTGCAGGTTCAGTTTTAACAACAAATGCTTGTCCTATCCATCCTAAAACCGCCATAGTATGATGTTTCCACTGTTTACACAAGCTATATCCATTTTTAATTAACCATTTCCATTAGGAAGTTTCTCTTTGAAATGCCACCTACACTTGCCCTATTGCAAAGAAATCACCACCTATTGTTATACTTCCCATCAACGCAGAGAACGATTATTTCTTTCCTCTCTGCAATAGCTTTTTACCTTGTTTGCTATTATGTCTATCCCCGCCCCAGGTTTTTAGTCTCTTCTCACAAGCTCATGATTTCTAGATCTCTGATTCTCACTGCTTTCTTGCTTTTTTTCAGCTGGTCACAAAAAAGGGCTTATGATTAGAAAAAGCATCGTGTCTATTAACTGTTGAGTGAGGACCAGATTTCAGTGCATGCAAGCAACAGCTGCAATTATAGTCCTGTGCTCGGCACAGTGCAGAGATCACTGACATGAAAAACAGAGAGAGATCTTGTACCCCAGATTTTGCTGTGCTCCTGACAGGGGTGTAACAGCAGCCACACTGTTCTCAGAAGGAATTCCTGGTGCAGAATTACTTCGACAGAGCCTCCAGAGACTGTGCTCCACTTCACCACCCCTTCTGTGCTGCTGGCACTATTTCTTAATGCTCCTTCCTTTGGTCCGAGTGCAATCTCAGTGACCGAATCCAACATGTACAGGCTGTATGACAGATGACATTCATTCCAGAGGCTGCTCAGTACCCTGTGGTATTTGGGATACTTCGTGCCTTGACTTAAGTTTTTAAAGTATTTGAGGCACTTCTGTCTAGAGGACTGCTACAGCTAATTAAAGGATGACCAAGGTCATAGTTTTTCCTGACACTCTTAGAATATGCATTGTTTTTTCACTTACTAAATTAGTTTAGGAAACCTATTGTAATGCTTTTGTCAATGAAGTGTCACACTTTGTGTTATATAAGGCGTCATAGTTATAGAAATGATTCATTCCTTAATTAATAATTGGTGAATCATGAAATCTGCCAAAATAATCAGTCATTGTAGGCTGTCACATTCCACAGCAATAATAACTTTTCTTGGTTTACAAGAAAATTTTGGTTGCCATTTCCAGAAAACACAGATTTCCAAACAGTAATACACAAGAGGTACACAGTTATCAACAGAACAGGGAAGTGTCCTTGTGGCATCCATCAACACAGCTTCTGTTGGTAACATTGCCATCACTGATGTACTACGCTTCCAGAAAAAGATTGTGAAGTGGTAGCCTAGCTTACACAGAACTGAAGGTCAGAGCAGAGAGTATTTTAACAGAAGTTCTGCTTAGATTTAATTCACACAACATTTTTCTTCATTATTTTCTGCACATTCCTTGTTTTCACCGTACTTAGGAGTTTCTGAGGCTTTTGATCAGTATGAGGACCTTATTCTTTCAGGCATCACTGAAAATAAGGTGAATTCAGAATTTATTGACATAAACACATCTGAACATATGCAATGCCTAAATCTCATAACTAACACTGCAAGTGTCAGGGAAGTTTCTTGGAATCCATCCATTACTGGAAAAAAAATATTGGTAACGCAATGTAGTCAGAATGGATGAAAGAATAATTTTCTTACCTATTTTGGTTGCACTGTAAATATTTTCAATAGGAAAAGCTCCTCCTAAGCTGTATAGTAGAACTTTTGCAAGTGCTGGGATAAGCTGGGTTGTTGTTACCAACACATTTACACAGTTACTCCTAAAATAAGAGAAATAGTTTAAGTTTAAATAGTTTAAAACCATTACCCAAATGCTGATGAGGTGAACCAGCTGTGAGGAGCGTATTCAGGATTCCTCAACATTTACTTTCACTCACACAGCAGTGCTGCTCAGCACCATCACTTCCAGAAAAATGTACATAAAACTTTTGGCAAAGTCCTTTAAAGAAATACACAGGATTTGTAGGAAATATTCTACACTGGTTTATAAAAAACAGGTCCTTGAAGACAAGTCAACTAAAATACAGACATTAAGTTTATCAGCTACCCCCGAAAATAGGCATTTGAATGCTTTGGAAGCATTGTTTTCATGCTGGCAATTAATTGGCAGTAGCTACCAGCCAAAGAAAAGAATGAGGAGAATGCAAACCCATCATTTGTTACTCCTGTCTTGAGGGGGAATAAAAAGCCAATTCACATTTCTGCACAATGACATTACTTTCTTCATAGAATTATAGCATCGTTTAGGTTGGAAAAGGCCTTTATCATCAAGTTGAGCCATTAACCTAGCACTGCCAAGTCCACTAATGTTTCAAGAGTAAGAACATTTCTGAGAAGAGGGAGAGAGAAAAAAAATCGTGTTAATATGCTAGCAAGCGAATGGTGAGGATGAAAACTTGAATGGAGTTGTGCTAGCAGTTACACAACAGAAAACTCAGAGCCAGGCTACTTCACGTACTGACAGGCTGGAACGTGAGTGTGACCATGGTTTGAAGATGGAGCTGAGAGAAAACAGTTGCGATTTTTTCTCCCGGCTCTTCCACAAATTCCAAGCAAGACCTTAGGCTACTATTTCTGCTTTAATATATCTTGATTTTCTGCCAGTAACATATAGGTAATGTTTAGCTGCCTCACAGGGAGCTTCTGAAGATTTAAAGCTGTACAGCTCTTTGAAGACAAGACAAAGGACTTATTTAAGAGTCCTAAGTAACTCGTAAGAGTTTTCCAGGCTCATCCACCAATGCTCAACTGGCCTTCATTACCAAATGTCTTTTTGAAGACTAGCAATTTGGAAAGCGGTAAACACAATGGCTTACACAATTTTTTTACTTTTCTTTATCTTGAAGTGTTTAAGACACTTTTAAATAAACAATAAGTAAGAGAGAAACATGTTGCAAAAGTTGTTAAATTTAAAATAATTTTTTCACATCTTTCCAAGTTTGTTCTTTCCACTTGATGCTGAGTCTTTTCCCAGACATGTTCAGAAGGCAAGATGGCTAACATTGGATTTTTTTATGGTTTACAACGAGAATTTTTGAGGATTTCTGATAAGATATATATTGCATGGCTGGCTAAGTAGGAGCAGTGTTCACAGTTTTATTATTTCAAAGGAACAATACACTTTATGTCTCATTACTGGGAACACAGACTTTTAACTCAGTTAAAACAGATTTCTGCTCTTCTGAGAACTTAGATAGACGCTTAAGCATACTGATTTGTCTGGAAGGACAGAAGGAAAATGTTTTTGTGTTCTGGGATCTATACAGTATTTAGGTGGCATTGTGAATAGGCAGAAACATCGAAGGAAAGAAGAGAGAGATGTGGAGTTCAGAGGATGCTGCCCAGAAGATAATAAATTGAAGGCTGGCTCAGAATTCTACAATTCCCTTTCAATGTCCACAGGGACATTTATCACATTTTAGAAGACACTTCATACTATCTTTAGTAAATACTAGAATCACTGAAAATGTAATCACTTTGCATGGAATTTTTCCTATTCGGAAGTCATATTAGATCTATTCTGTTCTTTAAAGACACTAATTTATTGTAACTTAAAATGTCAAAAAAATAGCCATTACAAGCCCAAAACTAAAAAATTTTTTACAGTAGACTTGAATACATACCTTGTGCTAATAATTGATAACGATTTAAGTGCATTTGTTAGCCAGGAGTCTGTCAGAGCTTCAATCTCTGCTCTTAATTGCAACCATGCATCTCTTTTAGCAGGACCTAGGAGTCCTTTTATGTAAAAAAGCAAGAAAAGAAAAAAACCAAACAAATTAAGTTCTGTATTAGCTGGAATATATAGATTTTATGGTCATTGACTCTATTTTAAATTCTACTAGAACCTGAAAAAACATCAAAGAGAAAATCTATTGTCTACAAGGCTCAGTAAATGGTGCTCTGTTTTTATTTGCACTCCACTATATCAAGCAATGTCAGAGAATATTGCAGATAGCAATAATTAGTTGTCTGATTACTATGTTTCAAAGCATACCTTTCAGAAACACTTTTTTTTTTTTAAACCAACCGCTCACATACATCTTCCTCTTTAATTACCAGAGGCAGTGACAAGTAGATCCATGCCATCGGGAACATAGGCAGAAACACTCACAAATCAAGAGACTTCAGAATAAACTTGCCTTTGCAGTATCTGTGTGTGTTTAAAACTGCCCTGCTTATGACTCTGTATACAGATGAACTTCAGGTTACACATATGGAAATACATTTGTTTGCTGATGGCTTGCTCTTCACATCCTTGTAGTTAGTAATGACAGCTCTTTTTACAGCGTTTACAGCCCTGTAATGGCTGTACATCTTACATTCTCATATCTCAGTTAGTCCCTTAAAAGCACCTTAAAATTCACTTTTGGGTATGCATGGTCAGGTTTAAAAAAATACCCTGCCTATTGAATGTTGAGACATGAGTTCTTTGGAACTAAATAACCTGAATTTAGATTTGGTCCTGGAAGAGCAAGGAAGCAAGCTTCATGACCTTTAGTATCCCTCTTTTCCTACAGCATATGTTCCCACGCAGTGGTGATGACTGTCTTCAAAAATTTTAAATGAAGCAACGAAAAATACTTTAAAAAGGCTAGTTCGATCTAGCCTTCTGTTGCCTTCTCACAGCTATTTTGGAATACATGCATATGTGATAAAAAGATTTTTATAAAAGTTAAGAGGTACAGGATGAATGAAGGAACTTGCACGCTAAGGATGGAATATATTTCAGAAACAGTATTTGTGGGAGAGAATAAAAGCCTTAATACAAGTCACCAGATATCTGCACTCTGCCTTTGCAATGTTCCTTTTAGTGTGTTTCCCTATGCTGTGCTATTGGACTTAAGCTCTTACTAGGGTTAAAGGTTTTATGAAATGCAACAGCTTTAGAACCTTAGATGAATTAGGGCACATAAGAAAGCCCAGTAAACTTTTGGATAATACTGTTTGAAGCATTATTAATACATAAAAACTCTATTCACGACACCAATGAAGGGCAAGGCAAGGCAAGTGAAAGCCAACCATCTGCTATCAGCCTTCGGTCCTACTGCTTCTTCCCATGACAAGTAAAGACTGAACTACTCTGAGTGAAAACATATATTGCAGATTTACATAATTTAGAAAATGATTAAGGTAATGAATAATTCACTGTCCATATTAGTTGTACTGTTCCTCATGTCTGAGAGACTGCAGGAAGTGTTAAAAGAACACCAGACTGTCTGGGTTTGCTGAAGGTGAGTTTACTTTAAGTTTCAGGTTCCTTTGAAGTAAATTTCAGATGAGTTGAAAAAGCCCATGCTATAGAATGGGAAAGTCTTCACTTGGGCCCCTTCCTGGTTGGGTTGGCCTCATCTTATCTTCAACTGTGGCTGGAGCAATACCTGAAGACTTGTAAATATTCCTTGTTCTTCCAGTCCCTGCAAGTCACACAGGGCTCTACAGAACATATTCTTTCAGTTCTGTTGCTTGATTTCCTACAAGCCTGCTAGCACAGACATGAGTGTGTCTATGAATGAAAACAGGAAAGCTCTCAGCCCAAATAAGACTTGGATTTCTTGCTAATGTAATGAACTGTGTAAGCTACACGGTCAACAAAAGGGGCTAGTGGCATGGCAGTGTTTTCTTGCATCCACCGGTGAAACCAGACTAGCAGGTACCCAGCAGGGAGTTTAGCAGACGGTGTGCTGTTATGAACCGAATAATGAAAATGTAGGGTGGAAAAGGTCAGCCACAACTAATTTGGGCTGTGGAAACTATTCAAACTCTTTTCTAGAATAACAGCATATTTTAGGTAGAA